>NC_048226.1:92835354-92897759 GCF_002007445.2 Ailuropoda melanoleuca | reverse complement strand
CCGGGTCCTCCCAGCTGCGGGGAGCGCGCGGCGGGGCCCCGCCGGGAGGGAGGGAGCGCTCGGGGTGGCCGCCCCCCCCACCCCGACCCCTCCTGCGCTCCAGGTGAGGGCGCAGGATCTAGCCCCCGCGCAGTGCAGCCCCCAGCCAACTTGCATTGGGGGCTGGAAGGCCAGCCGCTTCGAATAGAGGAACTAGAGGGGGTGAACAAAATCTCCATTGGCCTTAAGACTTCCTCCTGGGGTAACCACCCGCCTATGTTTAAAGAGCACTTCCTCTTTGCCCTTTATCTTTTCATCATCTTTTTTTTTTTTTTAATGGAAGTTCAGTGCAATCGGGTGGATGCTCTTGCAGCCTGCAGGGCTTTCCTGGGGCTGTGTTCACACACAGTGGGTAGCGAACCTGTGTGTCCTGTCCTAAGGGTGGGAGGAAAGAGGAACCGGGGACTTCCCTGGTTGGAGCCCGGTGCGGGCGGAGGGGGGTGGCGGCTTTGATCCCCACCCTGCTGCAAGAAATGGAGCCGATGGGGGAGGAGTTGAGCGGGAAGGAGGCCCCGCTGGGGAGTATCACGTGGACTTTGCACCTATGCTTAATTCCTGGCCCTGCCACCTTACTAGCTGTGTGACCTTGGACGAATCGCTTACCCTCTCTGAGTCTTAGATGGCTGTCTGTAAAATGGGTGCTTTGAGTAGGGCCTAGAGAAAGTGAGTGTGGACTTCCTGGCCTGGAGGGGGCGCAGTAATGGGAAGTGTCATTGTCAATCGCCTCCCCTTTAATTTCTGCATCCTCACCGCCTAGAAGGGGTCCCTGGGCACCTGGGAGGCTGTGGGTAGATATCTGTGAAATGAAGAGCTGGATCTTGAATTTTGAGAAGTGAGTGGGGGTGGGTCTACATTTTGGCTTCCTTGCCCAGGACCATCCATCCCACAATCGGGGGAGAGCCACATTTTGCCACCTGGGATCTGTGTAATCCATCCCCTCCCCAGAGGAGGATTATCTTGAGAAAATATTGATTCCTTGTGAAAAGGAGCTTAAACTCTGACTTTGAGCCTCTCCTATTCTTGAAAGATTGCATTCTGTGGAAATGAAAAGGAAGCATCATTTTGATTGCCACTGCCAGATGACTGTCCGCGGAGGGTTGCCAGGGCTAACAGCTGGGCTGTTTTCCCAGACTTGGGGGTTCCTGGTAAACATGGAGGGAACCGGGGAGAGGTGATTTTCTTCCTTGGTAGGGCATGCAGGAGTGGTCAGCTGGCCTGAGTTTTCTTCCTGGGGAGGCGTGTTGGAATTTGCATTTTCCAGATCTTGCCAGACTTTTGGCATGGGGAGGAGCAGTGTGTGTGCTGAAGGAGACCAGGGTGGGTTAAGGCACAGGGGGACTTGGAAATGGCCTTCAGATAAAGGCATGGTATGGGTTTCTGCACTTCACTTTGGGAGATTTTCAGGTAATTTTGCTTTCTCTGACAGCCGGCCCTTCTTTCTCAGCTCCCAAAGGTTTCTGTGCACCTCTCTTTGGATCTTAGCTGTGACATTCTTCACATCGGAGGGCAGGAGGTGACCCCGGGTGCTGCTTCTATTCTAAGAGGCAGCCTCCTGACGTTTGACATGTGCAGATTCATTTTTAAGATGTGGAGTGGTCACGGTTACCGTCAAGGAGAGGTTTTATTCTTATTTTGCAGGACTTAGCGAGGGTGCAGGACTTGGCCCCACACCCTCAGCCAGGAAGCGGCTGATTCAGGATCCTTGCCCATCTTCCATCCACAGCGCGCTCCCCCTTTTTTCTGTGAGCTCTGCTCCCTTCTGAATGGCCTTTGTGTTTCCCCTGGCACCTGGCAGGCTGTCTGGTATGTGCTTGGATACACGGTACACGTTTTGTGGCAGCTGAACCAAAGAGAGATGGTCCCCCCTTTGCTCTTTACGAAGGTACGTTCGGGCTCCACCTCAAGGTCAGGGCACTGGCCTGTAGGTGACCTTGAAATTGTTCTTTGACAGTTCCTCCCAAGTGCATTTTGATCCCTCATTCTGGAATCCCAGCCTCTGACAGCTCTTACTTCAGGATCCAGACACCGTGACAGGAAGGACTCTTGAGAGACGCCAGTGTCACGCGGCCTCAATTTGAGCATTACTGTCACCTCCTTGTTTGAGGAGACCCTGGTCCCGTGGCTCCGGCAGCCTGGGACTTGGCCGTCTTCAGGGAAACCGTCTTCCAGGGAGCGCTGTGGCGGCAGTGTCGTGTCAGTGACAAATCAGATTTCAGATGGGTCCACGTTAGCTCTGCGCTGGTCAGGCAGCCTTCGGCAGGTCGCTGCACGCCTGGGACCCCCTTTTCCTCATCCGCGAACAGGCAAAATCATCTCTGCTCCAGCCGGTCCGCATCACAGGTTCCTGAGTAAGAGGGCAAGACCCAGGTCCACATGCTCACTTTTGCCTCTTCTGCCCATCGGCAGGTCAGCAAGCGTCAGAGCCTCAGTGTTCTCATTTGTAAAATGGGACCGTGCAGCGTGGGGTTGTTCTGCTCACGCAGCAGTGTGATGCCCGTAGCCGAGACCCCTGCTAAATGGCGATCACCATCTGTTTCCTCAGCTGGAGCTTCTCGAAGTCTAGACTCATGTCTCTGTTTTCACTGGACTTGGAGTTTCTCCAGAGAAGTACACTGAGGTGAGAGGGGACTGGCTGATTGCATTCTCTTTCACCTTCCCTATCTGGCCCAATGGCTGGATAAAGGCCCGTGAAGCAGTTCAGTTGGTGTTTTTCATCCCTTGCTGAGGGCACAGGTCTTTTCTTTACTCTCTCCTAAAGTTAACTCTTGATGTGCTCACGGCACTCACTTCCTGTGTTCTCATCACCTTTGCATGGACCCCTCCAGCTTTAACGCCAACACCTGAGTCCCTCAGATTCTCAGATGGGCAAAGTTCCTGGCGCTTGGGAATGAAGTTTCTGATGGTCTGGAGAGGAGTGACGGACCTCACCAGGTTGAAAGAAAGATAGTAACTTTGTAGCCAAGAACACATGAGGTTAAGGGCAATTACATCTTTCTTGTTGTCCTTGTCTACTTGTAGCTGCAGTGTGGCTATGGCCTTAGGGCCCGGCCTGCCTGGGTTCGCATCCTGGTTCTGCTGCTTACTAGCTCTGTGACCTTGGACAAGCTTTGTCCTCTCTCTCTGGGCCTTCTTCAGCTCAAACGTGAGAGTTGTTGTGAAGATCAACTCTGACGTCACATGCAGCACCTCCCAGCACCGTGCATGGCGCAGAGGAGGTGCTCTGCCAGTGTGGGTTCCTGTCTCCCCCTCCCCACGGCTCTTTCCATCCCCACCCTGCCCCATTGTCCTGTCCCCCTACGAACAGGGCTCCAGTTCCCCCTGGGAATTGAGCCCTGGGCTGGCAGTTCCAGGCTAGATTCCAGTTCAGGGCGCCATGCTTTCCCAAACCAATCGTTGGTTTGGTTTGACTGGCCGTCATATGGCGCTTCCACTGAATGGGAAGATAATTGTACCAGAGCTTGTCAAGAAGAGTAAATCGGGGAGTCACTGAGTTTACGTTCCGTCCCATTGATTTTTTTTTTTTCCTCCTTTCCAAAGACTTACTAGCTGCCATCTGCTCCGAGGGAAGGAGACATCATGTTCGTAAATATATAAATAATCGAAGTCAACGAGATTTGTTTAAAGAAGTGTGACTGAGAGTGATTTTAATAAATATTTAAGATGATCTGAAACCATTAGAGGAATTGCAGGGTTTATTAAAAAACCGGAAACGTGTTTTGGAAAAGTTTCTTTTCTTTGCAAGTTGAATAAATGTCAAGAGTAGAGAATGAGGGAGGAGCATTTTCTGAGCATGGACACAGGGCTCCTGAGGGGCAGGTCGCCTGCCGATCTGCTTGTCTCTGTTGGGTGACATTGGCAGCTGGGCAATCATCTGTTTATAGGGGCTTGCGGGTGGAGAGGGTGACGGTAGCCAAATCCACAGAACCAAGGGTAAGGGACCTCAACATTTTTGAGAGCTGCTTGAGCTTCCTTGAGACTTGGGGGGTGGGGATGGGGAGCCAGCGGGTAACACAGGGCAGGAATCACCCTAGGGCCTGTACATTTCAGATCCTGTTTCTTCTAGAACGTTCCTAAGACAAATCTCTTTTGGTTAATGATGGGCTGCTTTTTAGTGAGTCCTGCTAAGGTCCATAAGTTGGAAGGCTTCTAGGTGGTCAGAGCAAGGGATGTGGGGTGGGGGCAAGTCAGAGCCGGGGAGCACCTTGGAACAGTGCTCCCCAGACTGGAGTGTGCCCCCAGATCACTTGGGCTTCCTTTGCAGATTCTGAGTCAGAGGCTGGGGGTGTGCTGAGATTCTGCATTCTTTACGCTTTCCCATAGGAAGCTCTGGTCCGTGGACCACACTTTGAGTAGGGAGAGCATGGAGGCCCCCACTCCCGTCATTCATTCAGGACCTGGACTGACATGGATGTGAATCTGAATACAACACCCGAGGATCCGAAGGCAGCTGATAGTTCAGTTAGTGGAAGAGGCAGCCTTGCCCATAACACATGCGATTAAAAAGATGGAGGCCTAGAGCAGAGTCCAGTAAGAACACAAAGGGGTGGCAAGAAGAGAGCCCCCATTATCTACCACAAGGCCTGTACCCTCGGAGCAGTTGAGGCGGGGAGGGAGGCAGTGTGAGTGTAACAGGTCTTCACACGTGGTTAGGGCTGGAAGGATCGAGCAGGAAGCTCATGCTCAGAGTGTCGGGGGTTAGGCGTCCAGGACTCTCAACTTAACAGATGAGGGAACTGGGAACCAAAAGGGGAAGCATCTTGCCCAAGAGGCCCAATTAGGCCTGGAACCTGGGTCTTAGCAGGGCCTTTCCTCATGGCTCCACGGTGTCTGCCTGTGAGTGTCTTGGGACAGTCCTTGGTGCAAGGCAGCCCCAGCCCAGGGACTGGTGCTGGCTGGGTGCCCTGTCCCAGCTCAGCGGTATCAGTGCTGTGGCCTTCCTTCAGCAGAGGACTAAGCACTTAAATCTACAGTGAAAAAGAAGGCCCAAGGCAGGGAAGGCAACAGCGTCGAGTTCACATGTCCTCAGAGGCTGATGGCCTGCTTGCCCCCCCCCCCCCCCCCCCCCCCGGCATCATCAGATGTGGGGAGTGCAGTGGGATGCATTTATGCGCAGGAGTCAAGGACGGGAGGAGGCTTGGGCAGCACGCGTCTTTGCTCATCTGCTTCAGGGAGCCCCTGGGACTGGCTCTGTCTGGCCACTTGGAGCTCTTTGGAATTTAAACCCAATGCCCACTCAGCAGACACTGCCGCCCCGAGGAGCTCCCGGAGCCCCAGCCCTGCCACTCAGCCATGGTGTGACCTTGGGCCAGTCCCTCACCTTGCTGAGCCTGGGCCGCGGAAGTGGGGCTGACCGCGCCTGCCTCTCCGGGTGCTTTGAAGGGCTCAGTGAGGCCATGTGCATGTAAGCTGCTAGCTAGTCCCTGGCGGGAACACTTCCCAAAGGTCCCCCTCCCGCAGGCCCTCATCACAGGTGAGTGAGGACTGGTGTGTCCAGTGCAAGTGTCGGGCCAGGGCCATCTGCTTGGCAGAGATACAAGGTCTGAACTTGATGGGAGGCAGATGTTTCTGATAACATCACCCTGCTGCGGTGGCTTTACGTAAAACCAGACACTGTGGCTGGCCCCTCTGGGGGTCTCCTTTGCTTGGGGAGGCTGGCAGGGTGCAGAGCTGGGCAGCCTGGGCCAGCTGCGTGTCGGCTTGCCCGGTTCCCTCGCGGTGCGGCTCGGAGGTCGCACACCCCCCTCTGGCATCTCAGTGCCTGCTTTGCAGCCTGTTGTGCTCTTGCGTCAGAAGGCGTCTGACTGCGCCTGGCTCGGGGCCTGACGGCTGAGAGGTGCTCTAGAGTTCAAGGCTGCTACCCACCCGGCCTCAGGGAGAGGAACCTGCAGCTATCGGAGGCTTTTCCTGCCTGTCTCTGCGCGGCCCCAGCTTTGCTCAAAACCAGAGTGGAAGTCGAACGCAGAAGACGATGTGGAAGTGAAACTCGGTCAATAACATCCTAAAATGTCTGCTCTGCTCTCCTGAACTCTGGTTTCGTGTATTGCTCTGAACCCTGGAGGCCCCAGCGGCCAGGCTGTGTGTCTAAGATCACACGGGCTTGTGAATGAAAGCCGAGTGACGTTTTCCAGTCCTTGCTGAGCAGGCCTTCAGTGTCAGTGTTCAGTTGGTAATGGAGGAACCAGATGAATCCTGCTATACGGTGACTAGAATTAGGCGAGCACTTACTGTGTGCTAGGCCCTGTGATGGGTCTGTGTGGGGGGTACACGGTGTGCGTCCCACTGCCACCCACATGAGTCCCCAAGGGGCTGTGCAACTTGAGAAGAGGAAGGCTTTGTTTCCTTGGGCTAACCCAGGCCCAGCCCCCTGCCCCCCCAGGTCCATTCTTGTCACCCAGGAACCGGAGAAGCTCTGTGGCTGGCTTTGGGGACAGGATGGCAGTGGGGAGTCCCTTGACACCAGACAGGACAGAGCAGCGGGCTGATGGAAGTGGGGCAGGAGAGAGGTTAGGGCCCAGGCAAAAGCCTCCCGGATCATAGGGCTCCCATGAGCATCATGTGGTGGGTTTTGGTCTCCCCTGAAATGGTAACAGCTTTCCCTGTTGAGCATGGACAATGTATATCTGCATATTTTATTTCTGACGGTCACAGGGTCTGTGCGAGGCAGGTCATGTTGTCCCCATCTCACAGGCGAGGACACTGAGAAAACTCGGAGCCGGGAGGAAAACGTACCCCGCCAGCGTGAGTGCCCACCCCCTATTTTGACTTCCTCTTTCAAGCGAACCTCGGCTGTAACTCCAAAAATCTCCAAAGGGAGCTGTCTGCAAAGAGTAGCTGCTGTTGCTGCTCGATGCTGCTTTGGAACAGGGTGGTTTTCATGTAGGCATCTCGGCCACCACCGTCACCAAAGCCACCTACTATGGCCAAGGAAAGTCAGCATTACAGAGTACTGCAAGTAGATGGATGACTTGGGCTAATTTGAGTGCTGAGGTGTTTTGGTAAATTCAGTGTGAAACTAACTCGTGCTATTAATACAGATCTTGATGCATTTGGTGTTGGGAATTTCAGCACATCGCATGGTCTGCGGGCACCCCCACAAGAGAAAGATGTGGGGGGAGATAGGTGCTGTGGGCTCCTGCTTTGGCGGCGGGTTGAATTTGAAAGGAGAATCTCAGTGTTTGGATACTGGTTGTTGTGGTCTTGAGAAAATAAGTGGACATAGTATTAATACTTCTGCTGGTTCCTCCCATCCGTTTTCAATCTGTGAACTTGCCAGAACATTCTATGCATGCGTTCGTTCCCTCTTCCCCAGTACTCCTTTCATCTGACATGACGTGGGGTGCTTATGCTTCCTGGGTGGAAGGGCCAAGAAGCCGCATTGTTGACAAGCTCTCTCAGGTGATTCTGGTGCAGAGGTCCCTGTTAGAGACCCAGTTGGAGAGCCCCCCAGGTACTGTCCTCTCCTGCCCCTGTACCGTCTGTTTGTAACTCTGGGTGTGCTGGGGGTGGGGTGGCTGGTGCTCAGAAGGAAAGGGTGTGGAAGATCACCTAGCCCCTCCTTCCCAGGCTTTTTCAGGCCATGGCTCACGTAGGAAAGGGAATTTGTAAGGCGTGGGTCGGGAGATGGGCAGTAAAAGAGGACGCATCTCCTAGCCGGAGGTGACGGTCCCAGGGCCACTGCCCAAGGTGCTGAGGAGGTCAGGGGTGTGTTGTCTGGAAATCGCACTTGGACAGCGCTGATTTCTTCTCTAACGTGGGACCTGTTTAGACAGCCAGCTCGGGCCCAGTGCCAGGGCAAGTTTTCATGCCCAGCCCACCTGTTCTTGGTAGGCAGGTTATAAAGCCAGGGGCCTTCCCCCCACCCCTCCCCCCCAGCGGCGCTGGCCGGCCTGGGAGGCCTGGTTTCCTGTTGTGATCTGAGACTGATTCTCCGCCACTACCGTACAGACCTAAAAGCACCGAGGGAGAGGAAACCTTACATGGAGTCATGTCTTAATCATGACTTTCAGAAGTCAGCACCGCATGGTGAAAATGATCTCGGATAGTCTCCCAGTTTGTCCCTGAGGGATAGTTTGCCTATGTGTCATTTCATGTCTGCGATGCCATGCAGTAACAGGTCGGAGTAGATGGATGGCACAAACAATAGTGTATGATGTACAACTGAGTAGAATATCCAAAAAATAAAACAAATACACATTAAGTACCACAGGCAAAATACGCTTTTTCATTATTTAAACTTTTGTTATTTTTTTTAAAGATTTATTCATTCATTTGAGAGACAGAAAGAGAAAGTGTGAATGGGGGGAGGGACAGAGGGAGAGAGAGAAGCTCAAGCGGACTCCCCGCTGAGCATGGAGCCTGACTTGGGGTTCAATTCGAGGACCCTGAGATCATGACCTGAGCTGAAACCAAGAGTCGGACGCTTAACCAACCGCACCACCCAGGCGCCCCTTATTAACTTCTAAAATTAAAAAAAAAAAAACCCGTTTGGCCATTTGAGTAGAGTTGAATGTGGCTGAGTTACAGTAGCTTGGGATATGATCCCATTTTCGTTGTGGCGCGTTGGGGACTTCTTCAGAACGTGCAGCCGTCCGACCCAGTGGGGCTACGTGTATTACATAGGTATGCGTGACTATTCCAGGGGTCTCTCTGGCTTGAGTGTGATTGACTTTGGAGAGAATTCTGGGGGGACCAGCTGTCCTGTGTCATGTGTCAGACTCAGTAGACAGACAGAGGCGGCCTCTTTCAGGCTACTGAGGCCTGACTTTATTATTTTTTTTTAATAAAAGCCAAGTGTCTGGTCACAGCAGCCCCTGGAGTGGGACCTTTCTGAGTGCCATTGATGCTGCATAGCTCAAGGATGTGGTTGAATGCCCCAATCTGGAGTTGATCTGAGAAGGCTCCTGAGCCCCAGAGGGACCCCGGAACCTTGGGAGATGACCCGACTCCCCAAGGCACTGCCTCCCAGTGGGGCCTTCTCTTTCCCAAGCAGCAGTTTCTCAAAGTTTCAGTGATGAAATGCAGGGGAAGTGTAGAAAAACGGCATTTGCATACTTGTGACTTTACCCTAGACCTCCCCCTTGCGGAAGTAAATGAGGAATAAACAAGGTATGACCTTTGAGTATCCCCACCCCCCTTCCACCAGCAACTCCCTTCATGACCAGGAATGTGGCTGGAAAATGCCTCTCTCGGGTAAATTGATCTTTGTCTCAAGACCTTGGACACTTAAAACCGAAAGAAAAGGAACCTGATCTTCCGTCACCCGTCATATTAAGTAGCTGTTGGGGCAGGAGGGAGGGAGTATTTGATTCCACTTTGGAGCTTATTCTTATGTGTATTATGGAGCTCCCACTCAACAAGGGGGAGTTGAAAAACCCCTGAGAGTGCATGTGCTGATGTGCAGAGACCAGAATGTTCCATAAGAGCTCTCTGCAGAGAAAACCCAGCAGGTACCCCTGTCCCCACCCCATGATCCCTGTGGACAGTGTCACTGCCCCATGAAGGCACCTGTATCTTTTTGCTGGTGGCCAACCAGGTCCTCTAAAGACCCATCTGGGAAACCATGACAATTCATGTCAAGAGCCGTGAAGATATTTGTAGCTTTTGACCCAGTGAACCTATTTCTTGGAAGCTTTCCTAAAGGAGCGATTGAAGATATGGACAGAATGTGGCACAAAGATCATCAGCTCAGGGGGCACCTGGGTGGCTCAGTTTGTTGAGCGACTGACTCTTGGTTTCAGCTCAGGTCACGATCTCAGGGTCCTGGAATTGAGCCCTGTGTTGGGCTCTGTGCTCAGCAGGGAGTCTGCTCGCGATTCTCTCTCTCTTCCTCTCCCTCTGCCCCTGCCCCTGCTCGTGCCTTCTCTCTCTAAAATAAATAAATAAATCTTTAAAAAAAGAGATGGTCTGTTCAGCCCCTTTTACAATAATGTAATAAATTGGAAGTAACCTAAGTGTCTGAAATGTACTAAGTACTCCAGTCAGATATCCTATAGCCACTGAAGTGAGGGCTCAAGAGTCTGGGAGGACACTGAGAAAAGCACTTATTTGTAGGAAAAAAGATTGGAAGGAAGTACACACCAAGATGGCATCCGAGGCTGTGCTGGGGGGTGTGAATGTGGATATATTTCCTTTCTCTCTTTTATGCATTTTCTGCAGTGTGGTTATGATATTACTTTAACTGGAAGGAAACCTTCTTCCCTCCCCTCTTCTGTGTGCCTTTCTTATCTCTTCGAAGAAACCTAGAACTCTACTGTTTGCAGGGAAAGAAAGAAAAACCAATATTTAGATCACTTTATAAATAGTATACAACAGAACAGAACAATCACTAAAACCGAGGCCCAGGGATGCCCGAGATTGAGCTACTGACAGGCCTGATGGTAGATTGGAAGACAGTTGGAGAAAGACACAGCCAGTAGTCCCTGAATGTGCAGAGCGTCCTAGACCCGTGGGGAAGGAGCCACTGCTGCCCTTTGATAAAGGAGGTAACCCGGGGTCAGAGGTCCTGTGACTTTTCAAGACTCACCGCCCCCCCCTTCCTGGTTAGCAGCTGATGGGGTGAAGGGCATCTGGGGACACCACCATGCCAGCGACTCTCATCGAGTCCGATGGAAGTTACTTTCAGGGAAAGGTGAGGTGAATGACAGCTGCCATGAAGAATAGCAAAGTGTTTTCGGTTGGGGTGACGCAGTGTCTATAAGGGCCAAAGCGAGCTTCTGGTTCCGGTGGAGGGAGCCGTGGTCCAGCACGTCCTCAGTGGGAGATAGAGCAGCTTCTGTGCGCCAGCACGTGGGTCCCCCCTCCTCCTGCGCATGAAGAGAGAGGGGGCTGCGCTCGACCTCTGGGGAGGAGAACCCTCTGCCGGTGCGCTGTGGCGGGATGCAGGAGGCAGGAAAGGATGGTCAGCCTTCTGAGAAACCCAGAAGGAGCAGCCCCAGGCACCTCAGCGGGGGGCTGCGCTGCCCCCATTGCTGGGATTGCAAATTTCCAGACAGTCTCTATGGTATTTAAAATGCTGTTTTCTCTCAAGTTCTATGTCTGTCATGCAGCCCACTTGTCATCTCTGCCTGCGTTTTGGAGAGGTTCTAGTTAAAAACTCCTTAGCCATTTTTTTCACGAAGGCACCGAGCATCAAAAGGTACCTGGTGCGCAGGTGCCCAACGGATGTTTGATGGATAAGGGTATGAATTAATTTTCTGCTTTGGGTGGCAAATTGAAATTGGGGTGTTTTTTTAAGCATTCACTTAAAACCCTGAGGTTCATAATCTTTATGTGGGTGTGTTTAGATACAAAGGGGGACACGGTTTAGCATCTCACACAGACATTTATGAGGGTCCCGAACATCCCTTGTTTCCCCCATTCCTGTGGCCCTCTGTCCTGCCGGGCACTGGCTGCTCCCCTAGCACCTGCGGGGGGGGGAAGGGGTGTGGAGATCAGGCAGGTGTGCTGCTGTGGGTGAGTGAAGGAGGAGCTGAAGCTCTCGCCACTTGCTGGGCTGGCCCTGGGCGTCCCCAGCTGAGTCACACCTGTTCCTCGTGCTGCAGTGTCCAGGGTCAGAGGAAGAAAGGGAAGGACCAGAGCACAGTGTGAAAAGCTGGCAACAGCAGGGTGCCTGGCACCCCCACCCCCGAATCCCCATCAGCACCTGGTGGAGAGATGGCATTTGCTCAGCAAGTACGAGGTTCAGTGCAAGGTGGAGCCCTTGGGAAAGGGTGAAGCCTCTGGCCCTCCACGGTTGCACTTCCCTGGGGTCTCGGTTTCTGGGGCTCCTGAGGGGGCTCTACTGGGCGCACAGGCCAGCTGTGCCACTGCCTCTAGCTGCCACTTCGCTCCCCCGAGCCTCCCCCTCTTCACTTGTGTAGAGGCCATCACGAAGCACTTCTTACTCAGGAGTGAGTTGGGTAATATGTCTGTCACCTCCCCAAGTCCCTGTCCTAATGACCCTACCCTGAGGGCACCATCACCTTGCACCCTTCAGGGCGCTGTGTCTGCTTTCTAGGAGGGAGAGGGGTCTTTTTTAGGTCCGCCCGGCTCTCCTCTCGCCCTTCCTTCCCTCTCCTTCCTCCCCCTCCCTCCTGCCCTCCTGCACGCCTTTCTCAGAGCATGGGACAATTCCTCTGTTAGACTGAATAATTGAGAGCTAACTCTAGGAACAGACGTCTATGAATAGATGTGCTGGAAGAAAGCATTTTTGCCAAGTTTGAGCTGAGCTGAGTATTGTCAGCACTGAATTAAAGATGAGCTTCCTGGCTCTCTGTTCTACTTAGCATTGACCAAACACTATGTCTTGAATCTTAAAAAAAAAAAAAAAAAAAGGAAGAGGAAAAAGTCAGAAAGTGGTTTATGTGACAGCAAATAAGGTCTAATCACAGCACTTCGCATCCGTACAATGCTTTGTGTTTATGCTGTGGCCTTTTCCATTAAACATGGCCAGTCCCTAAGGCTGGGCCTTTCTCTGGTTCAGGTCCTCAGGTTAGGCTCACAGCAGGCCTTGCTCCAAGAGTGTTTGCAGAATGCTTGCATACTTTTTTCAGAAAATTAAAGCCCAGAGAGGTTGGGTCATCTGTCCCAGGCTGTGCAGCTGGTCAGGACCAGAGTTGGGACTTAATTTCTTAGCCCTGGCTGCTCTTAAATGCCACTTGGTGGTCTCCTCTCAGATGCACCTCAGGCCAACAGGGAAACCAGAAAGTCAGAGACACAGTGTAACGAAGGGGAGGAGCCCTACTGAGGCCTCATCCCTCCTTTATTCTGGAGGCTAGAATTTCTTGTACTCTCAGAATTAGCCTGTTCTCCTGGTGGCCGCATAACCTGTCCTCCCCTCTCTGTCCCCCCCGCCCCCGCCATGTGTTTAAGCATCTTCTCATTTGTATGACCCTCTCCGGATTTCTCCAAAGTTCCTGGAAGCCACCTGGGGTTGTGTTGTGCAGTGAGCGACAAGTTAGTGTGTCACCCTGGGCCTTCTGCTGTGGAGCTGAGTGAAGGAAAACACTGGTTCTCCATAAGTGAGGACTGTCCTCTCTATGAGGTGGTCCCCAAGTTGGGTCTCCTCCAGACCAGCCATGCTGCCTTGTTCCAGGCTTTCCATTGTCGTACCTGTAGCAATGGTCTTTCATTCACCAAACGCATCCAGAGCCCCTGCTGTGTGCTGGGTACAGTACTGTGGGCTCTGTTCCTCACAGCAAATGCTGCCCTGTCCCCTCAGCCAGCTCGGGCCCTGTCTTTCTTGGGTCCCTGTGCCTTTGGAGTCTGCACACCGCAGGAGGCTTTTGGAAGACTGTGCCACAGATAGACTCCATGGGGATGCCTTTTTGGGTCCAGTGAGTGAAAACTCAGTCCTCACTGTTTTCTTTTCCTCCTTCTTCCTCTTCTTCCCCTCCCACTTGCAATAAGCATGCGTTCAGCATGACTGTGGGCCAGGATTTGTGGCGGGCGCCCCGAGACGGAGATAAGAAGGATGCAGGCACTGCTCACAGAGTCCTGGATGGTGGAAGGGATGGACATAAAAACAAATCATTGTATTAATATGCAAAGTGTTAAGGGTATAAAAACTTTAAAACTTGGAAAACGCTGATACACGTTGTTTAGGGGGCTGTAATCATATGTGGCAAGAGTATAAAGAAATGCACAGCAGTAATAAATGCCCAATTCAGGATAGTGCTTACCTCTGGGGAACTGGGGAGAGGAATATGATTGGGGTGGGGTATCCAGGGGACTTTGTATTCATTATATTTTATTCCTTAAGCTGGGCGATGGGTACAAGAGATGGTTTGATTATTCTTTATATATTTTTTTGTCCAGCCTAAATATTGCACAGTAAAACTTTTAATAATAGAATTGCAAGCCAGAGGTTATTTGGAGATGCTGGCCTGGGAGGGTCTCTAGCCACATTTAGAAGTTTCTCCTCTCTGTACATCTGGCCAAGCCCTGTGCCTGGCTGCGCTCACACGCTCAAGATGTGTTAAAGTAAACTCTGCTGGAGGGGCTGAAGGCTTTACAGAGAAGGCGACAGTTTGACGGTTTGAACTGAATTTTGAAGTCCAGTGCTGGGAATAGCATTTCAGATAAAGGGAACAGCTTGTGCAAAAGCAGGCAGACCAGCAGTCAGTGAACGGTGGATCAGCTCAGCTTTGGAACAGTCCGGCCATGTGATCATTCGTACTCAGAATGGCTCAGAATCCAGGTATGCTTGGAGTCAACTCAGGATAGACTTCACTCTGGTGTTAGAACCCAGTCAGTTTTCTGAGAGTGCTTCAGTGTTATCAGGGCCTTGGCTTGGTGGGAGCTGGTGTCAGGTCAAGGAGATTGGCTTCAGCTTCAGTGCAGGAAACCGCAGGTCCACGGAGACTCTGTGAAAGGAATTGGTCCTGCAGAGTGCAAAAGCTGGTGAGAAAGATCATCTTCGACAGAGAAGAGCCAAGGCTGCCATTATGTGACATTAAAGACTCATCTGGGAAACTGTTCCGAAGAGGGGGGTAAGCAGCAGGGCTGTGTCTCTGTGTGGTGGCTTGGGGAATGATGTATATTCAAGATCGTTTTCTCTGAAAACATTGTGAAGCCAGCAGAACCCTCGGGGGAGCCAGATTAAAGTGGTGATGGGGAGTTTCATCAGTGCTTAATCAAAGACATCGACTGTTTTCCGGGCCTCATTCATCCCCTCCCCGCTATTGTCTTTAATTGTGGAAATTTGTTCTTTAGGGTTTCCTTAAGGCTGGCCCTATGCATCCCCCCTCATTTGCCCCCTTTGTTCTCTGGGAAGTCATCCACTTCCTGGGGGATCCTTGGGGCTCCTGGGCTGCTCTCCATCTTGGCCCCTTGCTTTCAAATTCAGGCCAGACTCTCGCCCATACTTCAGAAGAGAGGTGCTTCTCCACACCCCAGGTTCCTGCCTGGACCGAGGAAGAACATGGTGTGTGGGCAGGTGTCGCTTAGGTATCTGGTGCAGTGACCCCATGAGATAGATGCCTTGGGAGGTGAGGTGACAGTGAATGTTCTGGAAGAGGCCAGCCTCAGCTTCTGACACTTCCTTAGGAAAACAGATTCCTCCGCCAAAGGTTGTCCTCAACTGACCTGCCAGTCCGCAGATTTTTAAAATGCGGTCTTGACAAGCTGTGTGACAGCCTGGTGGCAGGAGTGGGGCGGGAAAGCCACATTCGCTGCATGGTCCAGGGGAACCTAGCACGGATCTCCCACCAGGGACCAATTAATTCTGCGGGAAGTGATGGTTTACATGTTCCCTGTAAACGCAGGCACTGTGCACATCCGTGGGCCTTGGCCCTCCAAGCTTCCTCCCTGCCAGGCTTGTTTAATTATGGCCATGGTTGAAAACTCACAGCATCTTCCCCTGATTTTATTGGCTTGTCTTTCTCTGCATTTCATCTGCTTTCTCTTAAACACTTTTTTTGGGTATGTGTTTATAGACCCTGAGTAAACGCAAATCCTCGACTTTGATTAGGAAGCCAGCAGTGGCCAGAAGGGGCTCATTCTATCCATGTGTCTTGCGCTGTGAATGTGGACAGGAGAACAGAGGGAGGCAGGGGTACCCTAATGGTTATAGAGGGACCTGGGGGTGAAGAACTTTGTGGTCTCCCCCCTACAATAGATCACGTGCCCCGATTCAGCTCAGGTTACTTCCTGTCATCAGCTACTGTGATCACTTGATGTCACCTGCAGTTTGTTCACTCATTCATTCGCCAGAGGGACACCACTTAGCACCACACCATTTCACGGTCAGACTTTCGAGGGCAGCCAGTGATTTTGGCCTGCGTTCACTCTGCTTCTCTGCCCCTAGGATAGAGCCTAGCGTGGGTGCTCAGTAAATATTTGCTTAATGAATAAATGAGTGCCTGACATTCCATCATTAAGCATCCGTTTTTTTTTTTTTCTTTTAATCACAGGCTCTGTCTCCTTGTATCTTAAAATATGCCCAGAGGGAGGGCGTAGAATCCCCAACAATAAATTGATCACAGGAGGACAGATGGGATTCTGTGGTTCCGGGGGAGAGGGAGAGCCAGAAGCTGGCCAGGGTGTCAAGTCAGTGTGGAATTTGCTATGAAAAGAGTGGGATTAGAGGCCCAGCATCCCTGCTCTCAGAGACAAACGTCCTGATCTAGAAATAAAATGGGGGGGATGATGCTAGATTCTTACCTCACACCCCCAAGGGTTCGTTGTACCCCCACTGTGTGCCGCAGTGGAGTAGGCCCTGGGGATGCAGTGATGCATGAGGTACAAGAATCCCTTTTTCCACTAAGCCAGGGACTTTTGATTGAAAGACACTGATGATACAGGGAACGATGAACCCGTGATGGGGTGGTAGACATTGACCTCAGCCTGAGAGACCGAGGAGGGCTTCCCAGAGGAAGAGGTATCCAAAAGGGTAGGGGCTGTGTTTTATTACTTTTCACATTCCTAGCTCTAAGGAAAGTGCTTCACGTATAAACAGGTGTTCAGTGAATGATGAATGAGGGAATGTGCGAGAGGGTTTAATGAACTGGAAAATGATGCAGACGGCAGGTGTTGGTATCCTGATTTGTGGAGGGTAGAACAGGGGCACCTGAGACTAACTTTACCCGTTTTCTGAGGACTGACTGTTGGCAAGAACTAGGGTGTGCCCTAGGACACCTCGGGTGTCCGCCTCTGCCTTTTGTCCCCCCATTCAGGGAAACAGACTGCACAAGGCTTGCAATTTTTAACCAGCTCAGTAGTATCCAGATTGGACATGCAGCCCTGGTCCTCTGGACCGTGGCCCTAGGGTCCTAGGGTCCTAGGTGGCTGACTAAGGGGGTAGCTCATTGTGTGTGTGTGTGTGTGTGTGTGTGTGTGTGTGTGTGTGTGTAGACATGGACTGATGCCCAGTTCATGCTAAGAAAGGTCTACGGCTTATATTCAGATCACCTCTAACCCTCCACTGCGGCTGCCATCCCCAAAGCAAAAGTCACTTTGTTTCTGTCTTCTCCTTTAGTTGACTGGACTTCTGGAAGTCAAGGAGGGCAGCCTATTCTTCTTTGTAACCCACATACCCAGCGTAGGACTTGACACATCTGGGTCTTGGGCCAGTTGCAGGGTGAATGGATGCGTGCATGGAGGAACACGTGAATGAATGAATTTCAGATAATGGCAATGAAGTTGTCCAGGCTGTAGCTGCAGCCTCTTGTCTTTATGGGGTAGAGGGAGAGGGATGTTTCTGGAAACGACCTTTTGCTACTGCCTTAGATGTTTTGCAATAGCAGATACTTGAAATTCTGCTTGACACTTGCTCTCTGTGGTGAGTGATGAAGAAACACTTCCTTTGTTCACACTTGGCTCTGCACTCTGTAGATATGGGCCGGGGCCTCTGTCTCCCTCCTGCCAGCCTGGGAGCTCCTGAGTCCACTCCACGGGACCAGTTACGGAGACAAAGGGCTCATGGATCTACTGTTACTTAATTTCTACAGCTTGTTGAATTGGGGTGCTCAGCATCCTGCCTGCCTTCCCTTCTGGGGGACCTCCAGTGTGTAGGTCTTGGAAGGGGGCCGAGGTTGGCCTCTCTGTACAGAGGCTGAGGCAGACCCGACATTCTTTCTTCCTGCCTCTGCTCGGCCACGTGGCATCGGTCCCAGCCTAGGGCCACGTTGAAGCAGGGGCAGCGAGCTGTCCTTCGGAATCGGGACTCCAGTTGAGAATGGCGGGTGTCCTAAGCCGACGTCCTGTGGTGTGGCCTCAGTCACATTTCCCCTCTGCCCAGTCTCCCTCGCTCCTTTATCCCAGCCGAGCTCTCCAGCTTGCCTGCTGATTCTGGGGCTTTTCCATTATTTTCTCATCAAATTCCCATTCTCCAGAAAATAATCGTCACCGACTTGTGTTGTCTGTAGTCCATAACCCTGACCGAGCTGCGCAGCTGTGGCCACAGCGAGGCCCTCCTTTGTCGGGCGGACCTTGGAAACACGGTGGGATGGGCGAGCTGGCTTTGGATGCTCTCCTGTCTCCAGCCGCCTCCCTTTTTGTGGTGGAGACACTGGCCAGCCCACTCACAGTCCTTGAAGACTCAGTGTCTTGCAGTTCGGGTCAGTAAACATCAAGCCTCCTGCCGGGTGTCCTGTGCTGCTGGGCGAACAAGCACAGGGACACAGAGGTAAAGCATCTGTGATCATGGGCAGTAAGGGGCTAGTGGTCCGGCGGTGGACACAGGTACACCGTGGGATAATTCTGCTCAGCCAGGTGGGATGATAGATGCAGGCAAAGGTGTCCTGTTTGCACAAGGGCACTCCTGACCCTCCCAGGGGACCCGCAAAGAAGAGGTAATGCCTGAGCTGAGGTTGGAAGAATGCAGGCAGTTAGCGAGACCACACAGATGGATGGGAGGAATTTCGCAAAAAAGCTCAGCACGGCTAAACCAGGGAGGTGACAGGTATTGCAGTGGGTGGGCGGGTGGGGGCAGAGGACGATGGTGGCTGGTCCGCCTGGAAGGGAAGGCAGAAGCCTGAATACGGGTGACCTGTATGCCAGGGGCCAGCAGACATTTCCTGTAAAGAACCAGATGGTAAATTTTTGGGCTTTGTGGGCTGTATGGTCACAGCTGATTTACTCTGTCACGGTAGCAGCTGAGCCGTCAAAGATAATCCATAAATGACTGGGTATGGCTGTGTTCCAATAAAACTTTATTGACAAAAACAGATGGTTTGCCTGACTTGGCCCATGAGCTGTAGTTTGCTGACCTCTGTTTCATACCATGCTAAGGAGTTTGTACTTTCTGTTGAGATTATGGAGAATAGAGGTGTTTCTGGTTGCTGATAACAGTAAACTCAAGTCATGGTGGCTCAGCGAGGAAAGGAAGTTGATGAGCACGTGACGTGTAACTGAAACTTCCAGGTATGCAGGCTGTAGGTGATATCGGATCTGGGCCCTGGCTCATTCCTCTGTTCTCTCAGCTCTGCCCTCCCATATGAACTTCATTCTCAGGCTGCCTCCCTCATGGTGCTAAGATAGCTTCAGCAGTTCCAGCCTTCACATCTACTTTTCTTCTCCAATTCTTAGGTTATGTGTGCAACCTGGAGCCAATCCCTGTGGCTGGGAGAATGCTGTGTGCTGATAGGCTAAGGGTCCAACCAAAGGCCCCCCATAAGGGGGACATGGTCAGCCCTGCCCAAGCCACATGGCTGCTGCCCAGTGGACAATGGTGGATTGGGTCCACTCCTGAAGGTTCTATAAGCAGAAGAGTAATGCAACCAGACACGATTTCTAGAAAAATCTCTGGTGAAATTGTGGAAAGGAGCCAGGCTAGAGTCAGGGACACTGTTAGGAGGTTGTTTCTGAGCCTGGAAGCCAGTAGCAGGGCAATGATGCTGGACAGTAAAGGAAGAGAATGGATTTGAATACTGGGGATGAGATTTACAGAACTTGTGTCTAATGTGTGAAGTTAACAATGGGAAGAGAGGAAGTGAGAAGGACAAAGTTATTAAGAAACACCAGTCTCTAGCTTGGTAACCAGGAGAACTAGATGGGGAGCCCAGGTATAAGGGAAGATGTGGTGTTCCGTGGTGAACAAGATGAACTAGCAGGTGTAACTTTACCCAGGGTCACTTCTCCTGGCTTCACCTCCATGCCCACCACAGGAGACCCCATCTTTGATTTTTAGAATTTAGGGACAGCCAGGACAAGCTGTGCTACCACAGAGGAAAGGTGGTTCTTCTTCCCTTACCCTCTATCCCTTTTGGCCTTGGCTGCCAGGGTGCTCAGAGCCAAATTTGTGCTTAATCACCAGCAGCCATAACGGGCCCTTAATTCAGTCTGTTTGCTTTGTTCCCACTGTCATTTTCTCTTTCTGTTTATTCTCTTCATCTATCCTTTCTGTGTTGCAAGTTATCCCAAATCTCTTTTGGAAGGAGGCAGGGTATAAACAAATACGTGATAAAGAAAGGAGGATATCAGGACACTGTTGATCTGGAGACTGCATTTCCACCTCCTTTCATAAATATTGGTCTGAGTTAACTTCGTTTCATCTGTGGCAAGCTGGCTGATCTTGGACAGTAGAGATTTTAGGTTCCTGGAGGAAGGGGCCCATGTCTCCTTTACCTCAGGATCGCCAGCATTTATCACAGTGCCTGGTATATCCTAGGCACTTACTAAATGTCTGGAAAAATGGAAGTGATTTAATCATGGCAGAGTCACGTGTTAGCATTCCGAGTGTTGTTTGGGGGTGGCCAATAGTGTTGTTTCTCATTCTTTGACAACTTGGCATGATGCTGGGGGTACATCCCCCCCAATTCATTCTCCCCATTGCTCCTGTTGAGAATGTAAATCAGACCATACTGTCCCTGCTGAAAACCCTCAGTGGCTTTCTGTTGTCACTGAAACACTAAACAGAGCCCACGGTCCTGAGACCCCAGCCCCTGCCTTCCTGAGTTCCCCGTTGGCTCTCTGCTCTTCCTCGCCTGCTGTAACTCACCAGCTTCTTTACGTTCCCTGGAGAACTGGGCTCCTTCCACCCTTGGCTCATGCTGTTCCCTCTGCCTGATAATGTGTCCCTGGGTCTTTGCAGAACAGGTGCCTCCTTTCTCGGTTTCAGACTTTCTTGTAGAGCTTCCCTTTCATCTCAAGACCCTGTTCCTTCCCTTCAAAGCTCTCTTCTCGATTTGTATGTGGTGTGTGTAGCTTGTGTGCCTGTTAATTAGGTCTCCCCACCACCGCTCCAAAAGGTAGAGACTGCTTCTTTCTGTTTGTTCACCCTGGCTGCCCAGAGTCTTGCCCCACCCTTGGCACTTGGCAAGTACTTGCTCAGTAAATGCTCGTTGAATGAAACGAGGCTGACCATTCATCCATTCAACCAGTATTTATTGAGCACATACTAAGTGCCAGGCTGGCTAAATAAGACTTAGGGATACAGTGGAGAACAGAAGAGACATAATATCTGTCTTCCTAGAGTTTTCATTTAGCTCCTCAGCCTGTTCAGCCTCTGAACCATGTCTGTCCTTTACCTGTTTCATTCACGTATGTGTATATGCACACACATGTACATACGTAGGCATATAGGTGTTTGTGAAGCCATAGTTTATTGAACACCTGTGTTCTATGTATAAAATATGCTTTTATACATATGAATGTGTCTGTATATCTAAAACATGCACATATATGTGCATACGTGTATATGAAAATGAGCATTTTTCGAATACCCATTGTGTACCAATAACAGCATGTTTATATGCATAAAACACACGCATACAGTCTCTACATTTATATGGACCCGGGTGTTTCCTGAGACCCGCTCTATGCCCGCACCACGCTAAGGCACCGCAGAAGAGGTGGGGAGGAAGGCACCATTTCCTTCTGCCAGGAATGCTCTAGACCTGATGGGGACAAGGCAAAGAGGTGACCCTGGGCAGGGTTACTGTAGGGTGTGAGTGGGGACGGGCATGAGGCCTGTGGGTGCTGGGGCTCGGAATGCTGCCTGTGATGGAGCAGAGTCGGGTCCTGCTTGTGCTTTCCTGTTCCCATGATGAGGACGGTCTGGCGTGGCGCCTGCTGGGGGGGGTGCGTTCGGTGAGGGGGCTCCTTCCGTATTGACGCAGGTGCCTGCCAAAATCAGAGATCATCTGGGGACTGACTTAATTTGGGTTCTTTTAAAATAATCAATGAAATGGAGATTTAGAACATGCAGAGACTTCGATTCGTGCAGACGTCTCTTTTTTTCTTAGACTTGACCGTGGGGCGGGGGCCGGGTGCAGCGGGGACGGAGAGTCACGTCAGTGAAAACTAAAGGCATTTCTCCCCTGTCCCTTCATACCCTCATCTAGAGCTTGACCATTTGTCCAGGTCTCTGTGTCAGGGTATATCATTCTCTTGCCCTCTTCCCTCCTGCGTTTTCAAGACAAAGCGAGGTCCTTTTCAGGTCCTTTATGCTGCACGTGGTGCCCTGGGACAGGGCTCCCGGGGACTTCTTCAGTGGCGGGGGTTTGAGGCAGGGCACCTGCATGAGCCCTACATGTTGCCACGTCCTACATTGGCAATTTTTTTGTTTTCCTAACAGTTTTACTGAGGCATATGGTAGGCAGAATAATGGCCTCCCAATGATGTCCACACCCTAATCCCCAGGGCCTGTGAGTACCTCCCCTTACCTGCCAGCAGGGCCCTGCAGACGTGACTACGTTAAAGATCTTGAGACGGGAAAATCACCCTGGATTATCTGGTGGGCCTCATAAGAGGGAAGGTCAGAGTCAGAGGGAGGTCAATGATGGAAGCGGGGTCCGCATCTGAGATCCGAGGATGCCTCGCTGCTGGCTTTGGAGATGGGGGCGGGGCACAGGCCAAGGGACGCGGCAGCCACCAGAGACAGAGAACATACTCTCCCCCCAGAGTCTCTGGGGGGAGTGGGGGCCTGCTGACACCTTGATTTCAACCCAGTGAAGCCCTGTCTGGATTTCCGACCTCCAGAATTCTAAGATAATAACGTTGTGTTGCTTTAAGCTGCTACATTTGTGGTAACTGTAACAGCAGCAACAGAAAACTCATTCAAGGTGTATTGTATGTATCATAAAATCTACCCATTTCACGTGTACGGTTCGGTGGTTTTTAGTCACTTTACCCGCTGGTGCAACCGTAACTGTAATACAGTTTTAGGATATTTTCATCGCCCAATAAGATGCTTCATGTCCATTTACATTACTCCCTGTCCTCAGCCCGAGGTCACCACGAATCTACTTTTTGTCTCTCTAAATCCATCTATGAACTTGCTGTTGGAGCATTTCATAGAAGTGAAATACTGTAAATGTGGTTTCTGTGTCTGGCTTTTGTACTGACTGTAACGTTCTTAAGGTTTGTCTGCATTGTCGAGTGCGTGAGTACTTTGTGCCTTTTTATTGTGCGACAGTAATCCATTGTGCGGACACACCGCGCAGTCTCTCTCTCCGTGGGGATTCAGGTGGGTAGACACTGGGTTGGTTTTGGTTTGGGACTCACGGATAATGCTGCTGTAAGCATTCGTGTGCGGATCTTTAGCTTAACATAGGTTTTCCTTTCTCCTGAGCAGATATAGAGGGGTGGAATTTGCTGGCTCGTATGGAGTTTTATGTTGAACACTTGGAGGACCTGCCACACTGTTTTCTAAAGGGGCTACACCATTTTTAATTCCCACCAGCAATCTAGGAGGGCCCCCTCTACCTGGCTTTTAATTCTCAAAGGATGGTGGGTTGCAAAAAGGGCTGAGCACACACACTTGTGTGTGCGTGCACGTGCATGGACGGGCACACCTGTGTTCATAGCCACACACCCTCAGAACGTTTCCAAGGGACTGTTACCGCTACTTGAAATTGGCCGTAGCAGGAGGTAAAGAAGAAAAGAAAAGCCGCTCTCTTTTCTGGGCTTTGAAGAAATAAGTTCCAGCAGCTTCTCTGTATCCCTTTTCCTCCCTTCCCTCAGTATAAGCCCTAGAGCTCAATAAATAAATAGTCTTTGGGGTTCTCGATCTGTGATCTTTGATCCTTCCTACATTTTCTTATCACTGGGTTTGTCTTGAGCATTTGCCCAAATCTGGGGCTGATATTGGTTCCTTTACTATAAGCAGAGAGACAGAAATTTCCCGCCCTGAGTGTGGATGGCTTAAGTCACCATGCTTCTCTTCTTCACCCCAAGCTGGTCTGCAACGGCACCAGCACACCACCCCCCAGTTCCAGCTTCTGCTTCTAAGTTCTGCTTTCCCCTTCGTCTGAGCAAGTCTAGACTCCACTGGGTGGGGTTGGGGCTTGGGGAGCTGACCCAGAGGTTCAGCCTATAGATAGATGACTGCTTACCAGGGGTGTGGTGGTGAGGGGCTCTGGCCCTGCCGTGGGGGGCGTGATGTGGGGTGAGATCCAGACATCAAGTGTGATTATTCCGTCTGGGCTCAGTGGGTAGGGAGGCCCCTCTTTGTTCCTCAGTGGCTGCAGTAAACAGAGCACAAGCTTACTTTTGGACAGAGATTAGTAAAGGAATTGCAGGTATTCCATAGCCTCTTTATTGCTACATGTGAAAAAAGGTCATATAGACTTTGGTGACTGGCTTTAAATTCCATTGGATCCCATGAGGAAAGCAGTGAGTAATTTTATGGTGACCATTAGAGGTTTTCAGTTTGAGGAGAAACTCTGCCATGGGCTTCTAGACCCATACCTAGATGACCGGCTGCAGAGCTGAAACCTGGAGCTGACCGGGCCAAAGGGTCGGTTGGCCCCCAGGCAGGAAGCCAGCCACCTGGGCTCTGACCCTGCGCCGAAGGGGTGGGGTGTGGATGGGATAGTATCGGCTGGCCTGAGCAGCTGAGGGGTTGATAGATCGCAGGACGGGAAAGACTCAGAAAATCTAAGATCATGACCTGGGTCAGCAGACTGGCCGAGCCCTAGAGCAGCTCAAGGGACTCAAACCCCATTTAGCGGGGGTATTAGTGCCATTTTTGAAAATAAGAAACTGAGGCTCAGAGAGGCCAAGTGACTTGTCCAAGGCCACACAGTGAGTGAAAGGAATAGCCAGAAATTCACCTTCCAGCCTGTTTCTGAAATCATTGTGACCTTGTGGAATGCTTTTTCTTTGGAGATTAATGGGGTGTATAGGACACAACCCCGAGCCGTGAATAAATGTCCACATGACAACTTGCTGTGTCCAGGAGAGGGTAGACATTTTCACAAAGAGCCACTGCCGCTGTTACTGTCTGTGTTGACAGTGTTAGGGGTGGTGGAGAGGGTGAGAAACTGGCTATGTCTAAGTAAGGCTGGAAGGCTCCAGTCACTGGGCCAGTGAACAGAGAGACCCCATTTTCCAGAAGAGATACGATGCAGAGCGGAAAATACACGTGGCTTAGGTAATTTTTAAGTCAGCGTGTACTCATTAGTGTCGTAGTAAAATAAAATGGAGGTAAAGTGATCGATTATGTTGGTTGATGGGCGGGTGGGGGTGGGGGGGGATGATGTGGAGCTGAGAGCCCGGTGTTTGCCCTGACTTCTCTGCCTCCTGACTGTGTGACCCTGGGGTGTCATGTCACTTCTCGGATTTCCAGTTTCCACTTCTGTAAAAAGGGAAGGTGGCACCAGAATATCTCTAAAATCTATTTTGACATTAACTCTGCACGTTGGGTCTTAGAAACGCTGTCAGTTGGTGTTTAGCGTCAAGAGACAGTTTTAGCCAGAGACTTTTCCTGTGGCTTTGGATGAAATTTACACAGCTGGCCCGTGGTTTCAGTGGAAACAAACAAACCCCTTTAATTTACATGACAAAGGCTTATTGATCCCAAAGCATCTGAGTCTTAGGTGGGTGTTAGAAAGCTTTGCGGAAGGGTAGAGGCTGTATTTAGGAGGTTCTTGAAACACTTTCTATACCCCCCTATGGGGAGTGGGGGGCTTTGACCTCAGTAGAGGGGCTGTAGGTTACAGAACAGAAGGGGTCAACCTTGTCCTCAAAGAGCTTATGGTGTCAGCTGGGATTGTAGCAACACCTACTGTTTGGAAGACTTGCCATCAGGCGGAGTGTGCGAATGTCCCCTGATGACCAGGGGGGTTCCTGTCGAGGAGAACACAGACCCTCGGCCAGGTGGTGGAAGGGATAAGGGCTGTGAAAGGAATCTGCATCATAATTCGTAGCCTGTGAAGGATTTGCAGGTTCCTTTGGAAAGGCATCCTGGGAGGTGCAGGGGTGAGGGTGAGCGTCTGGGGTCCACAGTGAGAGAGAAGGATGCTTGGTGCGCCATGCGAAGGTCCTTGGGCCTGGAGCCAGCCTCCCCCCTGCCATCAGCAAGCCATTGGGTTGGGCCTGAAATGGCAACCAGGGCAGGAAGCAGGGCCTGGCAGCAACCAGCAGCTTCTTACAAACCACTGAGGATGGTGTCTGTCAGCGCTCTGGATTGCAAGTGACAGAAACCAAACTCAAGCTAGCTTATGTTTAAAAAAGATAATTTCTTCTGTCAAGTAGCTAAACAGGCCTGGCTAATCCAGGGGCCGGATTTTGTCTCTGTCTCTTGGCCCTGCTTTCCTTCCTCCTCCTAGGCTGTCTCTCCTTTCCATATGGTAAGAGCCTATCAGCAGCGTGGACTCAGGCTCATGTCTTCTCATGTTTGCCACCCCATGGGGGAATCAAGGCATCTTTTTGCAGTATCTGCAGCCCCACTGCTAGAAAAAGCTCTTACTAGCCCCTCAGGGTCCCATGCCCATTCTTGAACCTCAAGAGGATTCTTACGGCCATTTAGGGTCACATGCCTGTTTTGCAGCCAACCATGGTTTCTAGAAGATTCTGTGCTTTGAGTGCACTCCCCTAGGTAACATACTGGGCCCTGGAGCATGTGGAGGGGAGGACTGGGGATTCCTCATTGGAAAACAGGGTCCCATTACCAGAAGGGGCACAGAGGCTGGGCAAAGATGTCAGCTGCGCATTGCAGGGAGCTTAGTATCGACTTCGCTTTTGCCTGCTTAGGGAGGCTTCTGTTGAAGCGATGACCTGAACTTGGATGTGAGTAGAGAGAGGGAGTTACGGTGGGTCCATGGCCTGTCCTTAGTGCCACTGCCACACGAACCAGTCTCCTCCCCTCCCTGTCTTTGCCTCCAACAAACTCTTATTACAGCCTTGTCCGTCTTCATTCACCCTCACATTTTGTGTGCATGCTTCATGCCCTTCCCCTGTGTCTGGGGGTGATGGTCAGACTGCCTGACCCGCCAGAGTAACTTCTGGAAGCCTCTGCAGTGCCTGATGTTCATCCTTTCCTGGCTGGGTCCTGGAGGAGGTCTGGGAACGCTGGGGGCAGAGGGGCCCTGAGGGTAAGGGCTCTGCACAGCAACCCTTTCGCACCCCCTTCCAAGCATTTCCTATTTTCACGACTGATACCGCCAGGCTAGGTTGAAGCAGCCGCACGCTTCCTGCTAGTGCGAGAGCTTCGGGGTGGGGCCAGAGTAGACTGTTCCTCACCTCCATCCCTCCCCCAGCCCCTGTGCACACTCCACCCTCAGATGATTTTCTGCGGGGCCTTTCCCAGAGGGAATGCGCCATTGATTCTTGAGGCAGTCGATTGAAACAAGCAGGGGTGATTGCTCTGGAGACGGCGGCTTCCCCTGCTCACCCCGTGCTCTTGGCTGGCCTTGTACGGTCGTTCCAGATCACCTGCCCTTTCCTCTGAGGGTCTACTAGGCCACCTCTGCCCACGCTACTCTCTTTGTACCTTTTTTTTTTTTTTTTTTCCTGTGAGCAGTTCAGGTTTATAGGCCTTGGAGAGTGTGCAAATATTGGATTTTAATTAAGGAAGTCTGGAATGAGGAATAGAGAAAAGCTACTTCTCGCTTATTTCTGGGGGCTCTGGCAGGGCGGGGTGGGGATGACTGTGGTGCCGTCGGCCACCTCAGCCTTCGTCTGCGCCCCCAGGGTGGTCCAGGCACCCAAAAGGAGGGGTCAGGAGAGGGACCGTGGGGGGGGTCCTCTGGCCCATGGTGGCCTGTGGGAAGGGAAGGGGGTAAGTAAGGCAGGAGGGTGCACCCCTGGGAAGCTCTTCTGGGCCAGAATCTGGAGCCCAGAGCAGGTGATGAGAGGGGTATACACCTGCCATCTGGTCAGTCCCTACCTCCTGTTAGTGCTTCCTGCTGGCCGGCTGTGTTGCCCATCTGGTCCCTTTGATCTCAGGGAACTATCCTCACCACAATCTTTAGTGGTAAATACTATCATTCCTGGTTTATAGTTAGGGAAGCTGAGCCCAGAGAGGTTAAGAAACCTGTCCAAGATCACCCAGCAACTCAGTGGCACCTGAGGTGAGTCAGAGTCTAAAGCTGTGCCCAGCCTGGCCCTGTGTTTCGTGCCCAAAGGGTGTTCTTAAAAGAACCCCCAGACTGTTTTGAAGCTAGGTGGGGTCCTATAACTTAAAGCCCTAGAATACTAAATGAGAATATATCTCGACGGGCAGAGCCTGCATATTGGCCAAAAGAGGGAGAAAAAATGGTGTGTGTGCGGTGAGGGCGGGGGAGCGATGAGCAGCAACCTGGGGTATCAGGAAGAGAAAGAACCCAGGAGCCCAGAGTTCCTGTCCCGGCCCTGCCCCCAGCGTCATGGGGCCTTGGGTGAGTCATACCATCTCTAGGAGCTGGTTTCCTTTTCAGTGAAATGAGGGTAAGAACCACAATAATAGCATTTATTGCGGGCTTCCTTAGTGCCAGCACCAGCTCTGGGACACCAGGACCACAGAGGTACAAGGACCTGGGCTTCTGCCCTGGGGGGCTCAGGGGCTAGTGGGCAAGGAGGACACCCCCCACCCCACCATGCCCCCACTAATGCTGCACATGAGACATTAGACAGGTTTGTCCTTGGACGGGTTGGTCCTGGGGAACCAGAAGGTGGGAGGGAGGGGGGAGGCTTGTGCCCCAACTCTGGCTTCACAGCCCTGCAGCCTTCTCACTGCTGGCCCTGCAGCGGAGGGAAGAAACCCTTAGGAAGGAGACTTCTTCCCGCAGCCATAGATAGTGCTTCTCTCTGCTGTAATCTTCTCATCTTGGCTGCTCCTGAGACTCCCCTTCCTGAGCATTCAGATGAAAAATAGAGTCCCCAGCTGTGCAGCAGTCACCTGAGAGCTTTTGGCAACACTGGTTCCCAGTCCTGGGGAACATTGTTTCTGAAAAGCCCCCGGGTGGTGCTGATTTGCAGCTTGCCCCTCTGGGGACCCTCCGCCCATTCCTGCCCTGGAGAGGTTCCAGAGAGGATCTGCCGCAGTGGGCTCCCTCAGGAGGCAGGGAGCAGATCCCCCTGGGAGGGAGCAGGGACAGGTGCGTGGGGGACTCTGTGCTGGGAAGGACGAGCTCCAGGGTGGTCCCCTGCATGCTCTGCTCCATGTGCTGCCTCTCTGTCCCAGCGGGGCACGGGAGAGCCCGCTTCCTCTGCTCCGCCTCCTCCCTGCTCTGTGACCAGGCTGGATCCCTGTACCGGGCACTGTGTAGGGCCACACTCTGGTGACCTGGCACAGTGTCCCCCAGTTAACCCGGTGCCCGCTGCCCTATGGCACCTTCTGATGGGAGTGACAGCCGTCGACAGGCCTGGAACAGAAATCAAGTCATAGAGAGCCCAGTGGGACAGCTGTGGCAGGTTAGAATCCGAATTTAAACCTGACAGGTATTTTGAAGATCTGGTTGAAATGATTCCCCTTTTGTTCACTTTTGGGGTACAAAATCAAATTCTTTTTAGCATTTTGAGCTAGATTTGGTTTAGCTGCTTTTAAAGAAATCCTATTTCTTGAAGTTCAGTAGGCCAGGCACTTCCTGAACATTGTCCCCTAGTAAAGTTGTAAGGATTACAGATGAAGAAACACGTTCTCCCAAGAACTTGTGGCCCGTTTGTAAATGAGGGAGTGAGGATTGGAACCAAGGTCTGTCTGACATCAAAGCTCATTCCTCTGCACAGCAGTGGACCCTAGTTCCCCGTACGTAAGACTGGAGCTGAGCTGGATACAGTAGCCCCTAGCCACATGAGGTTCTTAAAGTTTAAACTAATTAATTAACATTGAAAAACTGAGTTCATCGGGGGCACTGGCCAGAGTACAGGTGCTCAGGAGCCGCCGTACTGGACGTTGCAGAAACAGGCATCTGCATCACTGCAGAAAGTTCTGTCGGACAGTAGTGAGCGGCCTCATGGCACAGAGGGGGTCCGGGCCCAGCCTGTACAGCTGAGCATGGTTAGGGGGAGAAAATGGGGAGCAGGCTGTCTGACCATGTTGGTGTCTACTACCAGAGGGACTGGCCATCCTGCTTTGCTTAGAGCGGAGGAGTTTCCCAGGACTTGGGACTTTCCTTGCTAAAGCTGGGAAATTCCCTGATAAACTGGGATGGGTTGGTCACTCTGTTCACGACGCTGTTTCTGTGTGGATGTCATTGCTGTGCCCAGATCCAGGACATGCAGAGTTTAGCAGAGAGTCGCTAAAAGCTCAGGAGTGAGCTAGCTGACTAAGTGATGGCATCATTCAGGGATCGTGAGAGGAGTGCTCTGAAAAACGGGAGCCAGGGGTAAGGTGTACCCAGCAGGGGCCCCCAGTCTGGATTGAAGGCTCTCTGAATGGGTGCACCTGAACCCAGAGCGGACACCTGGGAAGCAGTTGAGCAGGTGAAGGAGTTGGGCAGTGGGAGGAAGCTAAGTGACCGTCCCTGGGTGGTGAGCAGTGGGAAAGTTGGTGGCCGGTGTGGCTCTGCTCTGATCTTCCTGTCTGAGCCCAGGCCGTTCCTTTCCCTCCAGCCGTCACATTCCCGCACCTCTAGAATCCGGCAGTTAGACCTAATACGCAGGAATAATATTCTATGCCTCTACCAGTGTCCCTTTTTCAAGTAAATAGTGATACGTCTTTAAAGGCGACCCATCCTTACACAAAGAATGTGTTTGATAATCTGTATTTCAGGCACAGGACCTTTATCTTGCTCTTCTATTGGCGAACAGCTCCCCTTTTCTCTACTTTGATAAGGGGAGGGCCAGAGCTAGCCTGCAGGGTTCAGGTTTCACGGAGATGCTAGTAAGTCTGGCACGCTGTGGCCGTCCGGTGCGTTCTTTCCCTTCCTTATGCTCCTCCTCCTGACCTTCATGCTGTTTTCTTAAATCAATGCCAGGCTGCATGGCATTTCTTGAACGACCACTCATGTTACAATATACAGTAATGATTAAGGTTATCGAGGAGGTGATTGGTTAAGCCTCCAATAGATTTATTTTGAATATTCACTAACAGAGGAGCCTGATGTGGGGCTCGATCCCACAACGCTGGGATCACGCCCTGAGCTGAAGGCAGACACTTAACCACTGTGCCACCCAGGTGCCCCTTCATGCTGTTTCTTAAATCAATGCCAGGCTGCATGGCATTTCTTGAACGACCACTCATGTTACAATATACAGTAATAATTAAGGTTATCGAGGAGGTGATTGGTTAAGCCTCCAATAGATTTATTTTGAATATTCACTAACATGTTGAGCACCCTGTGTAGTCTCTCCCCTTCCCCTAAAATATTGGAGATTTCTTAAGGTTAAAGATTGGTCCAGATTCATCCCTTGGACATAGAGTTGCAAGTACTAGAGCATTGTTAAATATGTGAGTGGTAGATCATGGCACTATGGGAAAATGTAGGACATGGATGCATCTTAAGCTGGGAGAGTGATGAGGGAAGGTGTAGAAACCATGTTTGGCTTCTCTCCTGTTTGCAGAATGTGATCCTGAAAATAGTGCAGAGCTCTAGGAGAAGGGATGCAAAGGGAAATGGTAATTAGTAGGTCCTGTCGCTGACTGTTATCTTTGACAGAGAACTGCGCGGTGTAACAGATCCCAGGCCTGGGGCTGGGAGGATAGTGTGCTCCCCTGGCATCTCACGGTCCTTCAACATTCTTAAGAAGGTGACAACCTCAGGGGGACAGTGTGTGAAAGAAACTCTAGGAGCTTTTATTCCCCCAAACGCTAGTAAGGCTAAATATGTGAAATGAAGCTACTATTTTTGGGGAGGGGGACCCAAGCCAGAGATTTTTTTTTTTTAAAGTAGGCTCTTCACCCAGCGTGGAGCCCAGCAAGGGGCTTGGACTCACAACCCTGAGATCAAGACCTGAGCCGAGATCAAGAGTTGGAAGCTTAACCAACTGAGCCACCCAGGCACCCCCCTCCCCAAGACAGAGAATTTTTATAAACTTGTAGTGGACCCTAGAATCCATTACGCTCTTTCAAAAGAATCCCAAAATATGTATGGGGTTCGCACCTGAGTAGGGAACGTGCATTGGAAGTCAGGAGTATTTTGTATGTTCCGTCGTATTGGGATCGTAGAAGGTTGATGTGTATTTAAGTTTGTGCACATGTGTGTGCGTGCATGCAGAACCTTCATGTATAATCCTTAATATTTGAAGTACATTCTTGAGGATGAGGCATCGGTCTGTTTTTGCAAATAAAAGCAATGCTGCTGAAGATAGTGGGTCCTGTTGTCATGTAAGATTTCCTTAGCTAATTAGCACTAGTTATAATTAGGAAATTAAACACCTGGGACTGTGTTTCAAGGGACATTTCTCCCCAGTACGTTAGCTGCCTTTCTGGACTGCCTCCTTGGCAAGTGATGATAATGATACAGTTGGCAGAGCCACGGAGAACCTGGTTAATAGGAAAGGATGTATTCTGAACAGATCAAGGAACACTTCCGAAACTCCAGCATGGCGGAGGGCTCCTCCTCCAAAGGCTTTTATTTCCAGGTTGCATCTTGGATGTCTTACGGTCCTGGAACGGTCCCGCGGGAGGTGGTGCCCACCATTGCGTGAGTCTGGGGGTGTGTTCTCTAGGAATCCTCTGTGACAGTGGGGGTTCCAGACATTGCAGTTTTTCCAACAACAAAACCAAATCAGCCAAGATGAATTGGCATCATTTGGCATGAGGCCTTCCTGCCACCAACTCACGCTAGTCATTCAGGGCTTGGCCAACCAGAGGAGGAACTGAAAACGTGAGTTACGAAAGTTTTAATGTTCAGGTAATAGGGATGTCTAACTCTCTGAAGTACGCTATACACTGACCAGCAGAGAAGCCAAAATTAGTGCTGCTTCTACCAACACAAGGTGCCACCAGCCTCAAAGTGCTCATGATCTCACCGAAAGAGCCACATGTTGGGAGGTCATGCAAATGGTGTAGGAAGGGGTCTCAAGTTCAGGTGGTAGAGTCGAGAGGATGAGTGATGTGAACGGCAGCACTGCCTAAACACTGTTGTCCCCAACTGTTACCTCCTTGTCTCTGGTTCCTGTTCAGCCTAGGTGTCTGGGGCTGCCTCTGTGACCCCGTCCTTGTGTCTCTCCGTCACCCCGTGGCTGCCTCTGTCAGAGTCCTTGTCACGCGGTGTTGTAGGAAGCAAGGTGCGTGCTCCCCCGAGGGTGAGGTCTTCGAGGAAGGCGCTGTCTTGCCCCTTTGAGGCTGCCTGGCCTGTGAAGGTCATTGCTCCATTCTGAGACCCAGGCTGTTACCAGCCAAAGGCCTGTGTATTATCCCTGTGACCTTGTCTTCCCCGGGGCTGCTGTAACACATACCACAGACTGGGGGGCTTATAAACAGCAGGTTTATTCCGCACTGCCTGGAGGCTGGAAGCCTGAGATGAGGGCATCGCCACAGTCGGGTGAGGCTCCTCTTCTGAGTCACAGATTTTCGCTGTATCATCATGTGGTAGAAGGAGTGAGGGAGGTCTCCGGGGCTTCTTTCATAAGGCCACTCGCCCATCCATGAGGGTTCCCCCTTCATGACCTAAGCACTTCCCAAAGGCTTCTTTTTTAAAAAAGGTTTTATTTATTTATTTGAGAGAGAGAGAGAGAAAGTGCGCACCCACAAGCAGGGGGAGCAGCAGAGGGAGAGGGAGAAGCAGACTCCCCGCTGAACAGGGAGCCTGATGTGGGGGCTCGATCCCAGCACCCCGGGATCATGACCTGAGCCAAAGGCAGACTGAGTCGAAGCCTAACTGACTGAGCCACCCAGGCGCCCCAAGGCCCCACCTCCTAATGCTGTCACATGGGGTGTTAGGATTCCAGTGTGTGAATTTGGGGGAACACCCACATTCAGACTATAGTACTTGTTACTGACATATAATGTGCATACAAAACAGTGCCCGTCCTGATTCTTTTGGGATGCGTGTTTTAAGTCCAGCTGGTTTAAAACTGGACATAGCAGACGTTTGGAGGTGGAAGGCACAGGGAGGGCCAAGTGCCCAAGCTCAGGTGCTAGCAGCAGGAGGGAATCCTGGCCCGTGTGAATCTGGGACTGGGTACAGCTGCGATGTCTCCTGTGCCGGGCACAGTGTGAGGAAGACGAGGACTGGTATCCCGGGCACGCCAGAGGTTTGGAAGTTTTCATCATGAAAGCTCCTTGTTTGGATTAAGCAATTACATTTCTTTTTTATTATTTTTTAAATTGTTAAAAATTTTTTTTTTTAGGATTCTATCCGTTTACTTGACAGAGCAAGAGAGCACAAGCAGGGTTGGGCCCCGCATCTGGCTCTCTGCTCGGCGGGGAGCCTGCTTCTAACCTCTCCTACATTTCTTTTTTAAAAGAGACTTGTGGCTTCTCAGACCTGGGGGGTAATATGAACATGTGGAAGAATCTTACCTTCCTCACTCAGGAGGCGAGTTGGATTGAGAGACCATTTGTAACTCTTAGCGGTGTTAGCATTTCCGAGTAACTATGGAAACGGCGTAGCGTTAATGTGTGGCTTTCTCTGGGCTACTTTCTCTGGGTTGATCAACCCAGCTACCCGTGCAATGATCACATTTTTTTCCTTGACAAAATTATAAAAAGCATTGATTTGCTCAAGAGTCTGTTTTCATACGTTTGTAAAATATTGCCCTAATATATTTTTTTTACATTATCGTTAAGTCCTCCAAAGACCGTAAAAGGGGCTTCTGCCTGCTTTAGATGATTTATCATGAATTCCGCATAATAATAATTCTTACAAATAGCTAATATTCACAGAGCACTTGGTATAGATTAGCCACTGTTCTGAGGGAAAGTTTTATTAAATAAGTGATTAAGGGTTGTTAGAAATATTACAGAGCTCTTGTAATTGAACAGGATTATGGGTATAAGTTTATGATTTTATTAACAAGGCTAGAATGAATCATGGCTAAGAAAAAAAATAGCAAATGATAAACAAGCCAATCAAATTACAAGACGAATTCACTGAGGAGAAAGAGTAATTATTTCAGTTATTTTTGTGTGCTTAATTAACATTTATTAAGTGTCCTCTGGGTCTCACAGGCACTGTTAGGTACTTTTACATCTGCTATTTTATTTAATTACGAGGAGTTCTTCACTTCCACGTAAGATTTCCCATGGGCTTCCTTCAACTAATGAGTTATTCTGGCCGGTCCTGCTGGTACAGTGAGCCACCTGGGAAGGTGGAGAACCACGGTGGTGCTGGGGTGTCATCCTTAGAGAGTGTTTGATTGGACAGGGTTGGGACCCGGTGGCAGGATTTTTAAAAACAGCTCTCCTTCCTCTCCCACGGGCTCTGGTTAAGTTGGTCGTAGGGATGAGATCCTCGGTCTTGGACTCTTGGAGATGTTTTCTCACCGGCGGAGAAATAGTGACTTAAACTCCTCAGCAATCAGCACTCATCACAAACTTTGGGAGTCGTTGGCTACGCCAGGTAGAATAAGAAAAACACCTGTTTTCCTTGGACTGTTTCCTACGAACTGGGATGTAGGAAGTGTCAGAATAACGGCTGAATGACACAGGCCAGAAAAATGTTGCCCTAAATGTCTCAGACCCAGAATGTCCAGTGGTGCTTAATCTGTCGCTGGGCCATACTCTGTAGTGTTTATCATGTCAGTGACTTGCCTAAGGTTTTGTTTTGTTTTTGGTTTGAAAAAAAAAAAAAGACTAGGGAACTTCACGCTAGAGGTAATTCCTTTTAATGAAATACATACATATGTATGGACGATGGATCTGTGAATAAAAAGAGTTTAAGAGGACACAGAGAATTATGCAGAATTCTTCTGGTGGAGGGATTATAGGTCGAAATAGCTTCTTTAAACATTGTCTTTGATGGCATAGTAAAGTTGTTTAACATCAAAACATTAAAAAAAATTAAGGAATTAAGTGGTTTGGGAAGCTCAACTTTTCTTTAAAAATGGTGATAGCCTGAGATCACATCACAGAGAGTTAACCTAAAAAAATGATCCATAATCAAAAACATATATCCAGGGGCGCCTGGGTGGCTCAGACGTTAAGTGTCTGTCTTTGGCTCAGGGCGTGATCCCAGGGTCCTGGGATCGAGCCCTGCATCGGGCTCCCTGCTCCGCTGGGAGCCTGCTTCTCCCTCTCCCACTCCCCCTGCTTGTGTTCCCTCTCTCGCTGGCTGTCTCCCTCTCTGTCAAATAAATAAATAAAGTCTTAAAAATGTATATATATCCAGTCCCTAAAAAAAATTCACGGTCGTCTTCACAGATCGATTTGCTTCAGTGGGAACTTTTCATCCTGCCTAGAAACCCCAGGGGCCGTGTGGTGTAACTCGTGGACAGAAACAACAAAATTTCCAGTAGTTCTGTCACCGTTAAGCATTTTCCCTGAAAATAAACCAGTTTTTCGGTAGAGCCTTCCACTTAAGAATGTCTTGTCCTTTTAAAAGCATTGTGGTACATTTGCTAAGAGAACTGGGGCAACTCAGTCATTCCTTGGGGTCTGGGGTTCTTCACTGGGGTCACAAGGGGATCGTCATTGTCCAGGTGGGGCTGCCCTGGGGTCCTGGCGTCGTCTGTAGAGCAATGGGGGAGAAGCATCAGGGTGGCCACTCTGGGTCTTTGGCTCTCCCGCCCTGGGCTCAGAGCTGCTGGGGGTGGTAGAGAGTGGGGGCATCTGGATGTGTGTTCAGTTGCAGAGAGAGGAAATCCGTTTAGTTCTGTAGGCATTTTTGAGGACCTGTTATGTATCAGGCAGAATCCCAGGTGCTGGGAACAGCAGGATGGCCAAACTCAGTGTTAGCCCTCAGATAGCTTCTGATGTCCAGGAGGAGACTGAGAGGGACACAGAGAATCACAGCATTTCTTCAGCTAGGCCAGGGGCTGGCTGGGAGAAGGGGTCAGTGGGAACACAGACTGTCTGTGTGAGCTCTGGGTGGCTTTTTTTAGAAACAAACAACAAGGAGAAGACAGCTCCCTCTTTGAGTCACTCTGCCCAGCCACTCCTGAGGGGAAAAGAAAGAGGAAGGAGGAGGGCCCACGTGTGATGGTTGGGACTTCCCTGGTGCCCTGGAATGGACCCAGGGGCTTCTGCATGCTGGTTAAAGGGCTATCAGGGCAGGAGGAGGACTCGGGCTTTCAGAAGACCACAGAACCAGCCCTTAGCGTTGGAGGGACTTCAGGGGTCACCTAGTCCAGGCAAGTTATCCTGGCAAGCCTACCTGCTTACGTATCCAGGTCTAGTATCTTACACCTCTCTTCCCGCTGCTTGTGCTTGACCATGTGAACTGGCAGATTAGCCTGCGGGCCTTTGCATGTGCTGTCGATTCTGCTTGGATCCCCTCCTGCCTGGGCTGGGCAAATTCTAACCTGTCTTTTCGTTTTAAGCTTACATATCACCTCTTCCGGGGAAGCCTTTCTCATATCCCCCACTTGCCATCCCTTGCCTAGTTAATTAAATACCTGTTTTTGTGATTGCTCAGCACTTACCACTGTTGAACACTTTTTCATACTCCGTTGTAATTGCTTGTCTGCTTGTCATTGGGCCACTAATCCACGAGAGCTCCTGGCTGGCTGGGATGGTTTCATTCCTGGAATTATCTCCATGGCCACATGCTTGGCACATCATAGGTGCTCCATAGATAGTTCTTGGAAGAATGAGAGTTCTCACTTTACAGCAGAGGCTGTAGGAGCTCAGAGAGGTTCAGTGCCTCGCCCAAAGTCACACAGCTCTGAGAGACTGAGCAGGGGCTGGAGCCCATGGTGTGGCGTCTAAAGAGGAGACAGGGGCACCTGGGTAGCGCAGTCATTAAGCGTCTGCCTTCGGCTCAGGGCGTGATCCCGGCGTTCTGGGATNATCTAAAGAGGAGACAGGGGCGCCTGGGTAGCGCAGTCATTAAGCGTCTGCCTTCGGCTCAGGGCGTGATCCCGGCGTTCTGGGATCGAGTCCCACATCAGGCTCCTCTGCTGGGGGCCTGCTTCTTCCTCTCCCACTCCCCTGCTCTGTACCCTCTCTCGCTGGCTGTCTCTCTGTCACATAAATGAAATAAAAATCTNATCTTTAAAAAAAAATAAAAATAAAGAGGAGACAAGATCAGATCTGGTTTCTAGAGCCACAGTCCCTATCGTGGAAGTGAAAACAAGTCACCCTTGCNGAAATAAAAATCTTTAAAAAAAAAATAAAAATAAGGAGGAGACAAGATCAGATCTGGTTTCTAGAGCCACAGTCCCTATCGTGGAAGTGAAAACAAGTCACCCTTGCCACTTTCCTTCTCAGGGAGCTACTTGCTGTCTCCTGGGTTAATCTCTAGGTGATGCTGTGGCCAGCTGATCCTTTGTATTCTTCAAACCAAAAAAAAAAGGGGGGGGGTTTCTTTTTCTGATTTCTAGGTCCTTTTTCCCAAGGCCCTAACATTGCCCCAAGAGAACAACTTGCTTCCATTCTGTATTTTGTAAATCCGGTCAAATTTGAAAGAAAGAAAAAAAATCCTTTATGTAATTGGAAGACATAGTGAGAGGAGTTCAGAGAACTGTAGTGGTGTGTGCGTGTATGTGCATGCGTGTGTGTGTGTGGTGTGCACACAAGGGCATGGGACACGTGTTGCACACGCTCGAGGACAGAGTTTATAAGAATGCTTAGGGGGTTCATAAATTAAATCCCCTCTTTCTTTGGACACCAAAGCAGTTCTGTGATCATGATTTGAAAGGGAATTTTAGGGGCATCTGGCTGGCTCAGTCAGTAGAGCGTGCGACTCTTGATCTCAGGGTTGTGAGTTCGAACCCCACATTGTATAGAGATTACTTAAAAATTAAATTTTAAACCATAGTCATGGAATGAGAACAACAAGAAAACCTGTGCCTGGAAACCCAAGGGGAGATGAGAGGAGGGGCACAAGGGTTGACATGATCAGCCCACCGTGTCCTCCCACCACAGTCAGGCTCAGCCTCCTAACCTTTTGTGAATAAAGCGGGGCTGGTGGATTGGCTTCCTGTGGTTCAGCACCCGATGAAAAGCACAGAGGACACACTAAGGCAGCTAAGATGTAATCAAAATAAAGGCGCCAAAAAGGCATTCTGTTTCTCTTCCGCACGATAACAAGAATGTCTAGACGCTGTGGACGTTGCTCCCATCTTCACGCTCATGCTGGTGACTGCTCCCTGGGTTGTTGGTTAACTATGGTTTTATGAAAACTCCTTTTGATTCATAAGTTTCTGCTGCTGCAAGAGATGTTGAGGGAGACAAGGACAGGGTGCTGTACATGTTTGTTTTCTTTTGTCAGCCAAGAAGAAACCTAAAACAGGAAGTGATTCAGGGATAGAATGATTCAGATCAAACTCAAGTTGGACTGAGCGTTTTGCTGGGACCAAGATATGCTGTTGTAACTCAGAGTTCCAGCGTCCTTTATTTTAGCATTCTGAATTTGGAAGGACAGCCTGGCCCCACCCTCTGTCCCCAGGACCACACAGTCCAGCCACACTGTCCCTTAGTCATAGGATTTCGGTTTGGGTCTTTGCTCTTCATGCGGCTGTGCAATCATCAGCAAGTTACTTAACTTCTCTGAATCTCCTTTATTTCTTTTAAATCTCCATTTCTTTATTTGTAATACATAAAACTACTTTGAACATTAAATGAGACAGATGTTTACAAAACGTGCTCTGTAAACTTTAATGGTCTGAAGGAATAGAATTTGGAGTTTCATCCCCAGACTGTCTCTCTGGTATGGGAAGACTAATAGTGGCTAGCATTTACTGGGGCTTACCGTGTGCTCAGGTCTGTTGTTCCTTGCTTAACCCTTGCCGTACCTCTGTTTTACAGGAGAAGAAACTGAGGCCTGGAGTTTGAGTTATTCGTTCAAGGTTACCGAGTTGGTAAGTAATGGCGGATTTGACCATGGCCATCTGCTTCAGAGCCTGTGTTCTTCACCACTTCACTGTGAAGAAAAATTAAAGTGGATGGGTAACATCAGGCCAGGACATGGGTTTCAGTTCAGTAGAAATAAGAACCTTCTGCTTCTGTTGAAATTAGAATCCATGTGCTTTCTTTCATTCACTCCACGAGTATTTAGAGAATCTACCAGGTTATCAGGTCAAATTATTAATTTAAATGAGAACTTTGGAGGGCAGGAGACACTCTGCACCTCCTGTGATCAGTAATAGTCATAATAGTTGACAGTTACTGAGCACTAGTGAAGAGCTGACCCTGTGTCAAGAGCTTGTCTGAATATCTTGTTTAAATTTCAAGGGAAAGTTGAGGTTCAAAGAAGAGAAGTCACTTGCCCAAGTTCTTTCCAAGTGTAAGGGGCTGTCTTAGTTCCTCTGGGCTGTTATTAGCAGAATACCACAGACTGGGGGTTCTAAACAATAGAAACTTGATTCTCACAGTTCTGGAGGCTGACAAGTCCAAGATCAAGCTGCCGGCAGATTCGGTGTCTGGTGGGGCCTGCTTCTTCATTCACAGATGGCCATTTTTTTCGCTATCACCTCACATGGCTGAAGGGGTGAGGGAGCTCTCTGGGGTCTCTTTCATCAGGGATGCAAATCCCATTCGTGAGGCTGCACCCTCAGGACCTAATCACTCCTGAAAGCCCCACCCGCTGACACTATCCCATTAGAACTCAGGTTCCAAGGTAGGAATTTCGTGGGGACACAAACAGTGCATAGCAGGGGTAGGACCAGTGCATCCATCTCTCCTGTATGCTTCTAACTTTTATGTTATGGACGTGTAACGTACATACTGTAAAATGCACAGATCTTTTTTTTTCAAGATTTTATTTTTAAGTAATCTCTATGCCCACCATGGGGCTCAAACTTACAAACCCAAGACCAAGAGTCGCATGCTCTACGAACTGAGCCAGCCAGGTGCCCTTTAATGAATTCTTAATATGCCACCCCACGTTGTCACCACCCAGACAGGGCATTCAGTATTTCCATCTTTCCAGAACATTCTCTCACACCCCTTCACAGTTAGTCCTGCCCCAGGGCTAACCACTATTCTGACCTACAGAAGTCCTATATCCATCCTGTCATAGATTCCTGCTTCAGACTTATCTAGATCCGAATATACTTACTCAACAAAAACAAAGTACAGATAAAAATAACACTTTAAATAGCGTGGGTGATCCTGTCATTCCACCCAACCGCGTCTCTCTTGGAGTGAGTGTGAATGAGAGACAGCTCTGCTGTTCCTTCTGTCACTCTTTGTTCTGATGGCTTTTTAGAGTGTGAGCATCTTGTGCCATCAAGGGTGTTTCTTACATTTATAGATTTTAATTATCCTACAACACAGCTCTGAAATCCAAGCCAGCTCTTTCTTCTGTGCTCAGCCTAAGAAACCATATCCAGTGTTAGAGGGCCACTGCCTGTGTTGGACCCGTGTTGGGAGACGGTTTGTCAGTCTCCATGGTGAGATCTTATTATATTGTGAAGGAGAATTTTGACTCCTTTCAGTTTTCGTATTCGTGCTGACTTTGGAAGCTGAACCTTGAGTGAGCTGCCGTTGTAATGTGGACAGACACCCAGGCACGGGTAGGTTGTTATGTTAGACGTGGAGACCTAGAATGCTCTGCAAACATGGCGGACTACCCTGATTTGTGCGTCTTTCCTGATAGGAACACGGAGTGGGCTGAAATAGAAGATTTGCATCTAGGGGAGCTCAGCAGAAAGGGAAGTTCATGAGTGTCAGAAGTGAAGAGAGAAAATTAAGCCACATGGTTATGTGGGCTGAAGCCATGACCACTAGTGGGGCTTTTGTACCCAGGAAAAGGCCACAGAGTCTGGGTGTTCTGATTTTAATGCCACAGCAGGTCTAAAATGAGGCTCGGGCCCAAGGTGGAATCGAGCACTGGGAGCCATAAACATTACACTTCTTCATGGAGAGCGGTTAGAAAAACTCCACGGGCAAAATAGAGAGGAAGCTTGCCTTGAGTGGAAAAAGTCACCAGCAAGAAATTTAAAAACATATGTAGCTGTGGAATCGACATTTTTATTGTGTATGAGATTATGAGTGCCCTCCCGCTGAAAAATGAACATAAAAGCTTGTCTAGTGCCATGGAAATTCCCAGTGCAAACATAGAATCACCCTGTAAGGATATTTGACAACCCAGACCTAACAGGACTCCCACATAAAGAACTCCTTCTGAGGATGAGTTCACAGTTAAATAATATGAGCTCTCCAGGAAATGAACTTCCAACTTCCAGTTGGAGGTAATAGAATCATCTAAAAGAGACTATACAATAGCATATTTAAAATAATTAAGGACTAAAGATGATATTAAGAAAAATGTAAAGAAAGATGAAAAAGAATAGGTTGATTTGAAAGGTGGCCAAATTCAAATGAAAAATAGTCCTCCAAATTCAAATCCAACGAAAGGGTTAACACACATTAGACCCAGCCAAAGAAACAATTAGTGAGTTGGAAGACAGTGGTAATAGCTTACATTTGTTAAGTCCTTAGTATGTGCCAGGTGCTATGCCGTGTAAGTATATGAACTCATTTAATCCTCAGAATGAAGTTATAAGGAAGGCATGATCAATATCACATGTATTTTATGGGTGAGGAAACTCAGGCATGGTAGTTTATGCTGCTTCCCCAAGGTCAGCTGTTAAGGATGGAGCCGGGATTTGACCCCAGGCTGCCTCATGTAGTCTGGAGTCTGTGTGTGTAATTATTATACTGTAGACTGTCTTCAAAAATAAGCACTAAACAATAAAGAAGTGGGAATACACAAGAATGGTAAAGAGATATAGAAAAGAGAATGAGAGGAGATTGCTTATGTCTAAACAGACGGGCCCAGGGAGAGGCAATATTCAAAGACACAATTTAAAAAAAAAAGATGTCACAATGATTTGATGTCCTTTCAGATCTCCTCCAGTCCTTAAGTTCCAAGAATCTGTGACCAAGTCACAAGAATCTGTGGCCCTGTTGAGGGCAGAAATATTCAAAGAAGGATGGCAGAGGCTCGGTTTCCACTTAGTTTGCACTGATGTGCTGATATGTTTGACAAAGTTCTCTCTGGGGGGAAAAAGACGCCTTGCTTTGTAGCTTGCTGATTTCTGTGGTATAAATACTTCCCATGACCAGTTTCAAGCTACCCACCTGACGTCCCTGAACCCAGAATTGGGAAGAGATGTGCCGACTCAGCTCTCTTGAGTTGGTGTGAGCCAGCTTCAGCACACCAATGGCTCTGATGTGTGGTCTGTTTTTATTTATTTTTTAAAAGATTTTATTTATTTGTCAGAGAGAGAGAGAGAGAAAGCACAAACACGGGGAGCGGCAGGCAGAGGGAGAAGAAGGCTCCCCACTGAGCAAGGAGCCTGATGTGGGACTCAATCCCAGGGTGCTGGGATCATGACCTGAGCTGAAGGCAGGTGCTTTAACTGACTGAGCCACCCAGGAGTCCCATGCATTCTGTTTTTAAACTGTAATTTCTGGGTTGTGCATCTGGGGTAGAACTTACAGGAAGTAGTAATGTCATGTGTGATAGCACAGGGGCAGGGAGGGACAATGGGACAAGAATGGAGCTCTGGCCCCCTTTCTTCCCTTGTATTTAAAAACAAACAAACAAACGAAACAGGGCATCTGGGTGGCTCAGTTGGTTAAGCGTCTGCCTTCAGCTCAGGTCATGATCCCAGGGTCCTGGGATCGAGCCCTTCCTCAGGCTCCCTGAGCAGGGAGCCTGCTTCTCCTTCTGCCTCTGTCCCTCTCCCTGCTCATTCTCTCTCTCTCTCTCAAATAAATAAAATCTTTTAAAAAATAAAAAATAAAGAAACGAAACATTTTGGGAATGTGGGTGGGGAAGTGGCATACATATCACACTATGGGGGACTGTGAAAATGAGTACAGCATCTTTGTGGGTTTTTTTAAGATTAATTTATTTTAGAGAGCGAGCATGTGCGAGCAGGGGTAGGGGTAGAGGGAGAGAATCCCCAAGGAGACTCCCTGCTGAGCATGGAGCCCCATGCAGGGCTCAGTGCCATGACCCTGAGGTCATGACCGGAGCTGAACTCAAGAGTCGGACATTCAGCCACTGAGCCACCCAGGCGCCTCTGAGTCCAGCGTCTTTGAAGGGCAGTTTGGTAGTATCTGCTATTTGTAACTGCATGACCCTGAATTCTACTTCAAAGATTTTATCTTATAAGTCCTGTCTTTCTTATAGTCACACATGGTTTATGTGAAGATGTATGTAATGTATATTCATTTCAGCATTGTTTGTAATGTAAGACCCTGGAAGCCGTTGAAATGTATTGTTGGTAGGGGATTGATTGGATCAATTATGGTATATTCTTCCAGTGGAATACTGGGCCACTGTTTAAAATAGTAGGTCATGTATACTAAGAAGGGGTGATCTCAAGGATACATTCTTAAATTAAAAAAAAAAAGACAACATGCAGAAAAGTTTATGTGGTACGTTCCTATGTGTGGGGAAAAAGTGGGAGGTTAAAGTATGTCTACATACCCATCTACACACATTACGTGCTTAATTATGCATAGACTGTTGCTGGCAGACACCAAGAAAGAAGGTGGTTGTGGGGAATACAGTTTACCTCTTGGGGAAAATGCTTAAGGGATTGGGGTCTAGAGTGGATGGAAGATGTCTTGTTGTATATCTTCCATATTTTTTTGAATTTTAAAACATAAGTATATAGTATCCTTTCTGTTAAAAATAAACTAGTTAACAAAAAACTTCACTTTGGGAGTTTTCAACATGAAAGCCCCTCTCCTTTTTAGAGGAGATTGGCAGATCTCCGTGTGGTTGCTGATCCCTGTTTATTGAGCATATGCTGAGTGCTAGGCACTTCCCCATCATTTCTGGCCCAGTCCTGTCACTCATACACTGTGAGTCTCTCCATTGGTAGGCCCTGCCTAGACCCCAGCAGTTGCCCAGTGAACGTGTGATCCACATTTCTAACCCATCACCGAGCGTTTTATGGAACCAGATGCTTGCTGTCTTCTCTCTTCCTTATCATTAGGTAACAAATGCAGTAAACAGGTTTTTCATCTTGAGAAGGCTGTTGTTACGGTATTGTGATTTATCAGCTGTAATCCAAATGGGCAAAAGGACTGGAGTGAAAAGTTTGTAGCATCGAAATCACAAAAACTGACCTGAGTAGTATTTAAGAGTGTGACATCGTCTGTAACATTCAGATGAAGTTCTTGCCAGTGAGGGCTGTTTGACACGGGCACTTGGCTGTCTCTCGAGATGCTGTGTTGTGAGCTCATTCAGAGAGTGTCCTTAAGTACTTTAAAGTATCACTGCCCCTTGTTTGATGTGGGATGTAGTGGTTTTAGTTTACTGGGAGCAGAATGTGCATCAGCAGTGTTCTCCCAACTCCCCGAATAGTAATTCTATCTCCCCTGCCTGAGTGCGATGCAGAGTACGTTTCAACGCTGTTTCTTGTATGAGGCCTTTCCTGGCTCCCCCCACGCTGTGCTCCTCTTGTTCTGTGTAGTATTTAATTAAAGCAGTTATCTTAGTGGCTTTAAATAATTGTAGTCGTTTGTAGCCGTCTCCACATCAGGCTGAGTGCCAGGAAGGATGGCCTGGATCATCTCGCTTCCTCGGTGCATAGCCAGCATGCAGCATGTGTCACAGCCCTTCAGAGTTCATTAGCCAGGACTCTTGACCTCCAAGCAGAACCCCAACTTGAACAGCCTTCCGCAGAAAGGGGATTTATGCACTGCAAAGTCCAGGGATGGAAATTCAGGCGTGCTTTACGCGGTGTTGCGAAGGCTTACCCAGTTTTTCTCCGTCCCTCAGCATCACCTACCATTTCTTTTTGGGCTGTGGTGGCAAGATGGCCAAGAGCACTTTTCCAACAGTTCAAGTCTCCGAATTGAGTCTCCGTGTTTCTGATTGGGCTTGTCTGAGTCACATGTCCATCCCTGGACCAATCCCTGCCCTAGGCAGATGCAGTGATCTGATTGGCCATCCTGGATCAAATGCCCGCCCCCTGAAAGAGCTAGGGTAGGGTCTGCACCTCCCAGAACTCAAGGACTGAGGCAAGGGGAGGTGGATGTTCCCCAGGAAAGTCTGGGAACCCTTTGTGCGTGGGGGGAGGGGTGGGTAAGCAAAACCAAGGATGTCCAATAGGGTAGGTTTTTAACCACTGTTTACTCAATGAATGAATTAACAGATGAATGAGAAACGGGAGCGTGCTGCCGATTCTGTGAGCTGGTTATACAATACCTAGAGTGGGGTTTTAACAGATGGAGCCTTTGCACAGAGGAAGGATAAAAGACAGCCTTGAAATCAAGTCCTGTGAGGATGACATTAAATAAGCTGAAATATTTAACAAGAAATAGGAGATATATGATAGCCGTTTCCAAATGTCTGAAGGGCATTTTTAGAAATGGAGCTTTTGCTGGGTTCCGACTTAATGTCTTAGGTGCTGGGCTAGGCACTTGGATCAGCCTCTCCCTGCTTGTATTTTCATTTTATTTTTATTAGGCAGTCCATTTACGCTCATTATAGAAAATCCAAAAATGCGCACAAAAGAGAAAAATAAATGCCCTCCCATAATCTTACCATCGAGGGCTAATTGTTATTAATACCTGGGTAAATATTCTGTCAGCCTTTTCTCCTTGTTTGCAGTTGCATTCAAAAAATATATTATTTATTCTTGATAATGGTGCTTGTCAGAGAAAGAACCTGTGTTTCAGACCGAGGCACTGGAATCCTCAGGCCAGAATTCAGTCCCCGTGAGCCAGCCTCAGAAGTTCTTTCTCATTTCTGGGCTTGGGTTTGCCTGCTTCATAACCAGCAGTGTGTGCACTAACAGGGTTTTACTACCGTTCTGTTCTGAAAAACCTGATTTCATCACTCCCTGTTCATTCACTCGCTCCTTCATTCATGTACTCAGGAAATCTTTCACTGGGTGCTGGGGGTGTAGTGGTGGATGAGGCCAGGCTCCTGCCCTCCTGGAGCTGACTGTCTAGCTGAGCTCCACCTCACCTGTAAATGGGTTAGATCAGCAGCCCCTAGGACTGTGCCAGGACTGCTGATGGCTCTGTCGGGAAGCAACCAGCAAAGCAAAGAGGAAGCACCGCAGCCAGAGGCCTAGTTGATATGTGCCTTCTGCCCAGGATCCCTCTCCTGAAGGAAATGGGTGGATGTTGAGGGATGGGAGGCTCAGGGTACGCATTACCTGTCCTCAGCCTCCCAGGCCTGGCTCTTCTGGGTAATCTGGGGTTTGGTCCATATCGTGTACCTATGATGACCCTATTTTCCAGACCTCAGACTAGAACTCACAATAGGAAGCAGGGTTAGCCAAACAGAGAGAGGGAAATACATATTTCTTGAATGCAACCTTAGGTACTTTTGCATGACTCTCCTTGCCTGGGAAAGTAGGTATTAACATCCTCATTTTGCTGGGGAGGACGCTGAGGCTCAGTGGGATCTGTGATTTGAGCTCGGGCCTGTCTGATGGCTCCCAGTCCCGTGAGCTCCCTCTTCATGTTCCTCTGATCCAGATACATCGGGGAGTAGGACTTTAAAAGGCTATGAAATTCTAGGTGATTCTGTCCGTTTCATTCCATTCGCCTAATTAAGAAAGTATTTATTGAGGGCCTGTGTTCAGAAACTCTGTTAAGCCTGGGATACCGGCTGGCCAAGACCAATGAGGGCTCCTACTCCCAGGGAACTTGAAGTCTGAGTTAAATCATTAGAAGAGCGATGGTATTTCTGCATACTCCCTTGCTCGGTGATTCATTGAGCCATGCAGGAGGACGTATCAGTTAGGAGGCTTTGTGTTGTAAGGGACAGAAAACCTAGTTCAAACTGGATAATTGATAGGAGCAGTTGAATGATTCACATAGGGAATAGGTTTCAGGCACACTTTGATCAGGGCTGTGGCTTCATTTCTTGGTGATTCTCTGGGCAACCCACTTGTGTCTGTTGGCTTTGTTCTCAGGTTGACTTCCTCTATAATAGTGAGAGGGCTGCTAGCAGGGCTTCTGCATTGTGCTCCAGGAAGTGTAGAGGAGAGCTGTCCATTGTGGTGACCTGGCTGCTGGTACCTCGCAGACCACATACTTGTTGGATCATGCTTGTTGAAGAGCTATCATCTCTCCCCAGGACCACTGAGCAAAGTTCCTGAGCTTCCCTCTGATGGGATCATCTCAGGATGCCTCCATCTCAATCCATCATGGCAGCAGAAGAAATGAGGTAATACTGATTGGCTTAGACCAGTCAGGACTCATCATCCCTGGAACTGGCAATGGGGACCGAGTGACTGAAGGATGTTGCCTGGTGGGAAGAATAGAATAGATGTTGAAGAGGCAGCTATAGTCCTTAAGGGGGCAGTGTGGAGGATGTGGGTGTAGGAAGATGAGCAAGGTCCCTTCTCTGAAAATTTTTTTAATAAAAGGCCTTTCTCTTAAACAACCCACATTCTAATGAGCTTCCTGAGACTTTGGCAGTGATCAGAGGAAGGGCATTTACTACATTCATTGAACACTAGGCACTTCACATGTTTCCTTAGTTAGTTCTTATAATGTCCCTTTCAAGTAGGTATTTCCATTTCACAGATGAGGAAACAAGCTCAGAGAGGTTAAGTCGCTTGCCAGCAGCCACACGCCTAAGAGATCAAGGTGTTTTGAGACTGTGCAACCCACATTCCTTCCTCTCCTTTCTGTGATGGTTGTAGAGAAAATAGATGGTTACCAGAGACACTACAAAGTTTCATCTAATGATGCCTCTACAACAAGCAGGGCCTTGGGAGTAGTTACTGCTTTTCATTTCAGGCTTTTATTAGTGGAATTCTGCCGGTTTTTTTTCTTTAACTAACTGTAATGGGGAGGCAAACCCCTCTCGCAGGTCCAAATAAGCAGCCTATAATTGAATGAGCTTCTGAGAAAAGCAGAACCATTGTCAACTCACAATACATCAGAAGAGAGGGTTGCATTCACATAATTTTACAAAAATGATTTCTCTCTCCTTTTGACTTTGCTGCCTGAGGCTTCCATTTGGTTTTAAAGTAAAGTAACTATTATGTAATCATATACAATGTTTCTTTCCCCTGGCCTCAAGTTAACTCATGTGTTCAAAATACAGAATATATTTTTTGGTGAAGAGTATATGTAAAGCCAGTGCGATTCCTAAATTAAACTGCCAAAACAAGGGCATGCAAGCCGGATTTTCTGGTTTTCTCCAGACTCTACAAAGATAGAACATCCAACAGAGCGGGAGATGATTTACCAAAACTCATGAGTGTGCTGGTGGCAAAATGTCTGTGTTCTTACTGCCCCCGCACCTATCGTGCGTGTCTTGAGCTTTGCTGCCCGTTGAAAGAGCACTGGTTTATTCATAGATATCCTGACCTCCCTTACTTCCACCCCGCTGGACATGGTTTCGTCCTGGGAGAAATTAACAAAAGTGGGAAATCAAAATGGTGGCTGGTGACAAGTTAACACATAAGACTTTCAAGTTAGATGCTGTGCTTTTGGAGTTCTTGTGTCTGCCTTCCATTTTTTTCAGGTTATTACTGAAACTAATGAATTTACCTTTCCAAATTTCTATTAAGTTGTCTACCATGTTTTGGGTCCTGGGGATAGAGAGCCGAACAAAGCATAGCCTCCATTGCTAATAGTCTTCAGTGGTTCTCCTCTGGACAGATCTCCTCCCAGTCTGTCCATACCAGTATATTTTTCTGGTTTTGATTTACTCTGGGCCTGGCAAACTCATTAAACTGGACCTTGGAAAAAGGGTGAAGTACAAAAGAGGAAACAGGAAAGACCTGAGGGTGCATGCATAGGCTTAGGTGTCAAGAGGGATTATTGGGCTCATCTTGTTGACCCTAGAGGGTGAATACTGTGGTTGTCATTGGGACTAGTATTTAGGGTTTTTTTTGTTGTTGTTGTTGTTGTTTTGTTTTTTTTTGTTACCACAGCATAACCTAACTCATCCTGACTGATGTGATCACCACTATCATAGAGGGGGCAGGATTCCTAGAATCTGGCCAGCTTGTGTATGCACCTGTATGAATGCGTGCATGTGCAAATATATATAAGTATAGATATGAATATGATGCCTGTATGACAGTGGTTCTCAAACTCGTCTGCACATTAGAATCACCTGGGGATCTTTTAAAAAATTCCAAAGCCCAGGACATAGTGTAGATGAATTAATTCACCAACTCTGGGGGTGGGCCACAAGCACTAATAGATTTTAAGCTCTCTGGGTGATTCAAGTTTGCAGACAAGTTCAAGAACCACTGGTCTATGAGAATTATAATAATAACATCCCTGTTATTATCTGAAGAGGAGTAGGGATAGTGGTGATGACAATGGTACTAGCCATCATTATCATTTACTGACTGTTGCCTATCTGCCAGGCAGTATCCTGGCAGAGATTTGTCACATCTAAACATTGTCACATCTAATCCATACTGCAGCCCTGCCAGACAGCTCTGTAGGTGGTTGGAGAAGGAAAAGGGGGGGGGGTCATATCTTTAAAACTGATGACAGCCAGATTGTCAGGTATAGTCCAGATTGTCAGGTATAGTCCAGAAAGATGGAGTTGTTGGGCTGCTCTTGTTGACCCCAAAATGACCACTGTGGTCATCACTGGGGCTGAGACTCGAGGGTTGTTTGTTACCATAGCATAACCTGGCCCATCCTGATGGATGCAACCATCCTTTTAATAACCACAGTGGATTCAGGAGTCGATATGCAAAAGCACATTTTGCAAAGTTATAAATTGAGAGTGAGTTTATTTTGGCTTGTGGCTTGGAAAGAGAAATGAGTGTAGTAAACCAAGCTATTAATCTTGGGTTGGTTAATTCATCCATCAAAATCACTCAGTGTTTCAAGGAATCAGGTTAAATAAATTAATAAAACATTACCTTGTATGTTTGTAGTGCTTTTCTCAGTGGGATACATGGTGCTATAGGAATGTCATACCATTGCTCGTCTTCTTGACACATCCTAGAAGGACCGTCGGGCATCAGAAGGGACATGTGTTACCATGGGTAATAACAAGAGCTAAGTGATAATGAAACGCTATGCCTGACTTGAGTCTTGGCGGGTAGGTAGGAGTTTGGCCGGGAGGTGTGGTAGTGTTGGGAAGGGGTTCGTAGCACAGAGAATAGCACGGGAAAGGCACAACAGGAAGTAGTATTTATAGGAACTCTATAGTCAGTTCAGTATTAGCACCAAGAAAGACATCATTCCCCACTCTTAACGGGTGATTGAGAAGTCCCATACAACCTGCATTTCCACTTGTTTCTTTATCATTTGGTCCATGTCTCCTAACATTTTTTCCCCCACTTTGGGAGAGATTTATGTGTAACGAAGGGCCAAATAAGCATAATGTTTTGATTAATTTCGTTTATCCTAAAAGATCACACCAGACACTGCACCCAATGTTGTACACATGCTTATTAGTAGAGATTTTTTTTTTTTTACAGGACTCTGTTGATGCCTCAACCTTTGGGTCCATCTAGCCATTGGAAATGAACTCAGCACTTGTCTGACTCTCACTCCAAGTCCAGGCCTTGGTGACTGTGTTCCCGTGAGACCCCTTTGAGCCCCTCTTGGGCCTTCAGTTCTCTTCAGTGTAAAATGTTAGATTGAAGATGAATTCGAAGGTCCCTTATGTGTCTAAAATTAGGTAATTCATCAGATACTCACTGTTATTTAACAGGACACTTGCATTAAATAAAAAATAAAAATAAATAATTTTTATTTATTTATTAAATAAATAAAAATGCTAAGTAAATACTGAAATGGATACTGCAGACATTTTCTCCAAGGCTGTGGGTTTAGATAGACCAGAGCTTGGGCAAGGTAGCATTCGCCTCTCTAGCTTAGTCTGTGCATTAAAATGGAAGGAGGGATGCTTTCTCATTTAACCTGTGGTCTAACATGAAATCAGCACCAGGATTTTAGAGAGTAAGCTGCTTCTTAGCTTGGACCATATTGGTTCTCTCTTAGAAAGGTGGTGGGGTTTTTTTTGTTTTTTTGTTTTTTGTTTTTTAATCTTATGCCATGTCTTTTCTTCTGTAGCCTCACAACTTAAAACTGTTTCATGCTGTAAGCTCATGTTTGACATCCCCATTGTTCTGTATTTCAGCTAGTTGGTTACATGCCTAATCGTTTTGGTGACTTTGGTGGGGAGGGTTTATATCTCACCTCCTCACGTTGCTCATCTGATTCCCTGGTTTTAGGGCTGTGTCCATGCTGGGAGTGTGGAGAAGGGTTATGGCCCTAGGACTGGGATAACTCAGGCTGGACCAGTGCTTGACCAGGCTTGACCGGCTGCACCTGTTTGAGTACATGCCTTATGCCAGCACTACATCCAGCTCCTGTGCTAGCACTGGGGATACAGTGGTGACAAAACAGCATGGGCTCTGGGGAGCCTGGGTGGCTCATTCGGTTAGGCGTCTGCCTTCGGCTCAGGTCATGATCTCCGGGTCCTGGGATCGAGCCCCACATGGGGCTCCTTGATCAGCTCAGGGAGCCTGCTTCTCCCTCTCCCTCTGCCCCTCCCCACACTCATGCTCTTGCTCGCACTCTCTCAAATAAATAAATAAAAGCTTAAAAAAAAAACAAACCCACATGCCCCTATGGGGCTCCCAGTGTTTAAGGAAAGCACATACATCACCGTGTGATTACAATTATGTCTGTGCTACATAAAAGAAGTACAGGGTCCTGAGCACTCTCACAGTGGGGCATCTAACCTAGTTTGCTCCAAGTTCAAATGCATGGACATGATGAAGAGCTCAGGAAAGCAGTTGGGGAAGCTGGAGGCATTGAGAGTCATGTACGATCAAGTGCAAGATGGGAACAGGGGAAGGGTTCAAGATTAAGCCTACAACCAGCACCAGGGTCCCTGTGAGTTGATAAAGTTCAGTACACCAGGCTGTCCTTGGGCAAAGGAAGTATTTTAATCTGTAAAATCTGTAACATTTTCTTAAAATCTCCAGGGCATATGTCTGTATCATTTCTTTGGCAGTTGTGTGTTGATCTGTATTGTAGTAAGGTAGGGTGTTTTTCATCCCCGGGAAGGGAAGGCTGTTTCCTATACTCGGTGTGTCTCCCTCCCACCCCAAAGTGTGTAACCCTGGATGGAATTGTTGATCAGGTGGTTAATGAAAAGACCTGTAGCTCACCAGTTAACCTTAGTATGTGGGATTCGTCCTTCTTACATCCATAGCAGCGGATCAAAGGAAGGCCCAGGACCTGTGGGAACAGTAATAGGTAACAGCCCCAAGTGCCCCTTTGTGCTCAAATTCACTAAAGCTTCCATCGATTGAGACAATTAGTGGGGGAAACCTATTGACTTGGGAATAGTTTAAGAGATACTAGCTTATAATTAAAAGTCCAAGATAAATCGGCTTTTCTTTTCTGCATCTTATTACCTAGTTTTCTTTCTGCCCCTGTGATTCTATTTCCATTAAGAGAGCCTCCTCTTTGCTTCGGCACCATCCTCCCTTCCTTATGCCCTCCTTCAGAATCACTCCCCGCCCCCTTGGCCACTTCTTCTATTTCTCTTTTATCTTTCTTCTGGCTACACACTTCCCTTTTTGAAGGCCATCTTTATAAATAAAATTGTTCAAAACATTGAAGGAAAGTTTAAAAAAAAAACTTCATCCCTGCTCTCTCCTTTTAACCTCTCTGAGCCTATCTGCCATTTCTCCATGGGGGTGCATATTGTATACTAATGGCATTCTATTCTAGATACAGTTTTGTACTTTGCTCTTCTAGAATAGTCACAAATTTTCAACCAGCAAATGTTAATTGAGCTCCTACTGTGTGCTGGGCATTGTTACAATGGCTAGGGTAGATGCATCAGTGAACAAACCAGACATAAATCCCGGCTCTCCTCGAAGCTTCCGCCTGATTCATGGAGAGAGACAACACACATAATACAAATTCTCATAAGAGGCGACCACTGTTGCAAAAAGAAACAGGAGGGTTAAAGAAGGTCAGGAGTATTTATAAAATATTTTCTCATGTTACTACCATCTTCCTGTGTACTTAGGGGTTGTGTATTATCCTTGATGTTGATGGATTGTATTTTATTTAGAGCATTTAGAGCCTTAGGACTATAAACTTTAAATCTTAGAGGACTTATGAATCATTGAGAGCAAATCCTTCATTTTTGAGGTGAAGAAAAACAGGTCCAGAGAAAAGAAATGACTTGGTCAAAATCATACAGCCCCTAACTAGCAAAGTGGGGGCTTTTAAATTTCAATTAAATTGATTTTCGTTGATTCTGAAGACAGTTCTTTCAGAACCCTACTTTGCTATCTTCCTATTGTGGGAAATTGAATTTGTTTCTGGTTTTTATTACATATAATGCTACAATGGGCAGCTTTATACCAATACCATCTTAATGAAAGCAAGTTAATAATAACAGTAATAATAATAAATAATAGAAGAGGCTAATATTTATGGAGCACTTACATTTGCCAGGCGCTGTGCTAAGTGCTTTCCATGAAATAACTTAATTCTGACAGCGAGTACTGTTACTTTCCTATTTTTTACAGATGAGAAAACGAAGGGATTCAGACTCAGGTCTGAATACTTAGTCACCATGATGTACAGCCTTCCAAGTTTGTATACAAAAGCTGCAAATTTCAAAAAGCAAGATAATCAGTAATGCACATCTATTTAAACACTTAAGAGTTTTCCAAGAATGTTGACATATTAGGCTTAGCTGTACGTAATTGCTGTTTTTAGGGTAAAACGTGGGTGAATGTTAGCAGTTTCTAATATTCCGTCTGTTATTTCAGTTAATCCTCACAATAACGGTGAATTAGGTGGTATTGTGCCTATTTTATGCATGAGTCGCCTAGTATTTTAGATGGAGCTTGGACACTGAGTAGTGTAATGAATGTTTGCAGAGAGATCGGAGGAAGGGGAGACGGGAGGCAAGGAGAGCAGTATGACTGAGGCCAAGTAACCAGCTGCTAATACCTGGCTCAAATCCTGGTTCCGTGTCTTAGTGGCTTTGTGACCTCTCAAGAAATTCTTAAATTCCTTGTACTCATTTCTCACCCGAAAACTGTCATTACAAAGGTTGAATTTATAAAATGGGTGGAAGTCACTTTGCTCAAAACTGGCAGAGCTGAAGCAATCAATCTGAGCAGGGGTGGTGGGGGTAATTCCTTCTGCCGTGATATTTCAAAGCAAACCCATCTCTTTTCTCCAGCCATGGTGTTTCTGTAAAACACAGAAAGAAGCTTTTCAAAACGGCATGGATAACTTAATGACCCTTGACACCACTGGGGAGTCTCTTCCTTTACAGATAAAGTTGTCCTCTCACTCGGATGGGGTTCCATATAAGATGGGTGGAGCAACAGAGATGAACCTCGTTTGGGTGTCTGGGTCACCATGGGGGGAGGTCCAAGAACAGAAGGCCCACCCAGCTGTTCCTCTCCCTCCCGTCGTCTGGTGCCATTTCTGATTTGACAACATCTTGCCCCCCTCCTTCAGGTGACCCCCTCCTGGGCCTGTGCGTGTTGATAAGGTGGCCCAGCCACAGTGGGGGGCGGGCAGGTGGGCAAGGCAGCAAGTGCCCTTGGGCTCTGAGCCTTCCCGCTGGAGTGGGGCCTGCTCCTCTGGTCTGCTTCCCCAGGTGGCACTGGGGAGGCCTTTCCTGCTGGAGGGGAAATGCTGTCAGAGCTGAAAATGCCAAGTGGCTCCTGAACCCCACCAGGGGCTGAAAGAGCTGCTGGCGGGAAAAGGCCGTGCCTCCTGAGCATTGCCTTTTTGGGTTTTTCTGCAGCCAGCTCTTTGTGTCCAAATGGGGCAGTGCGCTTTGGGCTGCAGACTGCTTAGGACATCAGTAAACCCTGTGAACCACCAGCCTGTCCCTCTAAGGAAAAACTACCTCAGGGCAGGGCTGGGAAGGCGAAGCCAAGGCTTGCAGAAAGTCTCTTCCTCTTTTTACATTAAAATCTTGGCAAGAAAACACACTCTTTATTTCTGTCCCCTGTATCAGCAGCAGATTCTCGAACTGAACTCTGAGGCTTCGTCCTGGCTTCATCAGACGTCAGCTTTTCCGGCTGCAAACAATTTTGCTTCTGCAGTTGACGGAGACTCTAATAACTCCAGGTGGTGAATGGGCGGTGGGGAGTACGGTTCTGTAGAAATACGAGCTCCAAAGCAATACAAACACAGAGGAAAAAATGGGAAGCTTGTCAAGAGGGAAGTGCTGTATTAAAACATGTTACCTTTATTGACTTTGAAGAGACCTCCCCTTCTGCTCCACACTAGATGTGTTACATCTTTTATGGTATAGTGACAGGACTGAGTGTTACAGAACCTTGCACAACAGGGCAGCTCAAGTACTTTGATTAAGGAAAGGTGATTAAGATATACTGTGAAATGAAACATAGCAGATTAGTTTAGAATATGAACGATTTTTACAAAAATATATGCATTATCTTTATATAGATATAGAAAAAACATTTGGAAGGGTATCCACATGGTGGGAGGTTGGATCATAAGTGTTTATATTTTCTTCCTTTTGCTCATCTGTCGTGTTTTCAGATTTTTTCTGCAGTCAACATGTGTTATTCACATAGTTGGGGTGAAAGGAAGGTGTGTGTGGGGAGGCTGGGAACCTCCCTTTTTTACCCAATCATTCTGCATACTTATTGAGGGTCTCTGAGGGACAGGTGTTGGAGTGGGCAAAATAGCCCTGCCCTCTGCCTTCACAGAGCTGGTGTTTTTGTGGAAGGCTTTTAAAAAATAAAGGGGCACCTGGGTGGCTCAGTCAGTTAAGCGTCTGCGTTCAGCTCCGTTCATGATCCCAGGGTCCTGGGATTGAGCCCCTGCATCAGGCTCCCTGATCTGTGGGGAGTCTGCTTTTCCCTCTGCCTCTGCCCTTCCTTCCCTCTCACTCTCTCACTCTTCCTCTCAGATAAATAAAATCTTTAAAAAAAAGAATAAAAACATTTTAAAGATAGAAAATAAAAATATTTACAGGTTGTAATAAGTACTGTGAAGGAAAAAAAGCCAGTAACCTACAGGAATGATTGACAAGGGGTGGGGGTGGGGTGATGGGGAGGACTACTTTGAGGAGTGACCCTTGAACCAGAAGGCCAGGAAACAACCACTTGAAGAGGCTGAAAGGCAGTTTGGAGGCACAGGACCAGCTGTGAGAGCCTGCCACCTTCCTGCAGGTCACCCAGAGGGCTGGCAAGTGGATGTTGTGGAACTGCCCACTTGTGAGAAATGGTACATTTGGGAACGTGACAGACGCTCATAGGCAGAGCCTCTGGGGAAATATGGCCCTAAGGACAACTTTATGACTCCTGGGAGATTGGATAATGTGTTGCTAGATCACAGGAGTGTCAGGACTGTGTTAGGGTTTGAGCTGTTGGCTTTGTACTTTGTTGCTTTTGGGTAGGAGCTCTGATGCCATCTTTCATGCTGGACAGGCCTCGAGTGCTGCCCTGGGGATGCCCAGGCCTCCTTCCCCTGCCTTCTTCTGGATTCGTGAAACTCACCCATTGGATGCTTAGGCATCAGGCAGGACATTGGAGTCTTAGTCCTTAGCCTTCGGACCCCTGGCCATCCTGGAAATATTTGGGAGGGTGCCTCTTTCCTCAAGGATTTGGTATTCATTCCTTCCACCAAGAGGAGGAGGGAAGCAGTTGATAGAAGTCCCTGAATGTTAGGTTGAGGACTTATACAGTGATTTTGAGTTAACTCTGAGCAATGCAGATCAAGAACCCTAACAGTGTTTAGATCCTTTAACCCAGAAACTTCAGTCCAAGGAACTTATGTGGAGGATATATATATATATATATATATTTTTTTTAATGGGGAGAAACCNATATATATATATATATATATATATATATATATATATAACTTATGTGGAGGATATATATATATAATATATATGTATATATTTATAATATTTTATATATTTACAAATATATATATATATATACATTTATTTTATTTATTTATTTTTTTAATGGGGAGAAACCAAGAATACAGCAATGTCTGTAACCGCAGTAATAGTCATTAATGACATTGTGCTTTGGGGCTTTGAACATATTTTCCTATATAGTACTTATGAGAACTTTGCAACATTCCTGTGAATGAGGTTCTTAGGCCAGTTTCCCAGACGGGAGATGAAAGGTTAGTGAGGTCACGTGAGTGGCCCTGGTTCACTCTGGCATATTCAGGCTCTGACCTCTAGTACATGCGTTGTTGCCTGATGGGTTTGCTCAGAAACTCAAGAAAATGATGGAAGTCAAGAAAGCACAGGGAAGGGACCAAAACCAAAAATCATTATTGAACTTAATGCATGCTTTGTTCCATCCCAGGCACTTTGTAAATTTTCGCCAGGTTCATCTTTACAACAGATTTGTGGGGAAACAGGCTCTGAGAGGTTGAGTAACTTGTATAAGGTGTAGAACAGGACTCAGACCCTGGCCTGGCTGAATCCAGAGCTGTGAGGGGCTTTGGGCTCTGCTGTATTGTCCTCGGTTCATGAGAACGCATTGCCAATGAGTGAATAAATGGTAGGCTGATGTGTTCTTTTCCACAGCTCTGCAGTTCTCCGTGCAGTGCATTTGCCCAATCGTCTCCCACATGAGAGTTGCAGCTTTGCTGGCCCTTGTGGCCACACTTTTCCAACACCCTTCACCTAAAGGCTGTCTTCCCTCGCTCAACCAATCCCTTGCAAAATGCTCAGAACCAAATGAGTCTAGGGTAAAGCAGGCACGCAGGGTGTGAACCTTTAGTAACTGAAGGAAATGGGGTTATTTCAACATGATGCAATATTCTGCAGCCATTAAAATGATGAATGTGACTGTAGAAATATGAAACGGTATTGGGAAATAGTTGCACGTATCTGACGATAGTTGAAGCAATGTGCATTCACGTGGGTAAAAGTGGGAAGAGGACAGGAATGAAAACTGTGTGAAGGTATTGGGATTGAGTGGTATCACCCTCCGGTGGGTCTGCTAAGCTAGGAATATCAGGGTCATGTCCCACAGCTCCTGCTGCTTCTTCCCCCAGATTCAACTAAAGTCACGAACTCCTGTAGATTCAACATCAGTATCTTTTTTTTTTTTTTTTAAAGATTTTATTTATTTGACACAGAGAGCACAAGCAGGCCGAATAGCAAGCACAGGGAGAGGGAGAAGCAGGCTCTCTGCCAAGCAAGGAACCCAACACAGGGCTTGATCCCAGGACCTTGGGATCCTGACCTGAGCCAAAGGCAGTCGTTTAACCAACTGAGCCACCCAGGTGTCCCTGGACATCAGTATCTTAATTCTGGTCCCCATTCTTGCTCTCCACTGCCAGTTTCCTAAAGCAGGCTCTCATTACCTCTCGCCTGGACTGCACAGCAAATTCAGTGGTCTGCAGGCTCCCATTCTCATTCCCACCGTAGGCCATATTGGACACTGTTGTCAGAGTGATCTTGATATAAAACACATCTGCTTATGTCTCTCCCTTGCTGAGAAGCTTCTATTTACTTGTTATTGCCCTCAGGAGGCAAGTTCAAACTCCACAGCATGGTGGTTGAGGAGATCCTTCACTATCTCACCCAGTCTTCCCTCCCGCATGTCACAAACTCCCCTTCCTTTGCCCTTGCTCCTTCTCTTCTCATCCCTTTCCTGATCTCTTCAAGACCAAACCCATCCTCTCTGAAGCCTTCACAGCTGTCCCAGGGATTGTTGGTTCTTCCACTATCCTAGATTACAACGAATTCATGCTGTGCTATAATTGTGAGGTCACAGCTCTTTCACTAAATCCTGAGCCCCTCCAGGACCTAGGCACCTGCCCTTTCTACTGACCTCCACTTTAAACCCTTGGCATGGTGCCTAGGACATAGTAGAGGAGCAGAATTGTGTGTTGATTGAATGCATCAATGATTAAGTGACACAATTTATTCTTTGTAATGTTTTAAAGTTGATTTAGTAATGCAATTTTCAAAGGAAACAGCATTTAAAGAATGCATCAGGAACTTCTGAAATTTACACAAGCAAAGTCAAGTTCTGTAAATGGACAAACTGTGGAGCTGACAGATTGGGTTTGAATCCTGGATCTCATACTGAGCCTTGGTTGCCTCATTTATAAGATGGACATCATAATAGCACCATACAGGGTGGTTGTAAAAAGCAGCAGAGGAAATGCCAGTAAAGTGTTTAGTACAGTGCCTGGCACATAGGAAGGACTCACAAAGAAAAATGCTAACAAGCCACAGTGATTAAATTGAGAGCCTCGTGCTCTTATGTAAACCTCTTTTTTGCATCCTCCTGCTTGTTTTTTCAATATAAAACTCTGAAAGCTTTGACCTCAGCTGAAATGGGATTACATTCGTGCAGGATGACGAAGAAAGGATTAGAGAAGAATAAATTCAGCACTTCTCTTAAGGTCTTGTTTTCTATTCCTGTTTTCAGGATATCCCACACGGGGTAGTGGTCGAGCTTACGTGTGAGTTGTGACACAGGCCAGGAATGGGTCTAGGGCTGACAAGGAGAAAGGTGTCTCCAAAAGGGGCTGATCTTATTTTATGATTCATCAGTGGACTTTTCTTGGCTGGACTGTAAGCTCCCTCAGGCTGGCATCATGTTTGTGTTGCTCTCTAGAGATAAAATTAGGACAAGTGGATGAAAATTGTTGGTTATCAGATTTTTGCTCAGTGTAAAAGAAGAGGTTCGTCGCAACGAGAAGAGGCCAACCAGTGCAGTAATGAGTTCCTCATAATGGGAGATATTTGAGCTAAAGTGGATGGGGTTGAGAATACTACGGAAGAGATTTCTGCTTTTGTTGAAATATTGAGGTGGAGGTGTGTGGTTACTCAGAGCACATATTTAAGGGACGAGGAAGGTGTATGAACTCTGTGCCTTTGGTACAAATTGAGGATAGTGGGTTTCTATGGACCAGGGTTATTTAAGGATGGGTATTAGTGTGTCAGAAACATGGACCAAAGTTCTTGGGTTATAAAGACCGTCCTGCCAGCATTAATGTTGGCAAAAAATTGGCTCCCTCAGTTTAATTGAAATTGATGAAGATTATAATAGATACAGTATAGAACCCCGAAATCATCCTAAAGTATGATACTTAGGGCAAAAGTCTGAGTCCTAGGACTCTTGCCGTTAGTGTGTGCCTTGAAAAAGCCATCTAATCTCTTTGACTCTTCTAACACAGTTCTATATAGTATGGCTCATACCATGTCGTCTCCATGTAACTCAAGAGGAAGACAAAAGGCTAAATAAGGTAAGGAAGGGTTGCTCTTCTGTATTTGGGGCAGGGAGTGATTTCTTGGCCTCATCTGGAAAGGCCTGGTTAGTTCCTGGGACTTAACCTATTTGACCAGAACAGGAGTTCATAATCAGGGTTTCAAAGGTAAGTTTCCTGGAACCATAAATCCCCTGATAGTGTATGCAAATGTGTGTGCATTTTTCTAGGGGAGAAAAACCCCCACTTTTGTGAGATTTTCAGTAGGGGTCTTGACCTTAAAATATTCAGAACCATTTACCTCCATGGTAATGATCTGCTCAAACCGAAAATATTCCAGAGAAAGATAACATTGTAATCATTTACACTTTAGTGTTAATGAAAAAATCTGAGAGTTTCATAGCAGGATTAGGATGAACCAGCTAGATGGGATGTTCTGGTTTTGTATGTAAAGGGAGAGCATTTATGTTCAAGGGTGAAGAAGGATTAGGGAAATAAAATGCTGTGCCCTGGGTGACATCCAAGTTCTCCCCCCACTCCCCGACATTTTTGCCCAGGGAGGAACCCTAGAACAAAATCTCATCTATCTAAAAGAGCCATGCGTGGCAAGGTACAAGTCTCAAGTGGCGCCTGATTTCTGTTCTCGGACTGATCATTTAACACCTCCCCAGGGAGTCTCCACGATACCATCACAGGAGATAACGGTGCACCTCTAAGCTCTGGGGAGCCTGCCAGCGCTTCTGCCTTGTTGGGGAGCGTGAGTGAGGTTCAGTACCTGGCGGAGAGGGAAAGGCTTGCACACCAGCCCAGCCATTCCAGGCGTGGAGAGTGGTGGGAGGTGGCAGCTTCGCTGAGTTCAGCACAAAGAGCCCTGATCTGCGAATTCCAAGTTCCAGTTCCTGCTATTTCCGATCTCGCAGACCTGAGGCAGCTCTCCCCCACCTGTGAACCTCAGTTTTCCTTCTGTAAAATGAGAAGGCTGCAAGATTCGGACCCACCCAGATGCCAGCTCCACGCGGAGGTGCTGCCCCTTTAAGGAGGGCGGGGGCGCGGAGGCGGTGGCCGCGCCCCCTTCCTCTCCTCCCTCCAGCGCCTGACCACCTGTCTCCGGCCTCGCCCCGCCCCCTTCGGGAGGGGCGGGGGAAGAAGGGCGGGGAAGGAAGGCCGAGGATATACCTTGCGGGGCGGGCGCGCGACGCATGCGCACGGCCGGACAGGTCCGCGGCGCCCTCACTTCCTGGCATTCCCCCCTCCCCCTCCTCGCCGTTACCCTGTACATCCGGGTCACTTGCCCTCCCCGCTCGGAGCCGCCGCCGCTGCTGCTGCCGCCGCCTGGCTCGTCGCGGCTCCGCCACAGGGGCAGGTGCGGAGGGGCTCCCGGTCCGGCCGCCGCCGCTGCCCCGCTCCGGGCCCGGGGCTCCCTCTAGCGCCGCTGAGGAGCCGCCGCCGCGGCTCGAGGAGGGCGGAGGAGTGGGGCTGAGAGAGCCCGGAGGCTCGAGCGGAGGGTGAGTGATTTATTTTTACCATTTTCCCCCCTTCCCTCACGCCCCTCTCTTTCCTGCCCCTCGACCCCATTTTGGCGGAGAGGCTGGCGCGGTGGGGGCCGCGCCGG
>NC_048226.1:92787850-92835319 GCF_002007445.2 Ailuropoda melanoleuca | reverse complement strand
GGCCGCCGCGTGATCTCGGGCTCCCCGGCTCTTCCCCTCCCGCGTCGGCGCTCGCCCCCCACCCCTGGCGCCCACCTCCCTTTCCTCCTCGCGGCCGCTTTTCCTCCCTCCCTCCTTTTCTCCCCGGACTCACCCACAGATCCACACCCCCTTTTCCCTCGGACTCCGCCACGCCTCGCCGCGGCAGCCAGCCCTCTTGGTCACCCGCATGGAAGTTGGCGTCTTTATTGCCCCTCTCCGCCCTTCCACCTGCGCGGCCAGATGTCCAACTTATACACCGCGTTGACCTCTTAAATTGCCAGCATTTAAAGTCCAGATTCTCAGCCCTAGGGTGTGGTCATAGGGTGTTTCCAAAACACACAATTTCTACTATAATTACCCAAATCTGTGACTGTCAAACTGTTGTGGAAGTGGCAGTGTGTGTGCGTAACTCATGGCTATTCTAGGCTGTACCAAATATCTTTTTTTTTTTTCCTGGAGGGGTATCTATGATGTATTAATTTTCTCCGAATGTAAAATTTGGCAGAAGATTGTTACTCTTTCTACTCCTCCACCTTCCTCCTCGCTTGGTTCCTTGACTGATTTGCAACATACCTGTTACTACCGTTTGTTGGTGAGACTTTTCCTCCTCTAATTTGTCAACAACAGTTATTGAGTGTCCCCTGGTGTGCGGAATACTGATGAAATGCCTGAATTCTTGCAGTACCTCAGAGTGCCCTTCTGGATAAGACAAAGATTTTTGGAATTTGTTTACACTTTTTTCCCCCTCCTGCAAATTTATTGAGTTTGCCGTCATTTTACTCCGTAATCTATATGTGGAAAATGTGTATCAGTCAATATTGTGTTCTTACAGTCTTTCAGTTTGGCAGGCTGACATTCCAGAGGAGTGTTTTATATAGCTGAAGGAATTTCAGTCACTTGGGTCTTTGGGGACTTATTGCAAATCATTTTAGACAAATGTACCTCAAGAAAAACACCCTGATCCTTTTAATTCTTTAATTGTATTTAATAATAGAAACAGCAGCTTTGTATCTAGAGCACTTTGATAATTGGGGCTTATTTGATAACCCCTTTTTAAAGTGTTGTGATTGGCTAAAACTGCCTGTTCAGCATTCATAAAATGAAATGATAGGCCCCCCCCTTTTTTCTCGTGAGGGTCATATTCTGTAATAATGAAGTCAAAGGAAGGTTTTTAGTCCTGCAATATACCTACTTGGATATCAGTTTGATGCAATTGCTATCAACGTTAATATCAACATTTTCTAATAGCGTTTCTGGGGAGCTAGGTATTAAAAAGGCACTTGGCCATTTCTTTTCTTATAGGTTTTGGATAACCACTCTAGCAGTAAGATTTCTTAACTCATAGATAGGATTGCCTTTCTTTGGCAGAGCAATTTTGTTAGATAACATATTTTTCAATTCCTTAAAACTTTTAACAGTTATATAGTTGCTCCAGAGGAAGCTCTTAGATCCATACTATAAACTCTAGATCATTTGATAATTGAATAGAGGCTAGGTTTTTCTCTCCTATGAAACTGGTTCAACAAAGGGAGACATGATTAGTAAATTGATTTTAGTTGCCCCAGCAAAAATGTAATTTCAGATTCTAAGATTAAGCGGATGTAGTTTATTTCTGATAGATTATAGGTGATATTTTACATAATCAGACTTAAAATTTTCCATTTCTCTGGATTTTCCCAAAAAATGGGTTTAAAAATGCATTACATAATGTCACTCTTCAGATTATTAAACTCATATTTGGATTGGTCATTTACCATAGTAAGTAATTGATTGTGGAGTATAGAGGGATGCTTATCTCATTTTACTCCTGGTTTCCTTGGGGGAAAATTCTGGACTGTTGCTTATATGAGGTTATGTAAATCATTAAGTATTGATGCACTTAACTGTTGGGGCCTATAATTTGCTCTTTCACTGTTTAAGGAAAACAGAATTTTAATATTTGGAAATATTTAATTATATTGTTAGTGACATTATTTTTGGTCTCTCCTTTTCTTTTACAGCACCAGAATTTAGTCTGGTGCACAGTGGATACTCAGATGTTTTGAGCAATTGAAAGAATAGTAAGGTCAAAGAGTTTTTGACTATAGCATCATTTTGTAATTATGTGGCAAAAGTTTGGGGAAAATGTTGATTGCTCTAAGCAGTTTTTTCAAATTGGTATATTTTGAGGATTGCTATATTTGATTATTTAAACTGCTTTGAGATTTTGGGGGAGAAAGTACAATAGACATGTTATTTTGTGTTATGTTTTATTTAGTCCATTGAGTGGATTTGTTCACTTAGAATGGATATTTGATGTCTTCTCAGTATTGATGAGCAACGGTCAATTCAGGTTATGTCTTGTGCACTTAAAGTCACCATAAAAATTCTTAGCTGCGTAAGCTTATCCTATATTATAATCAGTTCACTAAAATGCGGTTAATTTTTCAAGAGATATTTTTTCAGGTGTCAGAAATGGAAGGTATCCTCAGTAATGTGACAGTGGTTATGTAATATTTTTTTAAAAGATCTTATTTATTTGAGAGAGAGATTGGGAGAAGGAGTGAGGCGGGTCAGAGGGAGAAGCAGACTTCCTGCAGAGCAGGGAGCCTGACGCTGGACTCCATCCCAGGGTCCTGGGATCATGACCTGAGGCATACGCTTCACTGACTGAGCCGCCCAGGCACCTCCGGTGGTTATGTAATATTTCAATGGTGGTGTAATGATAATGTTAATAGTAACTAGCACTTAGTGTTTTACTACTTGCCAGGTTGAGTTCTAAGAAATTCAGTCTTTACAACAACCTTGTTAGAGGTAGGTGTCAGTATTCCCATGTCACAAACTAGGAAATTGAAGTTAAGTAATAACTGAAGTGACACAGCTACTAAGTGATAGAACTTGGTCTTGGCTTTTTAATTATTATGCTGTGGTAGTGAACACCTATACGCCAAGTTCTTTATATACATTTAGATAGTTTTATGACAACTCTTCATGGGATAGGTTAATTCCTAGTTCAACTCCTAATTAACATGAGGAATGTCAGGCTCAGAGAGCTTGGGTAGTTTGTCCAAGTATGCTCCTAAGTAGGGTGAGGAGGGTTGGCATAAACCCAGATTTCTGTGATTTGTAGTCTTTACTAAAATTCTATTTCAAAGTACTAATTTGAGGTCCTGTATTTTATATTATATATTTAGAAGGCATACTTAAAACAGCCAATCTCAAAACTTTTTCAGCTGACACACAGGATGGAAAATGTTCGCTTCTTCTCTACTCTCTTGTGAGCATATACAGGATTATAATTTCCTGCTTACTAGCTGTAGCTTCACCCTTTTCCCACTCATGTAAGTATATTGGAATGCAAATGAGTGACATTTGTAAAACTTTTTAACAAGGAAATCATTCTTAGAATGTTGATTCTTTAAAAACACACATTTCTTGTGACACATCCTATGTCCTGATAGTGGTACCATTGGTGAGAATGGCTTTTTTTCAAAGATGTTGGGTGATTTTTGTTTAGGTAGAAGACCTAATGCAAAGATATATTTTTGTAGCTATTTATTTTAAAAAGATGACGTTCAGTGGTACTATTGTATGCAACACTGTGAAGTTTTCAATCCTGTGCAGTTATATTCTGCCATGGGAGTAATTTCTACTTGATATATTCTAGTTGGTGCAATATGTCTGGTATTGTATTATAAATCTAAACTGATACAGACACTTTTCACTGTGCTTAGAATATTTCTTCCAATCATAAATTGGCATATTCTCAAATAATTCAAGTTACACTGAATACTAATGCAGGTCAAACAATGTTAGGACATACTTGCTATGAAAGAAGTTATAACATATTCCCAGGTATTATTATTTGGGGGTTATTTATGCCGTTTCTCTGTTCTTTATGAGAGTAATAGAGAGTTGAAGGCACTAATTTAAATACTGCGTGATTTACTAGGTCTTGAAATGGACGTTTACAGTTTGCTGATTTGTACTCTTATTGAGAGATTCTACTCATTGTAAAATTTTAGTATGCATGGACAAAAACATTGCACTTAAGCCCTGATTTGCTTTTGTCTGATAGTGTGAAGATATCAGATTACCTATGAAATGCAAATAATAATGTCTCTGCTATGTGCCTCACAATTTTTATGAAATTTTTATATTTCAATGCAGTGTGGTAGGGAAGGCAAAATATAATTTTTTTTAAATTAATGCAATTCTTTTTTTGGGAGGGGGGACACAGGGAGAGGGATAGAGAATCTCAAGCAGACTCCCCACCAACTTGAGATTCTCTTTCCTTCTCCCCCCCACTTGCTATCTCTCTCAAATAAATCTTTAAAAAAAAAAAGTTTGTTTTTGCTAATATATTTTTTTGACAACTAGCATAAACTTGGTATATGATTGTTATTATTCCCCAAATAGTTAATGAACACATCAGCAGGCTTATAATAACAGTGAATAAAATATTAGTGGTTCCTTCTTAGAGTAGAAGAGAGAGAAAAATAGACAGTGTGAATTCAGTGCTATGTATTCCATAGGTACCTAATCTTAGGAGTCAGGGTAAAAGGCCATGTTGTAATGCCATTTAAACTAAAACCTGAGGAGTGGACAAGTAGTCAATCAGGCAAAAGGGAGAATGCAGGGGCATAAGATGAGGGGGAGGCAAAAGCTTTGAGATCAGAGAGGTCAGGTACATTTTAGAAACAATACTCGTTCTGTAAAGGAGGTGTGGGAAAGAGATACACAATAAGTAAACCGGAAGCCTGGCTGCATGGGTCTTGTTAACAAGTTCAGGTCAGTTTGGACAGAAGGATATGGGGAAACCATTATAGGATTTTAAGGGAGGAGAGAGTGAAATACTAGCTTGTTCTGACAGCTTTTGGAGAATGGATTGAAGGTGAAGTAAGATTCAATACAAGTAGGAAAGTTAAGAGGCTGTTGTGGCTAAAGTCCAGGAAAGAATTGATAGCGATCAGCATTTGAATACTGACAATGGAGGAATAGTATTAAATCCATAAGATTTGATGATTTACTGGATTCAGCCTCTGTAGAGCCTATAATTTTGCTTCTGGTGGTAGAGTAGGGGATAAATTTTCCCCAAAGGTCCTGTTACTACTTTTTCATGTGAAGCTGAGACGCTGCTGGGGCTAAGACAAAGCCAGATGTGTTCTCAAATATGCATTTTCAGTTGACTCTCTTCATTTTTAGTTATGTAGTTGACTCATCCTAAAGTAGGCATATCAGACCAAACGTGGATACTCCTGGGAGGTCACTCTCCCTGGGCTCTGTCCAGGTGGCGTAGGGGAGCGTAGGGTTCTGCCGCATGATGTACAGTCCATTTCCATCACGCCTTGAGTCTGTGCCTGCATATTCCTACAGATTCTCAGAGTCCTGTGGACGATGACAGAGGAGACAAACCATGCGGGAAACAGCTCTCTAAGCACCCCCTGTCTGGATCTAGGTTGATTGGAAATGAAAGAAAAATCTGCTTTTATCAGCTGCTGTTCTGCTGGATTAAACTCTTACCTGCCTTCTTTTGCAACGATTGCTCAGGATTCCAAATAATTTGATTTAGGGAGAGAAGAGCCTTGCCTAACATTGGCAATTGACACTTTATGGGTCCTTTATTTGGCAGACAGAATTGGTAAAGTGAATGGCAAATGCTGTTTTTGTAAGATAAGTCTGGAGGTTTGGAAGCTGGGGCTTTTTTTGACCCCCTTTTAAAAACTGCCCTTTAGAGTAAATCAAGGGGGGACAGCAGGTTAGAAAACCAAAATAGGAATATCAGCCTGGGGACTCAGGAGGCCTTCATGAGTCAGGCATTCAGTTTCCACAGAGGCCAGTAGCATGCTAACAATCGCTTTAGGTAAGGATGCCTGATAGTTGTGTCGGGGAGGCAAAGAGTTCCGAGCCCTCAGGGTCACCTGCAGGTGGAGGCTGCCTGCCTCCCTCTGTCAGAAGCTCTAATCAATAAAATCTTAAGTCACAGAGACTTGTAACCAAAAACCGGTCATTAGGGTTTTGGGGTCCCAGAGGTACTAGTATTTTCCTACACGTGTCCCTTCCTGATTGGAAGACTCCCCTCTGGCACTTACAGGGCGGGGAAGTACAACCATGTAACATACCAACTCCTACTATACTGTAATTAGGATGTAGAGGCAGCAACAGAACGTCGAACTGGCCCAGAGCACTGTCCTTTCGTCACATTCATTTTTCTTCCCCTCTGTAAATCCTGCCCAAACCCTATTAATTGAATCTGGGTGTTCCCTCCTTTCATGGGACTGGGTAGGATGGTGATGACATGGGTGCCTATATCTAAAAGAACCTTAAAGCTTTGAGCCCCTCTCTAAAGTTCGCTAGGCAGCCTATTGGCCCTATGGCCTTCAGTCCTTCTTGGGAATCAGAGAGACCTCAACCCCATCCTTTATCATTTTTTCCTGTAAAGCGAAGAGTTTTGGGGGTAGAAGTAGAGCAGGGTGGAGATGGGGGCACCGAGGGAGAGAGCACCTGTACTAGCAATCAAAGCTTTGTATTCCCTTTTGGTCAGTCCCTTATAGTTCACTCAAAGGAACTTCTAATAATTTTGGTCCAAATAAAACTTCATTTTGTCAGCAAGGCCATCATTACTTAAATAATCGATTTTAGTTTTGGGGATTCCGAGGCTCAGCAGTCACAGCCACATTGCCTTTCTCCTAGAGACACAGGGCTTTTGCCCCGTTGTCTTGGCGTATACCTTCCCCTGCCAGCCCAGAGGAGAATGAACAACCACAGAGTCACCATTTGGGTGGCTGATTTCAATTCCATTTCTCACTGCTCAGTTTCTAAACATTAATCCAACTCCTGTTCCTTAACAGGTAGGGCGGTAGGGATCCATATTCTCACCATCTCCCACCTACCATCAGGACCACTCTCAGATCCTAGGGTGTCTTCCCATTTCCTAGACCTCTGCTCTTGGGGCCTTTATCCTCTGTCTTCCGGAAAGTCACGGATGGCTCTGTCAGCATCCCATCCTTACTGCCAAAACTGTCCAGAACCACAATGGTCTGAGATCTTACCCTACTTGCAAGCTAATAAGTTACCATGCCACCTTATCATGGATGCTGGTAGAAAACATGAGACTCCTGTGTAAGAGATGAAGGACAGTATTACTCTAACTAATAGCAGTAGCCAGAGCATCAGCGTTTGAGATGTATTTTCTCCAAGGTAAGTTGGTATCTGATAACAGTTACTCAAAAAGTAATGACTAACATGTCCAGACATCTTTTGATTTGAAAAAATCATACATTGTTTTTTAAGAATTTCAGGGACATTGTATTAAAGTGAGGTATGGAAAAACCACCTTGGGTTGCAAGGTATGAGATTACTTTGTTTTTGTTTATGTCATACAACGGTTCTCTATTTAAAATTCTGGAAAATTCTAATAAAACAATATAAGCACCTTTTAAATGAGGTTTCTTTTCCTTTAGATCTTGGGACAGTATAGATTTAGGGGCTAGCATAGGGTTGCCTAGGTGGCTCAGTCAGTTAAGCATCCTTTCAGTTCAGGTCATGATCCCAAGGTCCTGTAATGAGTCCCACATCAGGCTCCTTGCTCAGCAGGGATCCTGCCTCTCCCTTTGCCTGCTGCTCCCCCTGCTTGTGCACATGCACTCTCTCTCTCTCTCTGATAAATAAAATCTTTAAAAAAACAAAAGAGGGGCTAGCATAGTTGGAGGAAGGTTTAAACTTGGTATTTTTCATTTTTTTAAAGGGGGTTGGGCTTCATTTTCTCAATCAGCGTTTTCTAACTCCTGTCCAGTTGTTTTCTGTAAACAAGCGTAAGAAATATTATTTCAAAATTTAACTTTATTTGCTGAAAATTGTTACATTTAAACTTGTTTTGACTTAAATATTTAATATGTTCTGGTATTACATAAATTTACCAAGTTGTTTTCTAAAGTACAGAAAAGTCAGCTTCATTTATTCTGTTCATTTGGGTTAAAACGTACGTGAATGTACAGAGCTGGAAATGTAAAGAAATCTTCTAGCTATGGTGGCGCCACTTCTAAGTCACCAGTGGATAAAAGCTTGATGTCTGAGAATCAAGGGCTAAAGCATTTTGGAAATACTCTTTGATAATTGGGACTTCCTATATTAGAATGCGAATATAGTTAAACCAAAGCTTTTCCTCTTTATTTATAGAACAGTATGTTGAAGCAATAGTCAAAATATGTAGCCTGGGGTTGGCAACCCTTTGGAATGGGTGTGCCAGAGTTCCATTAGAGTGTGTGTCATGGTGACAACTGGCCAGTGTTCTGTCTTTGGTATGTGTCACTGACCCCTTCTTAGTAGTCTATTAGCATATTAGAAGTTCATTTAAGAACTTCGTTTTGGCTGATTTTCAGTGTTCTTATCAGCAACTTTTAAAAATCACGTATATTTTATTAAAATCAAATTTAATTTTTTAAACCATTCTCAGTTTACCTAGTTTGGGTAGGTAGATAGCTTATGATTTTTAAATAATTAAAAAATATTTAAACATTTCAAATTTTCCTAGTTGAGGTATACAGGCAAAACTTTCGTGAAGTCCTTTCCCTCTCCGATCCTTTCTAGGGTCTTATTTGGGTCTCACAAATTAGAGATGAGTGAGCTTTTTTTTTTTTTTTTTTAAGTATAACTGGCTTACAGTGTTACAGGGAACTGTCTTCAAGTCGTAAAGTAGGGCTAAACAGGTGCTGTGAGACAGTTTATCCCAGGGTGTTATAAGTCATATGATTTGCAAATATTTTCTCCCAGTCTTTGTCTTGTCTTGTTATTTTCTTAATGGTATCTTTTGAGGTGCAAGGGTTTTGAACTTTGACAGAGTCTAGTTTTTCTTTTTCTTTTCTTTTAAGAGTCATGCTTTTGGTGCTGTGTCTGTGAAGTCTTAGTCTAACCCAGGGCCATGAGATTTATGCCTGTGTTTTCTTCTAAATATTTTATATTTTATCGTTTTAGTTCTTACGTTTGGGTCTATGATCCATTTTTAATTAACTTTTTGAAAAAAGTTTTTATTTATTTATTGAAAGAGCATGTGAGTGGAGGGAGGGGCAGAGGGAGAGGGGGAAAGAATCCTAAGCAGACTCTGCCAAGCGCAGAGCCTGCCACGGGCTCGATCTCATGACCCCGTGACTCTAGCTGAATCGAAGAGTCAGACACTCAACTGACTGAGCCACCTAGGTACCCCTAATTAACTTTAAATATAGCATGAGGTGAATTTTTTAAGTTCATCTTTTTGTTATGTAGATACCAGTTGTCTCAGTGCCATCTGTTGAAAAGACTGTCCTTTTCCCCCACTGAATTGCCGTGGTATCTTTGTTGATAATCAGTTGACCCTAGGTATATGGTTTTATTTCTGGACTCTCTTTTCTCTTATTGGTCTACATGTCTGTCCTTCTGCCAGTACCACATGTCTTGATTACTATAGCTTGTCATGCCGTATTTTAATAGCACAAATAGCATTCTTTTTTTGTTCATTTATTTAAAAAAAATGAAACAAAATGAAAAAGTAAAAGAAGAAAGCAAAAATCACCATCGAAGTAGTCAGTGTTCTGGTGAACATCTCTCCAGATGTCTCCGCACATACATACATGTTGTATGAATGCACACATATCCTCCACAGTTTATACATAAAGACACATCAGTATTTACCCCACGCTCATTGTTCTTGTGTACTTTTTGAGTGAATACATTTATTGTCAGCTTTAAGAGAGAACTGATTATTTTCCTTTCTTCAGGCACTTCTATAATTCTTTGAGTTTTTACTGACATATACTTCTGAGAAGAGCAAAGATTCTTTGGGCTAAGAACAGAGTGCTTTTTTTCTTGTAGCATGTTAATTGGAATTTATTTCTCACTTCATTTGCTGAAAGATGACTTTAAAACAAATTTTTTTAATGTGTGCTCTGTGAGTGGATGGCAGATTATGTGTGGAACATTAACAAAATTAATCCCCAAATCCAGTTTTAAACATTTAAAGTTTCCATAAATCCTGCTCTTGAGCATTAGATTAACTTTTTGGCAGTTGTGATTACGAGTGTGGAGCCAGTAAATATTAATGTGTGGCGATAGCGTTTTATTTGCAGTCACATGAGGACTGATCTTGCCACAAGTTTCTTTTTGCCACATTAATATGCTCTTTTGCATTTCGTGGATTCAGCCTGTCTGTAATCCTGACAAAGCTCCATCCTGTGATACTTTCTTTTTTTTTTTTTTTAAAGATTTTTTTATTTTTTTATTTTTTTAGTTATTTGACAGAGATAGAGACAGCCAGCGAGAGAGGGAACACAAGCAGGGGGAGTGGGAGAGGAAGAAGCAGGCTCATAGCGGAGGAGCCTGATGTGGGGCTCGATCCCATAACGCCGGGATCACGCCCTGAGCCGAAGGCAGACGCTTAACCGCTGTGCTACAGGCGCCCCCATCCTGTGATACTTTCAGTAATCATTGTGGAACTGTGACCAAATCCTGAAACACTTTCTCATCTTGAGTGTAGGTCACATCCCATGGTCAGAAACTCCCCTGACAGTTACATGCTTCTTGCAGTATGATTTTTATGTGATGAATACAGGGCTTAAAGTTATATTTAGAGATGTAACATGTACAGGAGACTGTATAGATTTTGCTTCATTTTAAAAGATTGAAGTTTAATCTCTGGCAGTGGGAAGCCATTAAAGGTTTTGAGTTTGGGGCGTGACAATGCAACAAGTTTCAGAAAGCCACTTTTACATTGGCTTAGTGGAAGTTCGGTGTTTGAAAAAGGCATGCTGAAATTCTGTGGGAAACTGGATCGTTCAATGAAATTATATAAATGAGGTGTTTTGCACAAGATTTTAAAAAGAAAACTTAAATTATCGGATGACAAATGGATTCTTTACAGAAAGGAAAGCAGCATGCTAAATTGTTAACTGTGGCTAACTATGTGGCGGGGTTATGGATTTTTCTTCCTACTTTTTGTGGAAAATTTAGTGAAGTGCTAAATATATCATGTAATAAGATGTTAAAATGGAACTCTTTCATTCTGAGTTTGGCCCTAAGTTGAGAGGTGCACATTTCTAAAGAGAATTATAAGCATACCATGCAGGTCTTGCAAAATAGAGCCAGAAAATGGATCTGTGACCTCTAAATACCTACCCCATCTGTTGGTATAAAGAATCAGGGAGCTGGAAATTAGAATAGTTTTTGGGGGCGCCTGGGTGGCACAGCGGTTAAGCGTCTGCCTTCGGCTCAGGGCGTGATCCCGGCGTTACGGGATCGAGCCCCACATCAGGCTCTTCTGCTATGAGCCTGCTTCTTCCTCTCCCACTCCTCCTGCTTGTGTTCCCTCTCTCTCTGGCTGTCTCTATCTCTGTCAAATAAATAAATAAAATCTTAAAAAAAAAAAAAAAGAATAGTTTTCGAACTGAGTTGTTGGAAATTGGAAAAGTGTTTTTAAACCAAGTTGTTAGTGTGCTCAGAGCTTCTCCTAACCTCCCCCCTCCCTTCTTGGTGTGCTCCCCCTCAAGTACAGGAGCTTTCTGGTGGTGATTTGGAGAGCTGAATATGTGACTTGTGTAGTTTAGGGGGACAGTGGATTGGTGTCTGTCTCAGTGTGCCTGAGTGAAAGAGAAGCTGTCTGCTCTGGCAGCACACCAAAGCCTGTGTGGGTGGACTGCCCATCCTCCCTAAGTTCTCAGGGGATACATGTTTCCCATAGACAGGATGAGGGCCACTAGTGCGAGGAAGCTCATAGGATCAGGGTAGTATGAGGCAGAGGGGGAGGAAGAAATGGCTGGATTCCCACAGGAGATGCATTATCTTGCATCAAGAAATTGTGGAGAGAGATCCCCAGTGCTGGAGTGGGTGAGAGCTTCCAAGGAACTCCAGAAAGCATTCCCTGACAGATCAATTTTAAATACTTCTTGAGCTGAGAGTGCCCATGCCCTCTTCTAATGACACCTAACTGCTGCACCCAGGGTTAGTAAGTTGGGGAGTCGGTACAGCACTGTGCTACAGCTGGCGGGTTGCAGGCAGAACTGGGACACGGGAAGAAGCCATAGTGCTGGATGACAAATTTTGACAATTATACTAAACTGGTTCCTAAATTCTGACAGTTTTTATAACTTGAAAATGACCAAAGTCATAGGCTTGCCTAAATAAAAGTTCAGGGACATTGAACTGTCACCACAGAATAACTTTAAAGGACAGTGGTAGATAAAACATTGCTTTATGGTTACATCCCACAGATTTTGCTTGTTCAGGGTGATGGTTACAATTGTTTTTCTAATAAGAAAACTGTCAGTGAAAAGAATTTTTACAAGAAGGTGCCCATGGAGGCATTTTGTTATAGATAAAACATAGTCATCATCTTTGGGACCAGTGAGATCTGTGCTTCAGTCAGATCAGCCCTTATTAACACTGACATGAGGTAAGTTAACCAATTTCTGAGGTTCATTTTCCTCATTTACTTTTTATGGAAAGGGTAGCATCATCTGTTTTGCAGTGTTTTATGAAAAAATTATGGTCTATAGCAAAATGTGTCGTACACAGTAGGTATTCACAAATATTAATAACCCTCTTCCTTCCTTATAGCAAATGCTTCCTAAAGTTTTAAATATGTTCTTACTCTCCTTAATATATGCTTTGCTTCCTCTAAATATATTCCTTAAAAATACCAGATGGATTAGGGAATTGAGTATGACTATAGGATACTACCCAGGATATAAAAAATACTGGTTTTTAGTATGGCTAAAAATTCCGCTTTTGATTCGAAATGTGAAATATTTTCAGAAAGAATGAAAAGTAATTTCACTTATGTGTTGTTTTTTAGTGAGGAAACATATGAGTTAGGGGTCTAAAGAAAAGGTAGGCCCAGGTGGAGAATCTTTTCATTACTGTTCTTGGAACAGTTTTATAAAACAAAAAGGAAGACATCTTATATAGAGAGAACAGTTTGTAAAAATTAGTATCATTTTTGTGTCCTTTCTTCCTCAAAATGTGTTGCATTTTTCTTTTTCTGGGAAGTTTTTAAATTCTTTATTAGACTGATATATTTTAAAGTGATCTTAGTATTTTGTCTTCTTTCTGAATGTTCTCTTTATACACTTTTTTAAATGTTCTTTATACTTTGAAACTTAAAATTTTAGTAATATAGGTACCTCTTAAAAGTCTCAAAAAACTGACTTATTTAATCTTTAATTTCAGAGTATCTTTACTGTTCATACTCTGAACTTAACACAGTTTTACTTATTTGTAGGAATGACTTTAAATTAGGAAGGGAGTTATAGTTAGCTTTCTATATGAGTCCAGAATATTCTTTATAATTCATTCAAGGGTCTTCGGTTAAAAGTTGCAGAAACTTACTAGGTAATTTGAATGGAAAGGGAATTTATTGGCATGATGGCAGGTAGCTCTCTGAGTTGGTGGTGGAAAGATTAGGAATTCAGGTTCAAAAAGTGAGCAGTAACCACAGGAGGGCGAGAAGCAGATTATGTTACAGTAACGGTCCCCTTAGGACACTGTGGCACTCACAGGCCCTGTGAACGATTTCTCAACTATCCTAGGTCTTTGGGCCATTCTCTCAAGATAGAAAGTCGTGGGAGTAGAGGGGCAGTATTTGTGGGCTGACCTTCCCTGACCTCCACACTTTTGCTCCATTGACCCTTCATATCTTCATTTGGAAGCCTTGGCCTGGCAAATTTAACATGACCAAAACAATTCCTAGTTTGGAGAAGTTTTAATTTGTTGATTTGCTTTCTATTCTTGTGTTTATACTGTTTGGAGAATAAAACATTCAAATACACTGTTTAGAGCATGTAGCACAAAATCGTATATATGCATGTTGACATTGATTTCAGGAAATGACAGTCCCTTCTTATTACTAGAAGGCATCATGAAGCAATATACATACACGCATATGCCAAAATCTGCAAATACTGAATGTTTTCCACTTGATTATCTCTGCACAAACTTTAAAATTTAAGAGGAACAGTTCCACTAAAGGATTACCAGCTCTTGGGGTGCCTGGGTGGCTCAATCAGTGAAGTTTCTGCCTTCGGCTCAGGTCATGATCTCGGGGTCCTGGGGTCAAGCCCCACATTGGGCTGCTTTTCCCTTTCCCTCTTCACTCCCCCTGCTTATGCTCTCCATGTGTGTGTGTGTGTAATAAATAAATAAAATATATATTTTTAAAACAAAGGATTACCAGCTCTTTTGAGAAATAAAGTTAACCTATATGGTGTGATGCTTTTGTAGTTGTGTGTATTGTTTTATTTGTTAAACCCATTAGGTAACCTGTGGCTATCAGTGGACATTTCATTCTTAGGAGGGAAGCCTGTAAGACATGTAAGGTCGTTTTTAAAAAGAGAAGAGAGTCTCCCTTCCACCCCCTACCCCCGCCTTCATTCCAGGAACTGTAGCGTGTTGAGCTATTTGTTTTAAAGATAGAGCTTTCACACATACATAGGTAGTCTTTGATCATTAAAGAGTTAGAATAGTACATGTCCTTTTTTGAAAATGTCTTCCTGTCATCTGGTTTATAAATTCAGACTTGAGTAGTCAAAATCTGGAATTATCTAAACTTCAGTAAGTAGAAATAAAAGAAGAGCAGACAGATTAAGGTTCAGACGTGCATGGAAGATAGAATAGTAGTTGTTAAAAAATTATCGCGTGTGTGTGTGTGTTTTGTGTTTAGTCACACTGAAAAATCTTACCCATTGTTTGTGAAGTTCTTGATGTTGCCTCAGTCTCGGTTTAGCAAGGCCTTTTTCTTAGGACTTCAGTGTTAATTATGAATCTCTTGTTAACAATCAGCACTTAAAATGTCTCTTAGGAGGAAAGAATATTCCCCTTTTCCAGGTTAGTGGATATGCTCATTTTATCCCCCCAAGAAGTTTACTTAATTTAAAGTTTACTGAATTTAAAAAATGTTTTTGAAAGTTGTTAGTGATGGTAGTTTCTTTTTTAAATATACCAGGCTGACTCAAATATCGTTGCTTTCTCTGAGACTGTCCTCTAGGTACAGTTCAATTACTCCTCTGTTTTCCCATTGTGGTTTATCCAAAGAACTTCAGTTCTTTAGTATTTTACCTACTGCATTGTAGTATTTATATATTTGTTTGTTTATTGAGAGAAAACTCGTGCATGGACACGGGGAGGGGCAGGCAGAGGGAGAGAGAATCTTAAGTAAGGCTTAATCTCATAATGCTTGAGATCATGACCTGAGCCAAAATCAAGAGGTGGAGGCTTAACTGACTGAGGCACTCAGGTGCCCCATTGTAATTTTAACATGTGTTCTTATAGACTCTGAGCTTCTGGAGGGCAGGTCTTGTTTTACTTGGCATTTTGTACTCTGCATTGAGTAACATCTCTGGCCTGTTGGAGGTCTTCTAATCTTTATAGAATTGCCATTAGGAAGCAGTTCACATTTAAGATTGTGGCGGAGCATTTTTAATAGTCTTTTAAAAATCTATTATTTGATCGCTACCAAGACAGATAGCTGTGCAGTAATATCACATATCAGATGTAAAGATTCTCCCCAAAGATACTAGATCTCCAGAGATCAGTTATCTGTATTTGTTACTGTTATTTTGTCAGCCTGGAAAAATCATCTATAAAACCGTGGCGGACACATTAGTGTATTTTATTTAAAGTCTCTTTATCACCTTAATTTTTAATAGGAGGAATTGTACATTTTTCTAAAATTTTGTCAGTTATTTGCTACCTGTGTATCGGTCATTCCTTATTGCTCATTTTTCCCAAACAAATCCTTTTAGCAGGATGGCCAGTCTTATGGGACCATAACTCTAAACTAGCTGTATTTATGCCAGGCTGCTTACATCACTAAATCACTCATCCACTCATTCAGCATATGCACACTGGAGGCTACAATGTATCAAGCATTTTGCTTAGTTCAGGGGCTGTAATAACAATGAACAGGCTGTGATAACTGCTTTCAGTCCTAGGAAAGAGCCAGACATTTTGATGAGTGAAATGATGTGTCATGGGGCCCATTTGAAGATACTTAACCCAAACTTGGAATACACTTTTCTTTCACACTGTCCTGTTCTCTAAATTTCTATTATAATTGTAGTCCTTAATGATAGTGTAGTGTGGACAGAATTATTATGGACTTTTTACTTTTTATACGTGCAAGTATTATTTCCATAGGAAGTCATTAACCTCTTTCAGGGTAAAGATTGTCTTATTTCTTTGTATCATAAGCACTGCTGGAGATATAAACAGTTTTAATAATACTTGTGGAATTGACAAACTTTGTAATATTCTGATGTTGGGCCCTTAGAACTATAGGGAAGATAGGAACAGCACCTGTGAGAGGAAGTAAGTTTGGCCTGATGTGATGGGTAAGAACTGGGAAAAGAGCCAGACGGTGTAATAGGTGCCTCTCACTCTGAGTCTCTCAATCTTAGGGGGTAGGAATTATCTTCCTTTCTACAGATGAAGAAGTTGAAGCTTTGAGAAACTTAAGATTCTTGCTCAGAGTTTAAACATCGATGGACTCTCTGTCAAAACACATTATATGTGGATGCATATTTTTGCTAGGAAGGTGATTAAATATTTGTTTTGGTCATGACAACCCAGGCACAGAGCTTCTCTCTGAAACTCACAGGCCGAATGTGGATCAGGTCTGTAATGCTGCCCCTGCTTGACATCACGCTGCGGTATCCTGAACTAAATGCTGCGCTGGCCTGTGTTATTTGTGAACACAGATCGCCTTTAAACCAGCCAGATTTGCAAATTACTTCTCTAATTTTTAATGATACATTAAGAATTAAGAAATTTTAAGAGTGGGATGCTAGTATTTGCTTTTATTAGTGGTTCCTAGTTTTCTTGTGTATATGTTGGTTTTTCATTCTAGTGTATAGAATAGGCTTTAAAAAAATTGTATAGATGACTCAAGATACAGCTATCTGTATTTTGAAATTTGTGGTGTGCAATTCGGACACAGAATGAGAAAATGTTCGGGCACCTGGATGGCTCAGTTGGTTAAGCATCAACTCCTGATTCAGCTCAGAGTCATGAGATCCCTCTGAGTCTGAGCCCAGTGAGTCTCCATACTCAGCAGGGAGTCTGCTTAAGATTTTTCTCTCTGCGTCTCCCACACTCCCTGCTGTATATGCTTTCTTTCTCTTTAAAAAAAAAAATGAGAATATGTTGTACTTACAACATGTTGTAAGAGCATTATCTCTGTTTTAGTACTTTAGTTATTGCTACTAAACACTTATGTTACATATTTCCCCAATAGAAAAAAAAGGCTGTGGCAAATTAAAATGTGAAAACTTAGCTTTGGGACTTCGTATTTCCCAACCTTGAACTTGTCTATGTTTCTATTACTATCAGGTGTAATTCAGAGATATTCTGCAAAGTGTCACGATTGTAGAAAAGGACATTAGTAGATGGACATTGTATTCTTTGCTTCCAAAAGAGACTGTTTTCCTTTTGTTTATGTGGATTAGATATGTTGATATTTGTATATATTTTTACGTAGGTTGCATGTAATTAAAAGTGAGCAATCACCTGCTTTCTTTTTCTTTGTTGTATAGCTTATAATTTGGAGTGAACATTATTTTTATGCCTTGGCCTCATTGTCATACTTCTAAGTTTGGATTTGCTTCCAACGTTTTATCCGTTGTATTTTCAGTGTCTTGTAATATATCCAAGAGTTCCTGTTTTCCTTAAAGTAATCTCTGTGCCCAGCGTGGGGCTCTAACTCACAACCCCAAAATCAAGAGTCACATGTTCCACTGACTCAGTCAGGTGCCACCCCCCAGAAATCCTTCATTTTTTTTTTTTTTTGCTGGTGTTACTTCCTCTGGGACATCTTCATCCTTTCATTCTTTTCATCATAACCACTTTCTTCATTTATGGTGATGAAGTTCAACCTCACAGAGTTCCTCTGACTGGCATGTTTAATTTCTCTGATGGTAGCAGTGTCATATTCTTGCCGTCAGCCCTGTGTAACTTCATTTATGTTCTCTTAGGGTTTGACTCGCAGGGTTACCACTTCTGTTTTTTTTGCTGCTCTTTTATCTTTGTTGGCAAATTCCCTCGTTTGGTTATCCATTTTTCTAAAATGTCATGCAGGTTTGTCACCAGGAGACAAGGGGGTAACACAGCGACACACATTGCAGTCTGTGCATGACCTGAGTAACAGATGTTCAGTGAACAATCACTAATAGACTTGAAAGAAATGATGTGGTTGGTCATTAATAATGAATGTAAAAGATGGGAGAAAGTGATAAAACTATAAAGCATTCTGTATTTACAGTATTTTCATCTTTAATTACATTTTAACGAGACTAGACATTTTAGAGAAAGCATATGGGTATGGTTTATTTAGTAATGATGATGATCATTGTAACAGCATTGCATTTACAGATTGTTCATTGTATGTCAGGGACTGGTTTAAGTGCTACACAGACAGTGGTAATCGTGGTGTAAGAAGACATAAAAGACATATTTGTATTCACGTGTTTGAGTTCTAGTGTGTCTCAGATATGGATATTTTTATGTGTACTGTGCTTGAGATAGAATGTCAAAATAATTTTAATGTTAATAAGAGAAGTAGTGACCATGTTCAATAAAACTGGCATTTCTGTTAATCTTCACACAATCTTTGAGGTTATTTTTGCTCTTTTACAAATAAGAAGAACTGATGCTTATATAACTTAAATAAATGGAAATCTGAAATTAGAAATAAAACTGCTCAAAGAACCTAATAATTAAATAAGTGGAAACTCAACCAAGGTTTATCTTATTTCAGAATCAGTGCTCTAAACCACTTTGCTTATATTTCTTTCCTTTTTATTAGTAGGGAATATAAAGGTTTTTATATGTTTACTGTTTTCTTGCTCTTACCTATTATCATGTTTCCTCTTGACGTGATTTTAAATATATTTAATTAATATATTATGTGAAAATTAAACATTAAAATATTTTGGATTTCCTTTATTTTTAATTTTTATATGCTTTGACTCCATCTTTCCATTTTAAATTTCTTACTGTGCTTCAAATTACTCCTCTAAAAATAAGTAGGTTATTATTTTTGAGATTTTTTTTTGAGATTTAGTTTTAAGAAACTACACTCTAATCCACCTAGAATATATAGGCTGAGAAGTTTGTGTCTCAGTTTTTCATGGGATTATTTCAATACCATTTATTAAATAAAGTTTTCTTCATTGCCCTATATAGTGATTACTTTATACATTCCTCATCAGGAATACTCTCTTTGAGCCTTCTACCTCCTTTTCCTGCTTGCCCAAATTCTGTTCATTCTTCAGATCTGTCTCAGCTCCCAGAGCTTCATAAAATCTTTCCAATACCCTATTTCCATGCTCTACCCTCGCTGCAATATCTTCTTTTAATTGCCACAGCTGTATATGTAGGTATTTCTCATGATACCTCATTTTTACCTTGAATGTTTTAATTGCTACAGGAAGAGTAGTTGCTTCTAGAGAGCGCAGTCAATCTTTTTCATCCTAGCATCTCCTCAGGTATTTATTTTGGGACTATTATACATAATAGACTTTCCAGTAAATATTTGGTGTGAAGTTGTTTTTGTTTTTGTTTTTTTTCCGTTTATTGGACCATTGTGATTTCTCTGGTCTCTTCATCTGCCTATATATCTGTATGAGTTCCACTCAGTTTTAATTATTAATGTGTAGGACTGGTTCTTTTCTTCTGTTTTTAAAAACTTTTTTATAGGGGGCGCCTGGGTGGCACGGCGGTTAAGCGTCTGCCTTCGGCTCAGGGCGTGATCCCGGTGTTATGGGATCGAGCCCCATATCAGGCTCCTTCCGCTATGAGCCTGCTTCTTCCTCTCCCACTCCCCCTGCTTGTGTTCCCTCTCTCGCTGGCTGTCTGTCTCTATCTCTGTCAAATAAATAAATAAAATCTTAAAAAAAAACAAAACTTTTTTATAGACTTGTCTGTTTCTTTTTTTCTCAAATGAATATGAAATAACCTTTTCAAGTTCTTAAAGCTTACTAAGGGGGCGCCTGGGTGGCTCAGTCAGTTAAGTGGCTGCCTTTGGCTCGGATTGTGATCCCAGGGTTCTGGGATCCAGCCCCACATCTCATCCCAGCTCCCTGCTCAGTGGGAAGCCTGCTTCTCCCTCTCCCTTTGCCCCTCCCCTCTCTCTCTCACTGTCAAATAAAATCTTAAAAAAAAAAAAAAACACAAAACTTAGATAGTTGCTGAGATTATATAATAATGCACTTTCATAATATTGTCTGATCTGGGAACGTGGTCAATAGGCCCTTTAATTCAAGTGCTCTTTTTCTGTTAACTACGATGGCTTTAAGATTGCTTTGTGTATGTCAAGGGGAGCTTAAGCTAATGGAATTGAATTTGATTTTATCATATACCCAAATGAAGGAGGGATGCAGTGTAGGTTACATAACCAGTTAGATTTATGTGTCATCATTAGAAATGCTGCAAAGCTGTAAATGTGGTTGACAGAATGCTCTGAAGTCATAGCTTTTACGTTTTGCTGGAGGCAAAGGAATTTTAACACTTGAAGAACCTCTAGGTTTGCGGATTTTAGATGCCTGGATTATCTAATTTACATACTATCTAATATTTACTATTTATGACCTGACATTTGATTTCTAAGAGTAAAAACAATTACAAGTGTTTTCTTATTTCTTGATTTATTAAGAATTAGACAAAATGAGTAGAATTTTCCCCCGTGGTTTTATGCAAGTGAGACTGGTTTTGCTCCTCTGGTTAATGAGAGTGGCCAGCCAAGCCACTTGTTTTGTTTATTTCTGGGTGGCTTTGGTCTGCCTTAGGGAAGGAAGTTTGTTTTTGGCAGAAAAAGCAAAAATGTGTTTATTCATTCCATTTGTAGTAACATTGATCCAAGAGGAGCTTTTGAGGAAAACCAGAATAATTAGGCTTTGAACATAAATAGATCCCATTCCTCTCCTACTTGATAGAAAAAAAGGAAAGATTAGGATTAATAATATATAAATTATAGACAAATCCTAGAGCAGGAGTTGCAAACTGATGTTTCATCAAACAAATATTACCCTCAGACTGTTGTTTTTTTTTTTTTTTTTTTTGGCCTACTGATTATTTCTAAAGCTTAATTAGTTGATAACATCTAAAAATTGTTTTACCTGAATATCCAGCCCCACATCACCTGCATTTTTAGCGTGGCATGTTAATAGCCATGGCACCCTTTTGATTAAGCATAGACATCTGCTTTCCCTAGTTAGCACTTCTAATGTGGCTCCACCCAACCCAGATGCATTTAACTTTGCAGCCCCTGGAGGCTGTTGGATTAAGAAGTAATAGTAGACCTAAGACTGTTAATGCAGCTGAACCCTCCACTTTGAGTTAATAGAAGCTAGAATAGTAGGTGTGAAAATTTTAGGTAGAGATAGCTGTAGTGGAATTTGGGATGTGAGAGAAAGTAGTTGCAGAGGAATCCAAGGTTTTTACCTGAGCAACTGGAAGGATAGGGATGCCATCAACTGAGTTAAAGGAGACTAGGTAGATCAGGTTTGGGGAGGGAAGATGAATAGTTTAGTTTTGACATGTTAAGCTTGAGGTATCTATTAAAACATCCAAGAGGAGATATTGAGTAGGCAGTGGCTATGAGAGTATGGAGTTGGAGACAAATGTCTAGACTGGATAAGTAAATTTGAGATATGTAGTTGAAACATACAGCCATGAGATGGAATGAAATCGCAAAGGGAGTGGAGGACCCAGGACTGAGTTCTGGGCACATCAGCATTTGGGAATTTGAGAGAAGTTCAGCAACAGAGATTAAGAAAGAGCATCAAGTGAGTTAGAATGAAAAGGAAGGAAGTGTGGTGTCTCAAAGGACAAGTGTCCTGACCTGGTTTCATCCCAAAAGCAGAGTTTGAGACAGGGACTTTTTAGGCAGATAATTTATTTGGGGACCTGTTAACAAGAAACAAGTTGGTGGGGGCCTGGGTGGCTCAGCCGGTTAATTGTCTGCCTTCGGCTCAGGTCATGATCCCAGAGTCCTGGGATTAAGCCCGGCATTGGGCTCCCTCCTCAGCAGGGAACCTGCTTTCCCTCTCTCAGTCTCACTCTCTCTCTCTCAATAAATAAATAATATCTTAAGAAAAAAAAAAAGAAACCGAAGTTGGAGAACTGGGGCACATGAAATAGGGAGGAAGGAAGTCAATACAAGGGTCTGTTTTTAACCTGGTCACATCTGTGAGTACCTGGGGCTTGATCCTGAGGAAATCCTCTGAGAAGATATGAAGAATATGCCTCTGGGTGGAAAGGAGGGTGTATTTATATACCAGATCCCATTTTCCAGTGGTCAGTGTTTGCTCATAGGGTGCTGATGTTAAGATCTTCACACTTCCAGGTTAGGGTTCGTATATCCTAGGATGGCTGAAGAGTTCCTGTAAGCATCTCTTAGAGCAAAGCCTGTGAGCATAAAGTGAGCCCCAATAGGGCATCTAAGGGGAGGTGCCTCAGCTGGAGTAGAAATTGTGAGGCAGCGTGCGAGAGGTATCCCATACAGCCTCGTATCCTCCATTAAGCACCTGTAATTTAGTCCATTCTACTGCAAAGTTTTCAAGATGGTGGCTGGCCACAGTCTCTACATTAGACTTATAATAAGAGGGTTAGTGGAATAATGTTCATTTTTGCATTTGCCTACCACTCATTCTAGATTTGCCTTACCTTCAGCCAGCACTTGAACAGGTCAAGGCATTGTCCTGGTTCAGTGACACAGACCTTCTCCAAGGGATCAATGCCTGTAGTTGATTTATCCTTGTTGGGTCATAATTGTTGCAGCTACTCGTTTATAGTTATTACTGAACATGGCAGCCCCAGTCGAGCCCCCTAGGTTCTGGATAGGTTTCCTCCTGTCCCCATTGTGTGGCAGCAGCCATAAGTTGTTTTTAGGGTCACTTTACAGGACTCCCCAGTATGTTAATTCTTTCCTTAGCATGCTGGTCCAATAAGGAGTCCAAGATAACCAGGTGATAGTTGCTTCAGAATAGTTCCTGTGTTTTCTGGCAGAAACCACTGTTCTCCTCCCCCACTATCAGAATGTCTAATCCAGTGAACTTGAAGTTTGTCAATCCTATTTCCATCTGTTGGTTCCAGGACCTTTTTCTTCCTCCCTCCCTCCCGTCCTTATCTGTTAGAGACACAGCACCACATTTCAGCCTTTAGAAGACAATGTAAGTATCAGATCACTTACCATCTTGGAAGGCAGTGCCCCATCCCCTCTAAATGTTACTAAGCACATAAAAATTCTGTGTTTGCTAAGTCCAAGACTCTGGTCGTAGGGGCGCCTGGGTGGCGCAGTCGTTAAGCGTCTGCCTTCGGCTCAGGGCGTGATCCCGGCGTTCTGGGATCAAGCCCCGCGTCAGGCTCCTCCGCTGGGAGCCTGCTTCTTCCTCTCCCACTCCTCCTGCTTGTGTTCCCTCTCTTGCTGGCTGTCTCTCTCTGTCAAGTAAATAAATCAAATCTTTAAAAAAAAAAAAAAAAGACTGTGGTCGTAGAATAAACAATTAGGGAAAGAAATTTTTATATAAAGATGAGTAGTTACATTGGCCAAATGTGACCCCCACTGTATGTGAACTCAGCTAGTTTGCTGTAGCAGCTGTAGTTGCTCTTAGTTGTAAACTTAGAATAAAATCATTTTGAAGATTTAATCTTACTTGAAGTGTTTTAGGATTTGCAAATACCATAGTAGTATTAGTAAAACAGTCCTACAGAGGACTTCGTGGTTCACTTGAGTTTTGATAGATGTGCCTCTGGCAAGTAATAGGTCATTGTCATGGAATATAAGGATCTTAGTACCTTTAGCAAAACTGGTATTTTTAATACATTGAAAGGAAATCAACGTAAACTATGATAATAGTATAGAAATATATCTTTTGGTAATTTTAGGCCCCTGTTATAAGAATAAAGGCGAATTACAAATTTTCTTCCTTTGCTGTCTCCTGCTTCATGATATGATGAGAATTATGTACTTATCTTGATAAAAATTGTAGTCTTGGCATGTCTTGAGGGTGGCAATTAGGGTGTCTTATCTAAGCCTGTTGGTATTTCCCAGGGCTTAACACAATGGCTTACTCTTAGTAGGTTCTCTATAAATAGTTGTTGATTTAATTCGAGTAGGTGTATGTCCGTTTGTATACATACACACACATAAATGTGTATAGCATATGTATGTGATATATGATGGCATTCATAAACTTTATTAAAGTTAGTTTAAATAAAATGAAACATGTTTTAAAGTATAATAATGTTTTAGACTTTCTTCCTTTTTTTCTTTATTTAAACAGATAGAAGGACAAGAACAGAATCACCAGCACTGGCTGAAGGTAAATATGTCTTTGGGGGAAACGATAATTCAGATACAAATGAAAAGTTATGATTTAAATAAAAAACTACATTGGCTCAATATAATTTAAGGAATATATTCTGTACATAATACTGAACTGGTAAAAATATCTTTAGGAAATACCCTATACTGTTTAGTTTCATAAAATAGGAGGTAGTGGGGAAAATGTAAATTAATTAGAACTTTTTTTTTTACAGCTTTCTTTCAGTAGGAGAGGTACGTGTTTTTCTTTGTATTCCTTTTTAAGTCATTTTAGTTATCACCAGTATAGTTAATCAGGAAAGGTCTAACCCATACTTCTAGTGGTTTATATATGCTAGAAAGGAAGATAATTTTACATGGTTTCTTCAATAAGAATTCTAGCTGTTACTGATTTTAGTCCTCTTGAAAAAGTCTTAGAACACAATAGCCACCCACAAAAATTACTGATACAGGGGTCCTGAGTACTTAAACATTTATAATCCTGTAATTGTTTTAATTATAACAAGTTAATAGGTATTTGAAAATGTAATTTTTCTGTAGATATATTTTGTGTTCTTAAAGTGAAAATGATAAGCTTAAAATCTCTTTCTGTGCTTTTCCTAGTCATAAATAGAGATATTCACATTTCAAAACTTGCCTGTCATTTTATGAGAACTGATAAGACAGTTATCATGATGGTCTTTGGAATTGTAATTACCTCACCTACTCTGTGTATGTTACAGTGCAGGAGTTCTCAACCTTTTTTTGTGCCATGGACCTCTGGTAATCTGGTGAAGCCTGTGAATCCCTTCTCAGAATAATGATTCTAAAAATGATTCATGATTTTATGAAGTAAAACACGCAAGATTAAAAAGGAAATTAGTTATATTGAAATATAGCTAACAAATATTAAAAATATAAATTTTTGATAGAGTAATATATATGCCTCTCACATTAGAGAATAAGCTTTAGCAACACTTTTGCTAAATACTGTAATTTTAAATAGTGATAAGTTTGCAGTAACTGTAGTATAGTATGAAAATACCAGTGATTTCTATTGATGATTAATTCATAGGTATTTCTGATACTACTATGCTTTGTTGCCTATAATCTTGATTGAAGGAATTGCAAAACTTCACATAGAAGTTAGTGAAAAGGTTCTCATCCAAGGTCACAGGTCACTGAATTCTTTCTCTGGACCCCAGATTAAGAACTCCTGTTAATGAAAAGTCAGCTAGACCTTTCTTACTCCATCATATTTGAATAAGTGCAGTTTTTTATGTTCTGTGTAACTAATCTTTAAAAAGTAGAGTTACACAGTCATTTCTTAAGAGACATCCCAATGGTGTAGGCTAGAAGTTCTTGAAATAGCTTTGAAGAAGCTTCGGTTTGCTGGTTAAGAATCACAGAAACAGGCGCCTGGGCGGCTCAGCCATTAAGCGTCTGCCTTTGGCTCAGGTCATGATCCCAGCGTTCCGGGATCGAGCCCCGCAACGCATCGGGCTCTCTGCTCAGCGGGAAGCCTGCTTCTCCCTTTCCCACTCCCCCTGCTTGTGTTCCCTCTCTCGCTGCCCCTCTCTCTGTCAAATAAATAAATAAAATCTTAAAAAAAAAAATCACAGAAACAGCAGCATACATATTCTGTGGAAAAGGGAGTTGGAGATAAGTGGTAAGCCTTGGAGAGTGCCCACCTTCAGAGAATTCACATTCTGTTTCAAGGAACATGACATTAACATGTAAAAAATAAAATACCAGCTTGAGATGTTGAAAGTTTAATGAGAGAATTGTCATAATTTCCGCAGGAAGAACGCAAATATAAGGTCTGATGCTTGTGTTATGGAATCACAAAAAAAGGTCAAGAATTGCAAAAAGTCATCAGATGTTTTACAGTTACTTCAATAGTATGAACTATGCAATGATCATGTGCCAGCCTAAGCTAGGAAGAGCCTGGAATGGTGTCACTAAATTTGACAATTAAATGGTCGTTCAGCACCTTGTAGCTAACAGTAAAGGGACTGGCAGATCTGTTGAAGCTTGGCTCATAGCAAAAACAACACTATTATTTTGAAGGGACACATTAGGGCATCTGATTTTGAGGTATTTTTTGGTTGTGGCACTTGATTTGTCCTGTCAATGTGATCTGCCCTGATGCCATAGTTTAAAGATGTCTCAAAGGCTTCACTGTCAGGGTCTGTTAGGTTAAGCCCCACTTTTTAAAAACTAATTTGCTGCTTTTGCCAAGTCCCTAAGTTTCTCTAATCCTCAGTTTCTTCCTATAAAATTAGAGAACTGAGCTACATGATTTCAGTTCATTTCTCATGAACGCTGTATTCTGGGCTGATTTTCTACCTTTTCTGAGACCCTTCACTTCCTTTCTCTTTCTCCCTACTAGCAACGTTTGAAATATGGTAAAAATACTCAGAGTTGTTAAGTGATTTGAACTTTGGTTTATATAAATATTGCCCTAGTAAACGCTATACAAAACTTTAAAAGCTGTAATTATTAAATTAGTGTACTTATTAGTTCAGAACGTTTTTATTATATACACATTCTGCATTTTGGTCTGCTGGAGTCTTTTTAGCCTTATTATAAGCGATATTGATTTTTAATTGTAGGAAGATTATTCAAGTACATATTTTTAAGATTATGTGATTACCGGGAAGAGGAAATTTATGTTTTGTTTTTGTATTCGGTTTGATTATGATGAGTCTGGAGGAGTTATATTTAAGAGAATGGTTTTAGTTGAAGTTCAGGAACTGTAATTTCACAGTATTGAATTCCTTCAGCATGCTGGGCTCAAACAGAAAGACCTGACAAATGGTAGGGAAATATTTAAGGACATTTCTTAGTTAGCATCTGTCATCTTTTTCTAGTCAATGTGTTTTTTCTTAAATTTTTTTTTCTGTGAGAATTTTATCCCTAATTTAGAAATTTTAGTGCTAGTATTGAATTAATTTCTTTCAGGAAGACTTGAAAGTTTTAGTTTTCTTTACTCTTTTTGGCTGAATTATGTGCATTTTCATTTATGACTAAGAAGCAAATGGCAAAATGGTTAAGAGACCTGTTAGGAGCCAGATTTGCCTGAGTGAGAATTCCGGCCTTGTTTACTAATTTGTTGACCTTGAGAAAGTTACTTAATCCTTCAGACCTTCGGGTTGCTCAGAAGTAAAATGAGGATTGTAGTGCTAGACAACCTCAAAAATGATGATGGAGGGTTTTATAAGATAATACTGTGTATATATTACTTAGCATCGTGTGTGGCACACAGAAAGATCTCAGTCACTGGTTTTTACTTTCATTTAGTCTTCACAGTGTTCAGGGACCTCTGCAAGGTTCTTGGAATACGAACATTAAGCTATAGTCACACTCAGGGCAAGATGGTTCTGTTGCCCTTAGTTCCTTCAGTCTGTAATGTTTAAGAAGGTCCTTATGATAAATATTCCTAAATAACCCCTTCTAAACTTCGTTCTGTTTCAGAAGCTAAAGTCTCATAATTTACTAGACAGGAGATAGCTTGTTTATAATTTTTTGCATATATGAGTATATTCTTATGGGTACCTTTCTTTTGACCTCAGTTTTAATATATTTTAAGATATGTCAGATATTTAATGGGTTGACAGGTGGCATAGGAACTATTTAGTTTAGTTCTCAGAGGCCAGTGAGAATTGGGGCCAGCGAGGAGAAGTTAACAAATGGGCAAATACCAGCTTAATACAAGTCCTGTATGATTCTTTGCAGGATTTATGTTGGAATAATTGTGTTTCATTTAATCATTGGCTGAAGTTCCTTAAAAAGTTTCTAAAAATTGACTGAATTCTAAAAATTTTTTTTGAAGATTTTATTTATTTATTGGTGAGAGAGCATGACCAGGGGGTGGGGATGGAGGGAGAAGGAGACGCAGACTCCCCAGTGATCAGGTAGCCCAACGCAGGGCTCGATCCCAAGACCCTGAGATGATGACCCAAGCCAAGGGCAGATGCTCAACCGAGTGAGCCACTTATGCTCCCCTGAAGTCTAAAATTTAAGTCGTTTGAGAGTAGAATGTTAGTCATACAGAATGAAATATTTAAGCAGGAGCTAGTTGGCTGCTTGGCATGGATGTTGTAGAACAGAAACATACTAAGGCTAGATGGTCAAGTGTGAGTCTTCCATTTCAGCATATATTGTATTTAGTCTGGGCTGCTATAACAAAATAAGTAAACTAGGTAGCTTATAAATAGCAGAAATTTATTTCTCACACTTCTGGAGGCTGGAAGTCCCAAGATCAAGGTGCCAGCATAGTTGGGTTCTGGTGAGGCCCACTTCCCAGTTCATAACACAGCTGTCTTCTTGCTGTGTCCTCACATGGTAGAAAGAGCAACGGAGCTTTCAGGAGTCTCTTCTATAAGGGCATTAATTCCATTCATGAGGGCTCCACACTGATGACCTGATCACCTCTCAAAGGGTTTAATCACATTGGGTTTTAGGATTTCACATGTGAATTTTGAGGGGAGACAGACGTTCATGTTCTGTCTTTTATACTTTTATGTAGAATAGAAAGAGCTGTTACATAAAATAGGCTTGATAGCAAAACCAGACAAGAACAGAGAAAAAAAAATTATAGGTCAGTCTTACTTATGAAATAATCCAAAGTGAAATATTAGATCAAATCTAGAAATACATATTTTTAAATGCAAGGATGGTTACCAGTAGAAAGTGTAGTCATATCATCTGTTCTTATAAGCTCGTATTCAAAGATTAAATGAAAAAATGGTTGATATTCTAAAGGTGGGAGTTCTGCCTTAGAGTGATATGTGTATTTGTGTGTGTGTATTTAATGCAAAATCAAGTCAAAATCCCATTAAGATTTTTGTAGAACTTGACAGTTACATGGGTGAACAAAGGACCAGGAATAGCTAAGGGACTTTTGCAGATGAATCATTACTTAAACGGTAAGCATAGACCACAAAGAAAAGTGGCACAGATGGCACCATAGACAACGTTAAGACTAGGTTACTGCAGTATTACAGACGAGGAGAAAATATTTGCTATGTGTATAAGCATCAAAAGATTGGTACCTAGAAGTCCTGTCTGGAATTCCTAAAGCCCAACTATGGGGGATAGGAGAGTGGTATATCAGCGGGAGTTGAATTAAGAAAGCATACCACCCTGGGTATTTCAAACAGGGAACTTAATATAGAGGATTGGTTATGAAGGTATTAGACTATAGATGAGCAAAGGGGAAGAGGAGACAGAGAGTGGCAAAAAAAAGGTGGGATGATGGCTCTGCTACCGGAGATAAGGCGCTTCCACCACTAGACTGCACCTCACAGGCTGCACTTGCTTCTCTGCCTCTGACTGGGGAAGTGCGTACTGGCCTCACCTTATGTGACTACTCTTAGAGCAACTGCTGGTCTGTCCTGGCCAGAGACGGAAAGCTTCTCTCTCTTCCCTGCCTCTCACCTTCCAGTGCCTCTTACTGCCATAACCTCACAGCTGGCAAGGGTGTCCTTCACAGATTCGGGCCCCGCAGTGCAGAGTACAGTGTATAGAAAGCTAGGTATGGGAGAGACCGTAGAAAAATGAATGGCACAAGGTACAAAGGATATGAGTATAGATTTTACAGATGGCCTATAAACATGGAGAGGCACATTTTTACTGGTAATCGAGAAAACATAAATTAAAGTATCAACGAGATATTTCACAATCTAAACATTGAAGCTTGTGGTTTTGGAGGATGGGAGAGAGGAGATCTTTTACTAGTGGAACAGTGAATTGATTGAAGTACTGTGGAGAGCAGTTTGGCACAATGTAGTAAAGTTACAGTTGCCCTTTAATTTCTAGATTGCCATCCAGTAGAAACTTGTACGTGAATACAAGTATATGTAGTGCGTGAAAGGATATGTGTAAAGCACGCTTTGTTAATAGAGAAAAATTGAAAAGGCATTGTCCCTCAGTAGGTAAGTAAATAAACCGGTTTCTTTGAACCATGAAATACTGTGTACTGAGTTAACATGGATAATTCTCAAAACACCAGTGAGTGTGAAAAATGAGTTCTAAAGGAATATGGACAATAAATCATGCAAGTTGAAAGGCAGAACAGTGCTGTGTTGTTTATGAATACAGACCTTCACAGTAAAAATGCTAAAATATGTTTGGAAAGGAAGCATACTTTTAAGGTTACTTTTGGAGATGGAGGAGAGGAAAGTTGGTTGGGGAAGGTTGGGAGGTTAACTGCACAAAAACATTTAGGGAGGCATCTGAAGCAACATACGGCAAAATGTCATTGCTTTAATCTGGTGGTAGAGTATGTGAATATATTTTTTTTACGTTTAAATTCTTTTCTAATTTAAAGAAATAGAAAGCAAGAAGGACTTAATCATCAGCCCCTCTGGGAAGCCTTTGGTTAGGTGTTCCTTATTCTGTATGTTCATTGTGGTGTTTGCATGCTTCTGTATGAAGCATGCCACACCGTCTTGTCTGGTCTCCTCCACTCGTCTGTGAATTCCTTGGTGCCAAATATTCTGTATCCGTCACAGTAATCAGCAGACAGGAGCGAAGGAAAGGTGGTTTGATTGAAAACAGCAGCTATCACCAGGCACTGTAAACACCAGCTAGCTGTAGAAGTACTCAAGGTTTTACATTATGCAAGGGGTTTTATTTAATGGCTCATCCATGTATTGTTGCATGTGTATTGCAAAGTGTTCAGACACCTGAATTGCAATCCAGTTATTTTTGTTGGGCATCTTTGAATGAGTCATATGTGTTCTTTGAATATCAGTCACTTTACATTTAAATTTTGTTTTTAAGATCGAAAGAGTGAGGGACAGGACAGAGGGAGAGGGAAGTATAGTCTGGAGCAGACTCCCTGCTGAGTGTGGAGCCAGACTTGGGGCTCCATTTTATGGGGCTCCATCTCAAGGACCCTGAGGTCATGACCTGAGTGGAAATCAAGAGTCGGATGCTTAACTGAGCCATGCAAGTGCCCCTCTACGTTTAAATTTTTTAAAAAATTATGGATACATACAGAAGAATACCTTTATTTGTAAACGTTGCAAGCCTAAAAGACTCCCTGAATCCACCAGTTACTGAGGAACCAGATTGTTACCCAGACCTTTGAAGTTGCCTGGTCCTATGGCCTGTCTCTGTCCAGAGATAACCAGTATCTTAAACTTTGTGTTTATCATTCTTTTGCATTTTTATATATGTGTGGATATAATTTTTTATGGATTTCAAAATTGTACTTTTTTGTTGTTGTTTTTAAGATTTTATTTATTTATTTGAGAGAAAGCTAGTGAGAGAGAGAGAGAGCCCGAGCTGGGAGGGGGAAGGCAGTGGCAGAGGGAGAAGCAGACTCCCCGCTGAGAGGGAGCCTGATGTGGGGCCTGATCCCAGGACCCCGGGATCATGACCTGAGCTGAAGGCAGACGCTTAACTGAGCCACCCAGGTGCCCCTAAAATAGTGGTACGTTTTAAGAAAGTGAGTTCACAGTACTATTTCTTGTTTAATGATCATATTTTTTTCAAGAAAAACCTTCTTAATCCTTGTAAAATAGGTAATTTGGGGGTTCAGTGTTTTCGTTTTTTTTCATATTCCCATCACCTTTCTGTACATTCTTAAACTACTTGCCTCAGAACTTTATATTAGCCCTTCTAACACCCTGTGTCTGTACCTGATACAGGGTATCGTAGCAGGAAGCCTGTCTTTGCTTTCTTGTTTTAAATTTGCAACTCAAGCAGTAATTTGCCTTGATGGTTTAATTTTTAATAGCTGGAGGTGTGGAAGTACTGTTACTAGTAATCTCTGAATCAAAGATGCCGTGACAATCTGATGTGATACTAATTTATTATGGTTCGCTTCCATTTAAGGAATAGTATTGGTCTCCTAATTTATTGTATTTATTGCACATGGCCAGGCATCCTAGTGAGTCTTTTATTTGAAATAGTGTAAATAAAGTTTTTCATTTTAACATACTAAATCTGAGTGTATCCACTAGATGTCAGCATTAGGAGAGATGCAGTGTAACGTGTAGAGTCATAGCCAGAAGCGATGTGAGAGATTCAGTCTAACAAGTACTGACTTGGGTACAGTCACATATTTTGTGAGAGAGTCAACACTAGAAATCAAGTCTCCCAATTTCTATTCTATTGTTCATTTATGTCACATTTCTTTAAGAGCGGTAACTGTTCTCCATGTAATTACTAGGCTAATTTATTGCTCTTGACATCTGCTGGGGATTTATGGTGAGATTTTAGTACTTCTGTGGTGGTAGTATGGCTGGACACCCAGTAATACCTGAACCCTGCTTCTTCTTCTCTACATTTTGCAAAGGAAGGAGAATCAAAGGATCACTTTATTAATAGCTACACTAGTATCTGATGATGATAGATTAGATATTGTGGGTAAGGTTAAGGATTAAGCTACTCTCTAAGACTTCCTCTGTATCAGTCAGATTCCAACCAAGGATAGCAGAAACTTTGCTTTGTATTTTTAAAAAGAGATTTAACGTGGATTTATTTACACAAATGTTGGAAGCTTGAGCAAAAAAAGGATGCTGAGGTGTGCACGTTTTTACTCACAACACTGCTGACATTAATTCTGAACTGTTTTCCAACACTTCTTCTGATACCAAATGTGTGGGGCTTTTTTCCCCACACCAATCAATTCTCTAACACTCCAGACACCAACTGGGTGTCCTACAATTCATTTTGATGCCGTCTCTATGTGGAGTTGGTGTGCAGACCTCACAGGTTAAGGGTTTAGTCCCACAAGACTCCCCTCCTCTCCAGATGCCATTCGCAGCAAGTCCCAGGCCTGCTGTACTTCTCACCATCCAGCTGTGAAGGGGTGGGGGGAGGGGGTTTGTTCCCATGACTCCGTCCTCAGGTTTGATAATCTGCTATAATGGCTCACAGAACTCAGAGAAATACTCTACTTACACTAGTACCAGTTTATTATAAAGGATTTTATAAAGGGTACAAATGGACAGCCAGATGAAGAGGTAGATAAGGTGAGGTCTGGAAATGACCTGAGCATAGGAGTGTCTGTCCCCATGGAGTTGGGATGTGTTCCCTTCCCAGCATGTGGATGCATTTACCAGTCTGGAATTTCTTCAGACTCCATCATTTAGGGGCTTTTTTGGAAGTCCCATTATAGAGACGTGGCTGATGATAAATCATTGGCCATTGGTGATCAATCTCCAGTCCCTGTCCCCTCGCCAGAGTTCAGGAGGTAGGGCTGAAATCTAAGTGTGCCTTGGTCTTTCTGGCAACCAGCCCTCATCTTGAAGCTCTCTAGGGGACTCATTAAAGTAAAATATGCTCCTGTCACCCAGGAAATTCCAAGGGATTTAGGAGCTCTGGGTTAGGCATGGAGGGGGCGGGATAAAGACCAAATACATACGCTTTTCTATCACGTGAGGTAACTAAGATATTAATGGTAACCACAGGAAGCAACTGTCACTTCTTGAGCCGGGGGGAAAGAAGGGAAAAGATAGGTTAGGCAGAATTTAGGAGCTTGAAGGAGGAACTCTGTGAGACTGGAAGCTCAGACCTCTGGAGGGGCCAGGTACTGCAGTGCTGATAGGCATTCCCCAGGAAGCTGGAGCCTAGAGCCATAGAGCTTTTGTTTGTTTTTTCAGATTTTAGGGGCACCTGGGTGGCTTAGTTGGTTAAGTGTCTGCCTTCAGCTCAGGTCATGATCCCGGGATTCTGGGATTGAGCCCCACATCCGGCTCCCTGCCTAGCAGGGAGTCTGCTTCTTCCTCTCCCTCTGCCCCTCCCCTGCTTGTTCTCTTTCTCTCTCTAAAATAAATTTAAAAAAAATTTTTTTTTCCTGAGATAGAGCATGTGCGAATGGGGGTGGGGTGGGGTGGGGAGAAGCAGAAGGAGGGAGAGAGACCAGCAAACTTCTGCACTGAACGCAGAGTCCGATGCAGGGCCCAATCCCACGACCCCGAGATCATGACCTGAGCGGAAATTAAAGAGTCTGATGCTCAGTCGACTGAGCAACCCCAGGCAGCCCCAGATAGCTAGCTGTTGATGACAGGAAATGCTGACAGGACTTGAAAAACAAAGACCTTTTCCCCCCAGTTTTATTTATTTAAGTAGTCTCTATACTCATTGTGGGGCTTGAACTCATTACCCTGAGATCAAGAGTCACATGATCCCCCAGCTGAGTCAGCCAGAAGCCCCCAAAGAGGGACCTTCTTTCTTCCCACCTTCCAATTTCCTTGTAGTTGATGGGGTCCACTGAGAAGCCAGCTGACACAGTAGTCTAGGAGAAATACTCTTCAGCTTAGTCCCAACATTAAAAGGAGATTACAGAACTATGGGCTTGGTGGTGAGCATTAGTAGGTAAATAACTGTCACTGTCTACCTTTTTGACCACACAGTATTCATTTAACTTTTTTGTTTTAAGTACAGTGCCACCATTTTTATGCTTCCTTTTAGAATTCTAGCACTTGCCTAGCGCATGCTCGGATGGTCTTAGTACAGGTGAGAGGGAAAAGGCCCTATGAATATAGAATCCCAGAGGGGATGCTCAGTTTACTTATTTTACCAAATGCTGTGGAACCAGGAGTGGGGAGAGAGTTGAAGTCCTGGGAGCTTAGATTCTGCTGAAATATGTTTACTACATAAAGGTCAGAAAACAGGAGGGGCAAGAGGAAAAGGGAAATCTTGGTTAAGCCATTTATTGAACGAATATTTGTTGCAGAGTCGTCATTGTGCTAGAACAAAGATCCTATTTAGCAGCTTCTCTTGTTGTGAAGAAAGAGGGAAGAAAGAATTGAAGACAAAGGTACAAGAAGGTTAGGGTGTGATGTGCAATCAGTGGAGCAGATAGGGTAGTGTCAGGATAATTATTGTAGATGCTTTATTGGTAGGCTAGCTTGAGTTGGTTATTTCTCTCCATTATAAGGACACCCAGCTAACTATTGGAGGTTTCCCACTTCGTGCACAAAGTTAGGACGTTCATTATAATCAACCGCTATGTTCCTAAAGTAAGTTGTAGCCATGTTAGAAGCTAAGAAGAAATGGTGATTATACCTCTCCTTTAAATTATTGTGTACCTGACTGATTCTTCAAATAAAAGAAATGTCACTGGATCTCACCTATTTACAGGTCTTAAATGAATTCAGTAGGTATTTATTGGATATTTACTCTGTACCACATTGAAGATTTACTTTGTGTGCTTGTATCAGAGATGCATCAAATACATATTTGGCCAATAAAGTCAATATTCAGCTAAGGCCAAAGCCAAAAATCATCATAGAATACACTTCTGGGAAATTTATTGAAATGTAATTATTACGATATTATTAGTTTGAACAGTCAGATTTTAAAAGTTTGACATACTGAAAATATTTTGTTCTTGTACTGTTGTCAGCTGCTTGATGACTCCTGGAGTCTACTCTACTGTTCATTTGCAATATTGAATCAACATTTGCTTTCAAATGGTGGTGATGTATTTTCACAGAAGTAGTTCTATAAACAAGACTTTGTGCAGTGTTTGAAGAGGATGGTGTCTGAATATTTTTAGAAGCAGATGTGCTAAGTGAGATTGTTGATACGACTTGAATTTTTTTGAAGTTTCTACTATTATAGCTTGTACTTGCTGCTTTATGGAATCACTTGAGAAATGTTTATCCTTAATAAACCTTAGATCTAGAAGTATGGCATTAGAGTTTTGTAACTGGCTTGCAGAATAGTAAAACTGAATTTCTACCTGCCTGAATTTCAACTTTGCATTCACCTAATTGCAGCATTTTTTATATAGTGGATTGATTAGAAGGATCATTCTAGCGTATATGTCTTACAGTATTTTTGTAATTACTCTCTAAGAGCCTGCCAATTTAGTTATTTTTTCAACAGGTTCCGGTAGGTGAAGTACTTCCTCTGAACAAACCATTGCTTATTGGTAATTTTGTTTCTGTTGGCGTTGTTATTGAGAGTACAATATTAATTTTTTTTAATATTAAAGTAGATTTTTTAACGTGTACTTAGCTGCTTGCTTGAGTACGTGAGAAAGCAATTCCAGAATCTCTTGTATATCTGGTGGTTTGTTTTTGGAGAGTTATGAAAGTGATTCACTACATCTTTGCTTATGCAACATATGTTTTGTTATATTACATTGTGTCATAATTAGTTTCTGAACACACAGCTGAAGAGTGTGAACAAAGCTTAAGCTTGTGATTCCTCAGCTATTCTTGGCCTTCATCATGTGTGTTCCATTGTCAGTGAAAACTGAATCATATTTTTCATTACTGGTTTTCCATTCTGTTAATATTCCTTCAGATTCATGATACATGTTATATGAGAACCAGAAATTTCTTGTCAGACAAGTAAAGCAGAAGTGTGGTTGAATCCCACATTAACCCACCATCTTGTCCATTTTAAAGGCTTCCTGTTGCTTCTACAGGTCTAAATTTCTGATAATACAGAGAAATATCATATTTAATATAAAATACTGTTTTTATGCACAACAGAATATAATTCAGCAACATTTTATGGTTATGTTTTCTAGAAGACTTTTTTGCCTAGGATTCAGAGCTTGGATAAATAACAAGTTCTTTGTCTTCAACACTAAAAGTGGTTGGCAGTTTTCAGTGACTGTTTCGATAAGTTTTTTTTCACACTCACACATTTTTAGTCACTGTAAATTGGAAGGTATGGCTTTGTATTAAAGGATTCTTATAAAATCTGTTGTGAAGTTTTTTTTAAAGAGAACAAAGTATGGTTTTCAGTATCTCCTTTTCTCTAACACTTCCTCATATTTCTTTGAGTTCTTTATTCAGTTATTCGGGTTGAAGATGATAATGTTGGCTTGGTATTGGAGTTTGTTCTCCATATAAAATTTTGACAGAACAGGATCAACACTGTGTTTTTAGTTCTTTCTCACATTTGGAGAATTCCCAAACAGGGCTTTTGGAGGAAGACTTATGGTCTAAAGGAAACTAAATAAAACTTAAACCCACATTTCCAAGCTTTTTTTTTTTTTTTTAATGTTATGAATGCTGTTCAGTTTTACAAAGATCAGAATTATGATGTAGGCTAGTCTCCATCCTTACTTTGGAGCCATATTTATGGCTGTAGAAGAATATTATGTTCTCGCTTAGTTAGGTGGGCATACTGTAGACTTTCTTGATATTCATATTATCTGTCACTTTATTTCTTTAATTATTTGATATTTCAAAAATTCTTAACTAGTTGCTCATAAGACTACTGGCTTTTACTGAGAGAGTGAGAGATAGACTCTTCATTGATCTGACTGGGAAAACATGCACGCTCTCTAAATTCTCAGGCCTTTTCCTTTTTAAAAATTTTTTTTATTCAGTTTTCAGTTGCCCGTATTTATTTTGGTTTTTCCTCCCCCCCTTCTTGGAACACTTCTAAAACTTTACAGATTTTTGTTTTCTGTATTTTCAATCATTTGTTTATTCAGTAAATACTTATGACTACCTAGTACATCCCAAAGCATTGTTTCAGGGGCTGGGGATAGAGTGCGGTACAAAATAAAGCCCCTGCCTTCTTAAAAGTTTACCTTGCAGTAGCAGACACAAATAGATAAAGGTACAAATATGTGTTAGGTGGGGATAACCATCAATTTGGGAAAAGGAAAAGAGGAGGAGATATCACAGATGGATTAGTCAAGGAAGCCCTCTCTGAGGTGGTTTGATTGAAGCTGTGACCTCAGTGAAGTACAGTAGCTTGTCATTTGAAGGTCCACGGACACAGCATTCCAGGCTAGGGAAAAAGTAGGTACAGAGGCTCCAAGGAGAGAGAAACCTTGCTTTGTTAGAGAAACTGCAGCAGGCTGCTGTGGAGAGTGTGGGAGATGAGGCCAGAGTGAGTCAGGGACAGATCATGTAGGGTTTTGTAGGACCTGGTAAGAAGTTTGGATTTTATTCTGAACGTATCTGTAAGCCATTGCGTATTTTTGAGCAGAGAAAGGATGTGCTTGATTTATATTTTTAAGAGATTGCTTTGTTTCTTATAATAAAAGGACACTGTAATAGGAAGCAAAAGTAGAAGCAGTTAGGAGGCTTTCCAGGTAATCCTGGCAAGAAGTGATGGTGGCAAGAAGAAGGCTGGTATAGCAGTGAAGGAGGTGAGATGGGGTTTCCTTTAAGCTAATGAGAAAAGTGTATTGAGGAGGAGCAGAAAATGTCAGTTATGTCAGATGCTCCTGAAAGGGGGAAGTAAGGTGAGGACTTGAGAATTTACCATTGGAGTTAGAAACATGGAGGTTATTTGATGACCTTGCCAGAACAGTTTTGGTGGTATGTGGTTGGACAAAATCCTAATCCTGGTTGGAGAGGAGTAAAAGGCAATGAGTGTAAGCAACTCTTCGTAAGGAATTTTGCCGCAAAGAGAAGCAGGGAATAGGATGGGAACTGGGAGGGAAATACAATCAAAGAGAGTTTTTATTTTGTTTAAGATGGAAGAAGTAACTACGGATGTGAAAGAGAAAGGTACGGAAAAAGAACAGCCATAAAGTGGAATAGAAACTCAGGAGAATGGATTGTCGTAAATATCAGATGAAGGAAGTATTTCAGAAAGGAGTGAGTGATAAACTGGGTCAGAGGCTATGAAATGTGAGAATTGCCCTTTGGAGTTAGCCTGATGCAGGTTTTGGTGACCTTGACAGGGACCAGCTTCATTGTATTGGTGGGAATAAAGCCATATTGGAACGAATTGAAAGAAAGGGAAGTAAAGTAGAAAGAAATAACTGCAGGCAACTTATTATATGACCAATTCTTGCTGTAAAGAGGATAGGCAAGATGGTATATGGGAGACATGAAGCCTTGAGTAGGAGAACCAGGTCTCAGGAACAGGTGCAGAGGGCAGACTGAATGGTTACTGATGAATAAAGGGTAGAAAGAACAATAGATGATCCATCCTTCCTTCCTCCCTCCCCTCCCCTCTCCCTTCTTCCCTCCCTCCTTTCCCCCTTCCTTCCTTCCTTCCCTCCTTCCCCCCTTCCTTCCTTCTTTTCTTTCTTCTCTTCTCTTTTCTTTTTTTTCTTCTCTTTTCTTTTTTTTCTTTTCTTTTCTTTTCTTTTCTTTTCTTTTCTTTTCTTTCTTTCTTTCTTTTCTTTCTTTCTTTCTTTCTTTCTTTCTTTCTTTCTTTTTTTCTTTCTTTCTTTCTTGTAAGCAATGTTGTGAGGTCACTTCTTGCAAGTGAGAATGGAGGATAGATTGTTAGAGGTATGAAGAGACTAAAAATAGATAAAGCTTTGTGGAATGGTCACCTGGCGAAGTGGGAGAGTAGATTGTTTGGAGATACATAGTAGGATTGTGGGGCAGAACTGCGGATGCACTTCATGTTAGTGGCCATACGTTTAAGTAGTGGTTCTTAACTGGGGCTGTTTTGCCCCCTAGGAGATATTTGACAACATCTGGAGGTGTTGTTGGTTGTTACAGCTGGGTGCTGGGGTGATAACAGTCAGGTATCTAGTGGGTAGAGGCCTGGAATGCCGCTCAACATCTTACAGTTCCAGGACAGCTCCTATAACAAAGAATTACATGGTTCAAATGTTAATAATGCCAAGTTTAAGAAACCCTCGTTTATAGGGAAGCTAATTGGTGTGTTTGTGTTTTTCTTTTTTTCATCCCCCACCCAGAAATACTAAGTTTATAGAGTAATTCATATTATGTTAAGTGTGCTGAAGGAGGAAGTTGGGTGATGTGATTGAAGATAATGAGGTAGGGGCGACTACTATGGGTAAGGTTGGCAGACAGAGCCTATCTGAAGAGGGGGCATTGAGATGGAGCCTGAAGAATGATAAAAGGCCAGCCGTGGGAAAATCTTGGGGACTAGCATTCTAGGCAGAGGAGACAGCATTATAAAGCCCCTGAGCTCAGAAGGGTAAATGAAATAACAGCGTCTCTTAGGAATTTTCTAAAAAAGGAAGAGATAGTATATTAACTGTAACATATAGTTGTGTTTCTGTTGGCTTCTATTATTCTAATTAAAGAAGCTTCTTTTCAGATTTTTATGGGAAAATCATCCAATGTATTTATTAAGTGCCTTTTGTGAGCTCAAAAATACATTCCACAGACTCCAGGCCAGGAAGATCAAGTTCCTTTCCAGATAACTCACCAACTTTGAAACAAACATGTAACATAAGAGCTCACAGTCACAAAGTTTTACCAGAAATACTGTGAACACTAGAAGTGACTTATATCTGGTTTCTGTGTGTCACATTTCTTCTTAGCTTATTTAGTAAATATTTATAGTATTTAGTTTAATCCAAAGGTTACAATAAAATAATTTGAAAGAGAGTCTTTAGATTTTTCCTTCTAAATTCAGATTGTAAGACAGTTTATTGTTTTAAATTATAATATTTATTACTCACTTTGAAATAGTGCCTCTAAAATATAAGAAACATTTTGGCCCAAGTTTTATGTAATCTGAAAACTCTCTGATATCTCTTAGTGTCTTTTGTATCACATTTATTAATCTGAAACTTAGAAATCTTATTAGCCAGAACTTTTTTAGATGTAAATGACAGAAACCCACTCAACTAAACAGGTAAAAAGGAAATTGGTTGAAATCAACTAGGATATCTTAATGCCAGATGAAAATCTACAGCTAAACTGAGGGAAATGGCAGCTAGAATTCAGGAAAAAATGGAATTAGAAATTAGTGACCTAGGACACTTTGTCTCGTGCATGCTGGCTTTATCCTCTTGTAACAGACTGGCTTCCTCTATGGCAGGAAATATGGCTGCCACACACTCTGAAGCCTCATATTCCTTGGCTTCTGCTGCTGGGAACAGATCCTCTAGCATAGCCATAGCAATAGCAGCAAATAGGTTGCCAAGCATGGTTACTAAATGTTTTGCTTCTATTAACTTGTTTAATGACTTTGTGAATCCTCTGCAGTGGACATTAATATTATGAACAATTCACAGATGAGGCATGGGGAAATTAAGAAACTTGACTATAGTTGCAGGGCTTAGAAGTAAGTGACAGCGCTGGGGTTTGAACCCAGGCAGTCTGGTACCTGCCAGACCTGACAGTTAGCTACCATATTGTATTCGTTGAAATCAGGGGATGGGGAGGTTTTGTTTGTTGTGGTTTTGGCTGAAGAGTTAAACTACACGAGACAGGGATGTGGTTTTTGATTTATTTGTTTACCCATATTAAAAAGATAAAACAACTTGATGATATTATAACGAACTGTTTTCAGATCTTTGAAAAATTCTGTGAGTTACTTACTTACTTAAGTAATCTCTACACCCAGTGTGGGGCTTGAACTCACAACCCTGAGGTCAAGAGTCGCATGCTCCTCCGATTGAGCCACCCTAGCACCCTGACTTCCGTGAGTTTTTGTTCAAAGAGACACGCATGGTGTGGTTTGCCTACATAGATCTTTCGTGAGTGCTCTATGGTAAAGGAACTTTCTGCATTGGACTGCAGTTACACTACATTCAGTGGTTTTTCAACCAGGGATGCTTCCTCCTGGGGACATTTGATAGTATCTTGAGTCATTTTTGGTTGTTACAACTTGTATGTTGGATTACTGGTGGCCTCTGGTACATATAGGCCCAGGATGTTGCTAAAGGTCCTACTGTGTGAGACAGACCTCTCCACAAAAGAATTATCCAGCCCCAGATGTTAATAGTACTGAGGTTGAGAAACCTGTACTAGATAAGCTGGGCCATTTTCACACTAAGTGTCTGGGTTTGGGGTGAAGAGGTAAGAAATTCTAAATTTTTGAGTACCTGTGGGGAATAAATAGGTCCAGACCAAGTATGATGCGTGTTGAGGGGTTTAAGGTCACATTAAGCTATGATGCCTTGAAAGGAGGACCAAATAGTGGAAGAAGTTTACAGAGGGGAGTGTAGGAAAATGGAGCAGACAGACTTGACCAATTTTGAATATTTTCCTTGAGCATCGGCTGTATGCATACAAGTAAAAAGGTAAGGAAACCTAATCTCCCTTCCTCCTGTACCTGATGATGATATCATAGGACTAATCTTAGGATAGCATTTCAGCAATATTCTTGACAAAAGTGGGCGAAACATTGGCTTTGTCACTTACTCTGATTTATGATATTGAAATTCATTAATAAATTGAAGACTGGCTTGTATTAAAGAAGTAGAGCTATTACTGTTTTTTAAAAGTGACTTTGTAATTTTAGGGTCGTAGTTAAAATAGCCAACATTTATCGCATGCTTTCTGTGTGCCAGATACTGTGCTAAGTTAGTGCTTAATCTCGTCGAACTCTCCTAATAACCCTTAAGAATAGTTTCTATGATATGTATATTTTACTGATGAAGAAAATGAGTCCCAGAAAGGTTAACTAGCATCCTCAAGGTCTGATAGCTTGTCGGCTGGAGGTGGAATTCTGATTTGATTCCATAGACGTATACTCTTAACACCAAATGATGTGTTGCCTTTTTCCTCATAAAGACAATTTCAGTCCTTTCTTGTGCTTATTTTCCATCTGTGGTTGAAATTTTGATACCATTAAGTAATTCTTTGTATATTTGGTCTCAGTTCCTGTTAGTGAAGTTTATATATGTTTGGAAACAGATATTCCATATATACATGAAAGCTTTTAAAAATTAAAGCTGTGAAATACTCTATTTCCAAGTGGTTCCAAAGGGGAAAAACAACTCTTGAATAAATTTGGTAACCAATTTGAGGTCTTATTTGGATGTGATGATTTTGGAAAAATGCTTATCTTTTCCCTATATAAAAAAGCCTTGAATTAAACTTTTTACAGTGTGTAAGGTAATCAAGATGAAATATTACCCTCTTGGTTTTACTCTCAGTTTATCCATCTGTGTCAGACATTGTACAAAGTCTTTCCAGTGAAATTCTGTGTAATAAGGATTTTAATGTCAAAAATAAGATAGATTCTGACCTCTCCCATTGGAGGAATAATGTTGTTTTAAAAGAGAGAGAACTTTTCAGTATTTATCATTTGTGAATAAATTTAACACTTGTGAATAAATTTTAACATTTTCTAAGAAGTGTGTGTGTGTCAGTCCGCCACACTTTGACCTATAAGGTAAATAACTGTTTTGCATATACTATTACTTCCTCTTTGGGAGGCTCAAAGTTAGATACGTATGCCACTGTCCAGGGAGTCAGTGGAGGAAGGGAGGGAAGTGGACAGCACAGATGGCCAGAAATCCTAACTCTTTTCAGATTGTCTGTAATGGGGGTGAGTAATAAGATGTCTTCTTTCGCTGATAAAAAATATTGTTACTTTTATGTTTTGTTTCATTTATATTTGCTAGCAGTTCCGTATTTGGAGGAAAAAAACAATTGAAACTGGGAGAGGAGAGGGTGTGAGGTGCCTGTGCTGTCATAGTCTGCCTTCCCTATAGTTACTGCAGCTTCACAGTTTGAGCCTGGTTTCCTGGATGTTCCTGACACCTCCTTCCACCTTCATCCTCACTGACTCATGGCAAATTTTGGGACAAGATTTATGCCAGTGCCTTAATTTTTACTGTTTTTCCTCTGCAAACTTACTAAATTGTGATGATTGCTGGCTCCCTTTTGCTTGTTTGCTGTGTTAACTTCCAAGTTATATACTTTGTATATAGTTGATACTGTTGAATTATCAGTCTATGAGTTAAATAATGAAAAATCTGATTAATTTTAGGAGTATAGAAGATGTAAGGAATACTGGTTTATGTGTGGTAAAACTTTTTAAATGGGTCATCGGTTGATAACTCCCTTCAGTTTTTAATGGTTAAATGTGGTTTGAATACTGTCTTCCTAGTATTCCCATTGGGGTTTGATTCTGCAAGGAGGAGAATGTCCCTATGGCTTAAAAATAATAGTTTCAGTTTTTACTTATTTGAGAGGTCTATTTTTTATGTTAATTTAAATTGAGAATATATATGCCTCACACATTTTAAAGGAGTAACACTAGCATAGAAATTAATCAAATGTAAATATTGCAAGTTATATGTAAAAATATAATCTTTTTTCCAGTCTTGTTTTATGTAACTTTTTTGATATGTGGAAAAGAGGGAAAGGGCTCTAAACTCAGAGCCAAATGTGCTTTTGTTGTTCCAAATTTTCAATGCCAGAAGTATATAAACCTGCACCTGTTGGTAATTATGAGCAAGCCAGCCTTTGCCGAATCCCAGGCCTCTGCATAAAATTTTTTTACTGGAACTAAATGATGTTGCCATTTTTATTTTTAGGTTTGCTGGCATGGGTAATCTCATTAAGGTGCTAACCAGGGACATAGACCACAATGCAGCACATTTTTTCTTGGACTTTGAAAGTAAGTCTCTTTAGCCCTTCACAGCTGGTGCATAATGGTAAAGGTGAAAGATGGTCACACCACAGTGAAGGCTGGCCCAAATATTTGTTAATAAAATACGGGGATCAAACAAAGTTTGCATGATTTTTTTCTTAATCGTAGGCAAACATCACCATCATATGTATAATTCTTTAGTTTTTCATTTGCTAAAATCATGTTGAGTCTGTAGCCAGTGCTGTCCTTTCATTAGTCCATGAAGCAAGCAGCCTTATGATGAACATTCTAATAGTATGCCTTGGTGACTACACCCAGCAATGTGTTTGCTCAGAATCCTATGATAATCTTACAAGAAATCAGTATGGTGCTGCATATCCACAATCAATACTTTAGACAACTTCCACAAATTAATTAATAATCCAAATTTGGTTAGAAATATATGCTTTATTGACTGGCATATAGGAAGTAAGTTGAATATTCTGCTATGTTAAGATGAAATGCAAAGGTGAGCTGTGGCCAAAACTCTTAATATTTGGCTTTGAAATAAATTTTTGTTCCAGTGCAATATTAAACAAGATTACATGTGAATAATTCTTGATCAGAAATTTCTTTTCCAGAATACTAGCACTATTGGAATACTTAAAGAATTTTTCATTATAAGGCCATTAATGAAACTTGTCTTGGGAGAATTTTGAGAAGAATTAGAGCAACAGTTGTGCCATTGTGTACAGGAAAACCACATTTCACCTCTAGGTCCTACATATCAACACCTTGAGAACCCGGTTTGCTGTCTGCCAGAGCACAGTCTGGGTAACCTGAAGGACGAATTCATGGCCTAATGAACATTTTCCCTGTTACTATTTTTTAAAAAAAATAAATTTCAGATGTTCTTTTTTATAAAGGGATATTTTCTCTTTTCTCATTCTTGTCTTGACAGGTACCTTAACATGGGGAATCTTCTTAAAGTTTTGACATGCACAGACCTTGAGCAGGGGCCAAATTTTTTCCTTGATTTTGAAAGTGAGAAGATGATTTTATATCTTTTTCTCTTTGCCTGCAGTAGACTGCGTTTGTCTTGCACTAAATGAATGTTTCCACTTTGCCATCTTTTTAACTGCTTTGCATGACTGAGCTATGAATTGTTTGAGTAAAATTTCTGGTGCCTTCTAGAACTGGAAGTCATATTTTATAGATTAAATTGTGGTAAAATGTTTTTACTTGAATTTTTATAAGAGAGTCTTATCTCCTAGTTGGACATTATTTTATTATTGGAGATACTCTAATGAAAACAGTTTTATGAAAAAATTTTGGTGGAAAGGACAAATGCTACTTTGAGATTTGTTAATAGAAGCAATATTTGGGGAAAAATTTATTGCAGTTGAGAAAAATTGACTAGACTTTAATTATGTATCTATTGAAGTATTTTAAAAACAAATCTGTTCATGAAGGCCATTCAAAGCTCAGTAATTTGGGCATAATATTAAAAGGTAAGTGTGAACCTTAATTATTTAATCTTCACAGATAATTTGAAAAGTTAAACTCATTATATGTATGTATTTTGGGAATCCTTTTTTTTTTTTTCTAACTCTAAATAAAAAGAAAAATAATGGGTTCACAGACCTTTAAGTAATTTGCCTTCTGTTTGTTTTATGTTGCATGACCTATTGTAATATGGTCTAAGAGTGGCAGGTAAGTGTCATTGACCCCTGTGCATGTTGGGAAGCTTTTGCTTTTTGGCTGTCTGTATCGCTTTAGCTTATCTGGTTGTCAAATTGAGAACAATGATATTAAATTGGTTGTTTCACTGTGAATGTTGCTGTTTTAACTGATCATTATTAAAAAATTGTTAGGAAAGGGTGAAGAGAGAGAAGTTTATAAGTTGTGTGACCCCGTGCATTTTTATCTGAGATTAAAACATTTGAACAGATTTTTAAATTCTTAAAATTTAAGACCTTTTCTGGTTTTAAAAACAAAATAAACAAGTCCTAAAATCTATCCCCAGAGAGTCATTGCATTTTCCATCAACTTCAGTTTATGTGATACTATACAATTCATTCTATTTTATGAATAATTTATATATTTTTTCTTTAAACCAGGGCAGTTCATATGAATGAGTTTGTAGCTTATCTCCATTTTATGGAATAATTTGTGGTCTCTGATTTTTTTTTTTATTACATTCCTAGAAATCTTCTGTTAACAGTTTGTCCTGTGTGCAGGCTAGCAAAGAATAGTAATGTGAATAACAGGACCATATTAAATTGTTGGGTTTTTAGGGGAAGATGTTATTAAATGAATATTAGTTTTCTTGACCCTTCTCAACAATTTAACAGTGCCATTTTCAGTGCATGTTCAGCATGAATTTTAATCAGCTTGGGGATGTTAAGCAGATTGCTGACTTGAAGATTCTTCTTTCAGATGAGGCAACTTACATTAGAGCTGTATTTTAGTTTATTTGCATCTGTTTCAAACTGGTCTTGTATATTTTTCTGCTATTCTGTCTTCTTTTTATTCTGTCTCAAATTCCTTACATTTGCAGAATCTTGGCTTTGATACAGTCAAGATCTTGTTCAAGACTTGGCACTTGATCTTTTTGTTAACCTAGCATCATGTTGTGGTCAAGTGAGAAGCATGAATTTACTATAGTATTTTAAATATTATTTGGTCTTGGTTTTACAGTCTTTGGGGGTTTGAACCATTATCCTTAAAATTTAAATAGGTAATTTAGTGGCAGGAATAGGTTAAAATTACTGACACCACCACCAATAATAATAATAATGAAGAACTGTATATGAAATCTTAACTTGTTAAAGGCAGATGTAAAGTAAAAGTGATATTTGTTGCCCTTATCACCCAAAGTAGAACTTTTAGTTTGACGCTTGATATACTGTATACTTGGCCAGAGTTTGCCCGTTGTTACTTCTTTTTTTTTTTTTTTT
>NC_048226.1:92725894-92787682 GCF_002007445.2 Ailuropoda melanoleuca | reverse complement strand
GCCCCCCCCCCCCCCCGTTGTTACTTCTTATGTAGGTTTTTAAATGTTTTCTTTTGATTCCAGCATTAAAGTTCTCTCTTAAATTTTATCTTTCATCTATTGCATATTTGCTCCTTTTTGGAACTATGCATTTGTAAAGGTTTATCTTATCATTAGACTACTTCAGTGACTTCAGCCCAACACATGGGTCCTGTGTTCAACAGCTATATAGTGGGCCGGATTTGTCAATATAGTTGATTTGCCGGTTCCTTGTGATTACTGAGAATAAAGCCACATTATTTTATTAAGTAGCATATTTAATACTACATTGTTTGTTTCTGGTTGAACAGTAATATTCAGGTTACCAGAGTAATTTGGCTTTACTATTCCATCGTTCTTAGTGGTTAAATCTAGCTCACTGTATCTCCATGATTGGGCAGCTAGAGAAATAATTCCATACAGATAGATATACTGGCATTTTACATCAAGTTGTATAAAAATCCAGGATTTTTATGCATATAAAACATGATCTAATGGAATCCTATGGTTTACAGAATGAACCTGTCTTTAAGTCATGACTCCTTTAGTTCATATGCATGCACATACATGGTTTTTCAGTTCAGTTCAACGAACATTTCTGGCTTGCCTTCTCTATGCCAACCAGTAGATGCTGGGGATTCAGAGATAATGAAGATACAACCCCTGCCTTTCAGGAGTTCTCAATCTAGTAAGGTAGAAACACCAACTAATAATTTCCTTTATGTCCTTCACCATTCAAGGTGTAGATCACAGGGGATTAACTATACCTAGTAGTGAGTAGATGGGTTATCATGGAAGACTTTCAGATGGTAAACTTTGAGTTGGGTTGTGGAGGGTGAGTTAGAGCGTTTCAGGGTAGGTTAGTGAAGGACATTGTTCAGAAAGAAGGAACACCACCTGCAAAGGCCTTAAGGCATGAAATGACATTCTGTTTTCAGTGAAACATATTGTTATCTACTCTTGAGGTGTACTAGTAAGAGGGCCCTTTTCTTAAGTTAGGATAAAATTTTATTTTAAGAATAATGGTTCAACTAAGATATAAGCCTAGAATTGCCCCATAAAATTTGGCAGCAGTTATACTAATGGCAGCATATAAAAAGCACTGAATTGGGGGCAGTATAGCCTCTTCCAGTTTTTGGAATTTCTTATTTGATAATGACATTTATAGCTCATTCTAATGACACATCTTTAGCCTGAGTAACTACTGTATCTATTAGTCCATTAAATTGGGGTTCTTAGGGGAGAGGGACTTCTGTTTATTTTTATGTCCCTTTCCAACCTTCACATAGTGCTTTGTAAATGATAGAAGTTCAGTATCTGTTAGTTAACTTGACTTATCTCGAGGTAGACCAAAATAGGAGAGTAAATAAAAGTGGTGGTTTGTAAATGAGGAATGGAATCTTACTTTCTCTGATTCTTTGTTAAAGTGCCTTTTCATTTAGTCATAACATTTCCTCTAATTCTTGTGTCTTTTGTGTGACTTGTCCCCTGCAATCTTGTAAAACTATTGAAATCCACTCTTTTAGTCTAACTTATTTTCCTATTTTACTTCTTGCATATTTTCAGTTACTTTTGCCCTGTACTTTGAAATATCTTTATTCTGGTGGCATTTTCTTATATTTATTTTTCTAAAATGATGGAGGATTGTATTCATATAGAGATAAAAATGCATAATAGTTTGCTTTAACTCATGCTGGAGGCGCATTTGTATCTCTACCTTCTCATTCATTCACCAAATATTTGTTATAGAAAATCTGCTTGGGACTGAGTTGACATCCTGTACAGTGTATGTGCTATACACTGATGTCCCTGCCTTCATGAAACTTATAGAGATAGATTGTAAATATTTACCAAATGAGTGAGTGCAACACTAAAGCACAATGACCCCTTATCACAATTAGAGTTTTTATGTGACTTGCTTTTTGTTATTTTTTTTGTAGCTGATCTTTGTCCCCTTTTGTACCAGAACAGATTCAATTTTAGCAATTATTTTCAGTGACTCTTTAATAGACCAGTATGAAATTACTACAGTATTTAATTTTACCTTCAAATAATAACAGCAACTGAAACGTGCTTTAATTTCTCTTGAACAGCTAAAAGTAAGCTTGATGAGTAATCACTACTCCTACTCTCAGTAGTAGATACTTTATTTTGCAATCAAATGAATGTCCTTTTGTCAGCTGGTTAAGTGATAGTTTTTTCTTCAAGTAATAAAATTTTTCATTCTTTACCATGAAAAATCAAAGTGACAAGTCTTGGTTGCATTATATGATACCATTTTTTGAAAAAATGCTTTATTTTATAGTCTTTCTCCTTCCCTAGTATTTCACCCTTTTGCATGACTTGCTCTCAGTAAAGTAGTGCTTATTACCTGTCTGCTACTTTCTGTTTGTCTTCATTTCTACAGCAGTCTTCAGCAGCTTTCAAAATTATAAATGTGACTTTCCTGTGACAGTCTAAAAAATGTTTAATCAGTGTGGTGCTGGGTATTTTTTCCATCCTGAGGGGGAACTGGAATCTTCTCCTTTATTTTTAAATTTCTTGGTACTTACTAAACTTTTAATTATTAACCACTTCCAAGGTCTACGTAAATCTACTTGATAACGTTTCTTTTGTATGTAAGTCTCAGTGTCACATTTTTCTGTTAACAGCTAGTCACCACACCAAAAATACAGTTTAGTATTTTCAAACTTCACAAGTATCTTTTGATATATAACAGTCATAATATTGTCCTTTGTCATGAATTCCCACTTCATGAACTAAAACTATGATATGTGTTTACTATTGATGTTATGTCTGTAGTTTCACAATTCCATATGAAAAAGTATAAAACTGCATGTTTAAAAAAAAGTATTTTTCTCTGTTGCATCTGGTGTAAGTATAAAAGTTATGAGGTGTACTTTTTTTTAGTGTGTGTCTATTAGCTTGGAGAATATGGTCTGGCTAAATGTGAGAAATTATTACGGCTAAATGACAAACCCTGATTTTTAAAAAATCATTTAGCTCCAATATCAATATTTGCTTCTAGTAATACCTTTACGACTTTGGACGCAGAGTATTTTTAATTTGGCTCCTCTTGTGTAATTTTGTCACAGTATTTTCATTAAAAAACATGATTTCTGAAAGGAGATTTGGAAAATAAAGAAACAGAAGAACACAAATTCTTAAGTTGGCTTTGCACATGAATGTTAGATGTTACTGTTACCGTAGTACTGTTTAAGTATGTTGAAATTAAAATTTGGTACTCTGTTGATTTTTTAAAAACTGGTATATTTTTGAATAGTTTGCAGCTTTAATAGGTGGAATTGAATTATGACTTGCCCCACGTGCAAAAGAAAGTTACAGTTCTTAGACATCTGGACTCATAGTTTCATGTGTGAACTAAGTTTCTTTAAACTTTCTAAGGAAAGAAATAAATGTATATTTGTGGGAAGGTAAAGTGGGTGCAGAAAAGTCTGAGTACTAGTTTTACATGATTGGTAGACAAAGGGATTTATCAGAAATGTTGTTCTCAATTCGTATTATCAATTTGGTCTGCTTCCCCTATCCCTGTAAGAAAAATTTTTGTGTGGAGGAATTCAGCCAACACAGTGCCTCTCTAAGACATTATGATAATCATAACGTTTGTCATTTTTAATGCTTTATGCCTTATCTGTAGCATCTAATGTGGTCTGATTGGAAAGATTTATGAAAAACTCCATTTCACACAGATTGCCCATTTTTCTCCAAGAAAAAAAAAGGACCGTATTAAATAAAAAAGATTTATCTTTAGAGAAGCAAATGACCAAGTTATTAAAAACAGAGTTTCTGTTGCCTCGAATTTAGGAGAGAGAAATCCAGATTTAGTCATCTATTAGCATATGCTCTGTGGCAACACCACAGGTGGTGGAAATGCCCATATGTTTGTGTTCCTGAGTATGCTTTTTATGACTATAATTCTCCCTTCATTTTTCTCTCACGCAGTCCCAAGTATGTGGGGAGCCCGTTTTTGCTTTAGTATTTCAAAATTTCAGTGACAGCATTATAGCTGCAAGTATTGGTTTTCAGCAGCCTAGCCATTCTGAAGCAGTGTCATAATTTGCACCCCTCTGCACAGGAGTTTTGACCTTGTGCTCATCAGCAGAGAAGTTCATTGGCACAGAATTGAAAGTGGTCCCTAGAAAAGGGGAACATCTAACAACTATTCTTTTAAAAGAGTTTTTAATTTATTTTATATTGAAACTCAAGTCATTAAAATGAACTTTATAGGAAAATAGTTTGTCTTAAACCATAGAGGAACAAGATCTATTAGTAGGCTTTCCATTTCTGTTGCATTAAAATAAACCATTATTCATGCATTTACAGTCATTACTGATAATGATTACTACAGTAGTAAAAAGTGATTATTAACACTATCACAGTTTAAATTTTGAATTACAATTCTCAAGTTCATTTAATATACCAAGTCATGATTTCGAACTTAAGGTAAATAGTAATGTTTGATGGTCCCTTGCTCCTTTGTGATATTTACAAACTTGAGGCTAGTTATTCAAATATAGAAGTATGGAAAAATTATCAATCTTTTATAAGAAGTGCAAAGTTAACATTGAATAAAGTATGAGCCATCTTTAGAAATCGAGATTGTTCATTGTTTAGAGTTATAATGTACTAAAAAAAAAAAATCATGTGACTGTAAATTTTTTTGTGCTTTCCTGCTATTTAGATGCCCAGCCTACAGAATCTGAGAAGGAAATTTATAATCAGGTGAATGTAGTATTAAAAGATGCAGAAGGTATCTTGGAGGATTTGCAATCATATAGAGGAGCTGGCCATGAAATACGAGAGGTAAAGCACGTTTAAACATTTACCGATAAACTAAAATTTACTACGTCCCTTCTCCTCTTAATCTCTTTTGTACGTACTTTCGAATTCTCTTTTGCATGTTAAATATTATACTTAAGAACAATCACTTGCATTATTTCAAAAGTGGTTGTAGTGATACAAGGGTAAAAGGAAAATGGTGTTCTGTGAATATGTAACTTATGTATGTTAAAGAAAATATGTTTTGGTTTCTGTCACACCAGAAATTTACAGTATCCATGGGGGGACTATTTATACTTTGGAGAGGAGGACAGAACGAAACTTTCTGTGGCCTTTGGTCCTGCTAGTCTTATTTTTTCCACTTCTGTGCTTCCCGGGAGAAGGTTGCTGTCATTCTTGCGGTCTGGACTCCCCCAACTCCATCTGATGACTTTACACCATGGAACAAATATTTGGTGTGGTCACCTCGATTTTTCTTCTTCTGAGCCTCTGAACTCGTCCAGGTTTCTTTTGATCTCTTATTCCACTTCTTCTGTCTTTCAGAAGCTGTATCTCTACTTGTTACCAAGACTAATGTCTCTACCTTTGTTCTGCATCCTCCTCTGGAACTTTATTCTTTTAAATATTCCTTCTCTTAATTACATCTTCCGTGTTTTTCTTCTGCTGACTTCTTCCTCTCAGAGTATACACACACTCAGGTGTCCTCTACCACCCAAAGAAACACCCTAGCCTCTGGACCTATCTCTTTCTCATTACTGCATTTCTTAAGGGCCTTGCCCTGTTTCTTCATTTTTTCCCCACCCTTCTGCTTCATTTATTCTTGTGTATAACTAACAGTGCAGAGGTTCTCAAGGAGCAGTCTGTTGGGTTTATAGTCCATATCCAGCTCCATTCGTCTAATGACATTTGGAGTATTAATGAAGGCAGAATTAAGTGTAGGCACCAGAAGATGATTCAAGACAATTTAGTTTTGGACTAAGGGATCACAGGTTTTGGTGATTGACTGGATATTTAATATAAGGGAGAAGGGGAGCTAAATGATTCCAGGGTTTCTGGTTTAGATTAGCCATTGGTGATATCATTAGCTGAGGGAAATTATAGATAACGTGAATTCCCGTTTTTTTACCTCTCCTGGCTTGGACTGTTTGTTCCTTAAATGTCTTGCACACGCACACTTTTCCTTCCTTCACATCCCAGTAATCACTTCCCCCTTACTCTGTTGCCCTAGTGCTTTGCACACATTTCTTTTATGGTAACTATCACTTTTTAAAAAAAATATTGAAATTTAATGTTGATAACTCCACCACAACCTCCAGCTCGAGCAGGAGGGTAAACCTGGTTTCTTACTAATTTGTGTGTCATCAGCACCAGAACAGCGCTTAGGAGGCACTTAATAACTGTTGAAGAAATAAATAGAAGAGCTTCGGCGAATCTTGCCAATATCGTTAGCTTAAGTTAAACCTTAAGATTTCAGTAAATGAAGGCATGTAACCATTTCTGTGAAATTCAAGTCCTAAACATTTAAACGTATTTTGAAAAATCAAACATTTGTGGAAATGGAAAATTTAAACAAACGGGATCTTAATTAACTAATTGACAAATTCTTTTCCTGTAGGTCACAACAATTCACAATTTGTTCTAAAAATGTTTTAGTGTCTTCATGTTGATTATCAGTGCTACAAATTATTTTTAAATGTTCAGTATTATATCATTAAATTTTTAAAGTTTGTTTTACAGTTGAATTCTGATCAGCTGGTTACAGTTGTCTCCCATAAACAATAAAGAAAAAATATAGAGAAATAGACTTACCTATATGTAAGGTTAGAGCCCTTGGGATTTTTTTTAAAACCTTAACCAAGTGAAGGGTTACTCTGCTTCTGTGTGGGAAGGCTACTATAGTCTTTATATTGACTTAATGAAATGCATATATTGACTTAATTGAATGCAGTTGTCATCTTCTAAAAGACGGTAAAATAGTAGAACCCTTACTTAGGAGCCATTTCAAAGAGGGAGCTGTGAAACCAGGAACTTTAGATGCAGTGACCAAAGGTTGGAGTTCTCCGTAGGACCCTGTGGTCACCCATATTCAGAGCGCTCGTGGCATTCCATGGTCGGTCACACGGGAAAGTAAATAAATGTAACAAAGTTAAAGTTTACATAGAAAAATAACACTAAAAGGAAAGGGGAGAATCACAGGAGATAGTAAGAGATTCACCTTACCAGGCTTTGAGACTTATTATAAAGGTACCTTCATTAATTCTTTGTTGAAGGAATTAAGAACAGAGAAATAGGTAAATAGATTAAAAAAAAAAAAGTAAGCTAGAAGACTTAAAACAGCATTTAAATCTTCTGTAGATTAAGGTAAGTAGTGTGTAACTATTCAAGCATTTGAAGAAATTTTCACTGAGGAATGCATATTGATGTTTGGGTTTAACTCTATAAGCAGAAAATATTTCTGAATAGTAGGAAAACAATTGAGGTTAAGAAAAGAAAGTATAAATAAAAGCTGATTATATACAAATATACAAAGAACAGATAGAACTACGGCAACTGTCAATAGGAAGACTTAAATAAACTTGGTAGAACAACCATTCTACCTGTGAAAAAGCACAGACAATAGAAAAAAATGTTCAGATTTACCAATAAATGCATAGCACTGTCAAGCAGTTTTACTGTATATGATAATAAATTGTTAAAAGCTCAATATTGGCTGGCTTATGAAAGAACAGGTAGTTTAATACAAGTGCTATTATAAAATGGTTGCCTTTTCTGGAGGTCAGTTTGGCCAGTTAAAATGAGATCTATAAAATTGTACTTTTTTTTTTTTTTAAGATTTTATTTATTTGAGAGAGAGAGAGAACACAAGCAGAGGGAGTGGCAGGCAGAGGGAGAGGGAGAAGTAGATTTCCTGCCGAGCAGGGAGCCCAATACAGGGCTCGATCCCAGGACCCTGAGATCATGACCCAAGCTGAAGGCAGTCGCCTAACCGACTGAGCCACCCAGGCACCCCAAAATTGTTTGTACTTCTGAACCAGATTACATTTTAGGCAATATTCCCTGAAACAGTATCATTCAAGAGCAAGGTGAATGTAAAAACCCACGCTGAGGATGTGGAATTACTTACATTTTTGTTTAAACAGCATTTTATTAAACATGACTGAAATAGAATAAAATTTGATTTAATATAGGATCTATTAAATAAACAAAACTTATTCTCTAGGATAAACCACGGATGAGGGAAATAAGAACTCTCCAGTACTGTTTTGATACATCTATACCAGTTTAACATTTTTGAAACTGAGGGTTACAATGTCTGCTCCACGACAGTCTCACTGCTGACGTGTACTAAGTGTCATTTGCATGTTGGGCTGTCTGGGTGCTGTACCAAAAATGTCACCTAACACAGTGAAACTGATGCAAAAGGAGAAGGAATCAGAATTATAGTGACGAACCATAATATGTTGCTCTAAAAGAGCAGCCAGTGTCCCAGTTTTAAATCGAGGCAGGGCAGGCAGGGTCAGGGGAGTAGTTAGCTCACTCAGTTGTGAAAGTGGATAGTGTTTGCCAGACCATTTTGATATTAAGAGAAAGTATTTTTAGATCCTTGCAAGAAAAGTTGGATATGCTTCTCAAGAAAAGAAAATTTTAATTTTTATCTGTTTGCTTATTTCCTAAATAATAAACAGATTTTTACCACTTGATATGAAACATTGCTGAGATATGGGGCTTGAGGCTAAAAGAACTTTTTCATATATGTCAGGATAGTATCACAGTCCCTTTGAAATATTTGTATTAATGTGGAGGAAGGATTGTTATATGTAGTGACAGATTTTCTTTAACATTAAAATTCTAGGTAGTCACATAAATGGGATTCACTTCAGAATCCTACTGTGTTTGAATATCATTTTAAAAAGTTTTATATAGGGGCCCCTAGGTGGCTCAGTTGGTTGAGCTTCTGACTTAGGCTCAGGTTGTGATCTCAGGGTCCTGGGATCGAGCCCCACAGTTGGGCTTCCTGCTGCGTGGGGAGACTGCTTGTCCCTCTTCCTCTGCCCCTCCCCCTGCTCATGCTCTATCTGTCTCTCTCTCAAATCAATGAATATAATCTTTTTAAAAAAGTTTTATATAAAAAAACCCAAGAAAATTTGGATGTAGTGGCAGCTTATAAGGCACATTGTGTAAATGATATCTAGCCCATTTGTTTAGTTTGTAGCTGATTTATTCAGAGCATTCCCTAAATCTTCCTGGTTTCAGTTTTATTTTGCTTTCTTGTTTTTCAGTTTAGTGTGGATGGAGTCAGAGTACCTAGTGCCTTTGGAAAATCTAAACATGTCGATACCTCCTGATAATGTTTATAAGAAGGACCCCTATAAACTCCCCCATCTTGGTTATGAGTTTCAACTTTCAGATAGCGTGTTTAGCTTGTTTGAAGATGTTAGAGAAGACAAGCCAGATTGTTGAAAAAAGCGTTAAGTTCCATAAAAGATTAAGAAAAGCAAAAGAAAGATGAAAGCAAGAAAATACCTTTCTTTGGAAGTGCCCTCCATATTCACAAAAGATTGCCTAATGGTTTGAGAGACTGGTGATATTTTATTGAGTATACCAGGGTTTCCTATGTTTGCCGAAACCTATATTTTAATGTAAAAATAACACTGTTTTGATTTTTAAAACTCTAACTATTTTTATTCTTTGGATTTTGAAGGCAATCCAGCATCCAGCAGATGAGAAGTTGCAAGAGAAGGCTTGGGGTGCAGTTGTCCCACTAGTAGGCAAATTAAAGACATTTTATGAATTTTCTCAGAGGTTAGGTAAGTTGAAAGTTTTGTAATTATGACTTCCCTAGTGAAAAAGACATTTACTGCTAAGGAATTAATGTAGAGTATTTTATGTTCACCTGGCTAAATTTGTGTGGTACGTAGGTACAGTAATCTTGTTAAGACTGTAAGGGGCGCCTGGGTGGCACAGCAGTTAAGCGTCTGCCTTCGGCTCAGGGCGTGATCCCGGCGTTATGGGATCGAGCCCCACATCAGGCTCTTCCGCTATGAGCCTGCTTCTTCCTCTCCCACTCCCCCTGCTTGCGTTCCCTCTCTCGCTGGCTGTCTCTATCTCTGCCGAATAAATAAAAAAAATCTTTAAAAAAAAAAAAAAAAAAAAGACTGTAAGATTACATCATAATCTTATCATCCCTAAGTCCAGGTCTTTCATTTATTTAGACCATTTCCCCCAACAAATTATAACTTCCACAAGGAAATGTCTGATTTATTTATTTATTTTTTTTTTTGTAGCCTGAAGGGTCCTAGAACGAGAAACCACTTGGTAGAATTTCTCTCCAGCTCTATAGGGAATCCTGTCCCATGTGGGAACTAATCCTCAGGCCCTTGGGTTATTTAGATTTTTGTGTTCTTAAAAATCATTGCTGATTATGGTCAGTTCATGTATCTAAAATGGTACAAGATGAGAAATAGCAAGTTGATTATGTGCCTAAAGTTATGTAGGGAGTTACTCAAACAAGAAGCATTCGAAACCATTTGCTTTTTCCCTGGCATGGGAAAAATTACTCAGAGGATCAGAATTGTACCTTCCATACCGTGAGTAAGCAAAATTGAAATTCTTTTCTTTTGAAGAAGAAGGAGACAGAGCAGGTAAGATTTAGGCAGTTAGCTGTTGGAGTAATTTGAAAGACACAAGTTGCCACGTTTTAAAAATTGGTAATTATTTGGGTTCTGTGTTGTTTATTTGTTTGTTTTTAAGTCTCCAGGTGCCTTGGGAAAAATCAGTGGCTTAGGCAGTGGTTGGTCAGTCTACATCTCAGCTGGCTGGAGCGATCTCTGTGGCACAGCATCTCTGTGTCCATTGGTGTAGGGCTTGTGCCTTCCAGTTTCTCATAGGTCCCTGTCACTTCCTAGTTTTTTCTGTCCGGCTCTCCATACTTTCATATTAGCTACTAGGCCACTTGGGTCTGCAACCTACTTGAAAGCTGAAGTTCAATTTTTAAAAAAATGCCTAGGTTTTTTAAAAACATAGACAACTGCTGTTTTTCCTTAGATGAAGCAGACTGTTAAATGTACAGATTGTTGAAATAGAGATGTTGGTATAAATTATCCTTTTCTTACTAGAAATAGGAATTGTAGCTTATTTTCTCAGCAGGACAGTCAGTTCTTTCACGCTGCCGACCTTTGAATCAGGTATCTCTGTAGTCTGTAGTTTTGTAACCTCATTGAACTAAAGTCTTTTAATTGTGGTTATCTTGACTCCTTCCTATTGAGAGTATTTCTTGCGTTGCTAGCTCCTAGCTGCATTTGAAGTTACATTGCTTTAGGTGGTGCTCACGCCTATTCAGACTCATCTTGGCCTCTTACCATTTGCCACTTAAAAAAGAATCATTGTAAAATAGGCCCAACCAGTCAGGCTTACATGTTTTCTTATGTTTTAACTGTCGGAGTTAAATCAGGTTAGTGGTGTGCGTTCCATTTCAGCCGAGTGGTATTAGAACATAGGTAATAGCGAAAAGCTATGGTTTTTCATGCCGTCATGTGAGAGCCTGGAACTTTGATTACTCTAGGGACTTCTGTAAAGTTATGAGCAAAGTACAAATTTAAGATGGGACAAGTTAACCCTCATCTCTTTGCCAGTAACCTGGTTAGTAATGTTTCCAGTTTCCTTGTTGACAGATACATATCCTTGTTTACATATGATAGTAACTCACTGTTTCTTGAGTGAGTGAGGGATGAATTAATGAATACACACATATAGGAGTGCCTGGTTGGCTCAGTCGGTTAAGCATCTGTCTGCCTTCAGCTCAGGTCATGATCTTAGGGTCCTCGGATCGAGTCCCATGTCGGGCTCCCTGCTCACCGGGGACTCTGCTTCTCCCCCTGCTTGTGATCTCTCTCTAATAAACAAAATTTCTAAAAAAAAAAAAATGAATACACACATCTGATGTATCAGATATGTGTTGGGTATTTAGGAGAAGCAATAATAATGGATTTTAGGCTTTGGAGGCATAACTTCCTATTTGAAATCTGGTGTTTGCTGTGTATTAGTTGTGTAGTCTTGACCACATGACTTAAATTCTCTGAGTTTCAGTACCCTATCTGGACCTCAAGTCTGGTGAGCCATTTGGTTTATATTCACTGAACCTTTTGTCTCTTCTGTTCCAACTTGAGCCACAGGTGAGGGTACACATTACAAATGGCCTACAAAGCACCACCTAACTGTTAAGATACAAGTGTTCCTTCAGAATCTTGCAATTCCAAGGGGAGGGTGCTTGGCCTCAACACCACGAATACACTGTGGTATACTCCAGAAGAGGGGCCCTGAGCCCTTGCCAGGTTGCATACTTACAGAGAGACAGGGAAGGGATCACTCGACTAATTTGGAAGATATACTGACCTTTGTTGACCATATTAACATTGCTGGCCTGGGAAATACCCTGTACTTGCTTGTTTCAGGCTGACGCCTTCCTGGTTGAGTAACCTCAGTGAAGGTTGTATGATCAGACAGTCAACAGACTCCTTTGTCTTTCCTCAGTCTTCTTCCTGTTCTAGGGGCTTATTAAAAGGGACCATCCGCTGGGGTCATAATGGGTAGGTCTGTCCAACATGTTGGCTTGTTTTTACTGGGCTAGATTGCCCACATGAGTGTGGTCATGTTTCTTGGCTATGTTAAGTCACCCACAGTCCACGTCTTTTTTGTTCTCTTCTGAGGATTTAAGTTCCGATATAAGTCTTTGATTGAGGTGTGGATGGTAGTGGTGAGAATAAATTCTTGTCTCTAAAGGGGAACTTTCCACAGGGGGCTCCTCTTCCTACGCATCCAGTTATTTCCTTACTGTTCTACTTTGTGGACTAATCTGTCTTTATTATTTCTCCCATTTGGTCTCTTCCTTGTAACCTTGTACACTGATCTACCAGCTAATTTCTTCTAGAATTTAGGGCTTAGTAGCCTGTTAATTTCCCCTTGTCACCTTTCCTAAGAATCCTCATCACAGAGTTTTGTTTTAGGAGCTCCATCAGGAAGAGCAGTTCCTACATCATCTCTTCCTTGACCTCCCTTTCGTTCCAACTCAGCCAGAGACGTGAGCCACCTTCTGGGATCTTCTGTCTCTGATTCCTTTCTAGACACAGGGCGTGGTAGACTAGTAGGACTGTTTTGTATCCACAGAGGCCCCCAAGATGAGAGGCTGGTCTGGGTGCCCCAAAGGCAGATAAGCAGTGCCACTGTCTTGAGATGCCCTTTTTTTCACAGATTTGCCCTTGAGGACTTCAGCCGTTCAGGGACAGAAGTCATCCAACATGGTTACTGTCCATCCCAACTCAGCCAAGTGACTGGCCTGCACTCCTTGGGGGAGGGTGTCTTCCGTCCCCCAAAGTGGTAGATCACCTTGAATGTTAAACTTATCCTGAGACTTGATAAAATCTAAAAAATGCTATTTTCTTTTTTTCTTGAACAGCCTGTAACAGTATTGGGTGGGTGGGTGTGTGTGTGTTTTAAGAGTTTTTACTGTTCTCATCTCTCTCAAACTTTGCTTTCCACTTACATTAATACTGACAGATGGAATAAATCTTGGGAGATGAGTAGACCATTTTTCAAAATAGCTAAAATGGTTTTTTCCTCTTAATTGACCTTCACATCCACTCTTGCACGTCTATAAGCCATCCATACTCCTGCAATCCATTCTGCACATAGCAGATGACGTGGAGTTTTTACACATGTTGATCTGATGCTATCACTACCCTGCTCAAGTAGCTTTTCCAGGAACAGTAGGATGACAAGACCAGAATAGTTGATATGGCGCATAAACCACATGCTTATTGTTCTAGTTTGGGGTTACTCTTCTCCTTGTACTCTCTTTTCTACCTGTATTGGTCTTCTTGCAGTTCTTCTGCTATGTCATGCTCTTCTCAGCTCAGGATCTGGCTTACTGCCCTGCTTGCAAACTCTTGCTCATCCTTAGTGCACACTTCAGTCTCAGCCCAAATGTCACTTACTCAGAGAGATCTTTTCCTGAGCCTTCAACTAGGTGAAGTTCTGTTTTTATACTTTTTCATTGTATCATGTACTCCTTAACACACATCACAACTGTAATAATTTGTCTTTCTTCTCTGTGTAGTCATGCTCCATGTGGGCATAGGGAGCATGTCTGCTTTCATCTCTCTTCTCCCAGTGCCTGGCACGTGGTAGACAATCAGCACATTTTCTGACTTGCTATAAAAAAATAACTATCATTTGGAGTTATTGTGTAGGTGACAAATAATGACTATGTAGTGTCTAGCTCAGTACCAGCACATACTAGACATACTAGTATCAGTACCAGCACATACTAGACATACTAGCACATATCTACCATGTAGTAATCCATAGATTCGTGTTTTATAAGGTTACAGAAGGCTAGGTAGAATGTTGCTTTATTTGAGACAATTTATTATGTATTATTGTGCAAAGAAAAGGGATCTAGGGTCAGAAACATCTGGCATTTACTAGCTATACCCTTGGGGGTCTAAAATCTTTGAAACTCAATGCACCCATCTGTAATGCTCATGTCCTAGTTGATGGTGAAAGTTAAATATGAGACTAAGTTACAATGCATAGTAGGGATGTTAGTTCATGGTAGGGGTCTTCATAAATCGTAAAGCTGGTGTTTTTTTAAGTTAAGGGTTGATGATCTGACATAAATTTATTAATAAATATTTACTTAATCTGACATTTTTTCATTAATGTCAAATCACTACCTACTACCATAAACTCTTATTTTCTCTGAATAGAATCTGGCATTTTTTTCTGATTCTGAAATCTGAATGAATTAGTTTGAGTGCTTTGGTTTTTTTTGAAGTGAAATATCCATATTACCATTTTTAAACACTATATATTAGTCTAGCATTCCAAAAAGAGCACTTATTTTGAAGGGACCGTTTTACTTATGTAATGAATTAGAATATTATATTGTGATTCTAAGATGCCAAGCTTTAAAGACACTCAGGAAGCTAATTATTAAACCAAATACTTTGTTTCCTTTACGATATCTGAAAGAAAGCAATTTGTGTTTATAAATAAGCAACACATTCTAAGTATGAGAAGTTGGTAATTTGTTCTCAGCCATGTAGAGATTTGACTGTGTGGACACGATGCCACTGAAAAAGTTACTCAGCTGTAGGTAACCCTTACCAGTTCATAAAAATCATCACTGTAGAATGGTGAAAATAATATAAAATTTGCTTTGATTCTGGTGTTGAATTCAGATTCACATTCTATGTTATTTTGAATTTGGGTTTATGGAACTGAATTTGGTCCCTTTAAGGTTTTTATTCTGTTAAACACTATTCAATTTCAGTGATTGTATTTAGATAATCTGGCTTTTGAAGAGACCTTATTTTTATGGGAATTAAAATCATAACATTTATAAATTGTTCATTTTTAAATAGAAATCAGGGAGCTATGGCTTAACATTTTAATCTTCCTTTCTTTAGAAGCAGCACTAAGAGGTCTTCTGGGAGCCTTGACAAGTACCCCATACTCTCCCACGCAGCATCTAGAGCGAGAGCAGGCTCTTGCCAAACAGTTTGCAGAGATTCTTCATTTCACACTCCGGTTCGACGAGCTCAAGGTAGGACTTCGTGCTGGCCCTGAGTGCATGGATGTTGTGAGCCTTTCAGTGAGTACGGCAGGAAAAGCCTGGAGACCTATCACAGTGTGTTTACATGGTGTCTGTTAGTCCTTAGCGAAACATGGAACACTGGATTTAAAAGTTATGGCAGGTCTTTTGATGTATTACATGTGTAGCAAATAGCAAATTACCCAATAGCAAATTACCCAATACTCAGTCTTCATTTAACTTCATTTTTAAAGTGTCTCTGGAATAATATTGACCTTTTCTAATATTATTTTTTTCTTTTCTGCTCATCCCTAATTTTCAACATCCCTTTATATAAAGATGTTAGGATAGTTCCTTCTTTCCTCCCTCCCTCCCACCCCCTGCTCCCTTTCTTCCTTATCTGTCTGTCTATCTTCCTATTTCCCTGCGCACACACACACACACACACCCCCCATTGTTAGAAGGACTGAGTGTAAAGAAACCAGAAGTAACTCATGTGAGGAGACCTGATCCACTTGAGGCTCTGTCACAGTAACCAGGTGTGAGGCAGAGCCTTCGACTTTCCAAGACCTCGGGGACCTTATCTGATAAATGGAAGAGGCGGATTCCTAATTACAGCCTTTTATGATAATATGATAATAGGAGACTATTCTCTTTTATTAATATAATTAATAAATATGTTAATAAACTATTATCTCTTATTAATACTTTGAGCACAAAGGATTTGAATATAAAATTTTAGTCTGAGGATTGCCCTGTTGACCATATACACGTACTTTTATTGTAATAATTCAAAACAAGTGCATGCGTATTTCTTCTTGTTTTTGTTTATTTGGTAATACTGGTTTTTGGTAATACTGCTTTTGGGGAAACAACTTTTTAGTATATTACCTAAAATTATTGAAAAGAAGAAGGGACAAGTATACGGATCATGATTGTAAAACAGTCTACGTGGTTTATATATGTTCAGAAGGACAAAGTACAATGTTATGTGATTTAGGTACAAAAAGCTATCTTGGGTGATGCCAGTTTTAGTTCTTAAAATGATACTAACAGATTAGGGAGTGCCACTTAACTAGTTAAAACTGTATTTAGGAGATTTTTCACTTCATTTTTACACTATCACTTAGTGTGCATAATACATTTTTCTTTTATAAATGTCTTCTTTAGATGACAAATCCTGCCATACAGAACGATTTCAGCTATTATAGAAGAACATTGAGTCGTATGAGGATTAATAACGTCCCAGTAAGTTAATGCTTTGAATCGGGGTATAGTAATGATAGCCGTTAGTTTAGTTTGCTTGTTCATGTGCTTGTGCATTCAAATGAAGTTAAAGCTGATGATAAAGTTGGTAACCCACTACGGGCTGTAGCTGTGAGAAGAAAGGGCAGATGTCGCAGGCCACACACAATACTGGCCTGCCCTTCCACTGAATCCCTTCAGTCCCCACGACTCCTTCCTTCAGTAAAATTGCTATCGGTCTATACAACATTGATACTTAAAAAATTTCTCTGTGTATTCTCATCTTATTTATTTTTAAATTTTATAGTTTTTAAATTTATTTATTTTTAATTTTTTTAAAAGATTTTATTTTTAAGTAATCTGTACACCCCACATGGGGCTTGAACTCACAACCCCGAGATTAAGAGTCGCACTCTCTCCTGACCAAGCCAGATGCCCTATGTGTATTCTCATTTAAATTGCACAAAAACTGAATTTGTGGTTGTGAGTTTTTTGACCCCATAGTCTTAGCACAGAAGAATCCTGGAGAGAAGTTGACCTGGAATAGGAGGATACTGAAGTTGGTAAAGGGGGAGAGCAAGGTCATGGGCCGTGAGCACTCCTATGCCTGTTCCTTGGCTACATAACCGATCTTCTGGTTTACTTAGGCTTGATTTCCCTTGAATTCTCCTTGTCTTTACCCTTTCCTACCTCCAGGGAGTCAAATACCTTACGTAAAACCTTAAATAGAAAGAAAATAATCTCTTTTTCTCTAGGGATTTTGAGGACCTACATTGTGCTAATTGGTGTGAAAAATGGGGAAATTTTTAGGATTAGCCTTATAGCCTCAACTAGATAGTTTAATAAAGAAAGATTACATAAGTGTGTAAGGAGTGGTAAGTGGCGTAAGAGGTTAAAGAAGGTGCCAAAGGAATGACCGTTCTTTCTTTTCTTTTTTCATTGAATCAGTATTTCCTGAAGTGGCTGCTGTAAGACAGGCCTTGGTAGGAAAAGGATTTCACATCCATGAAGCATCTGTTATTTTATATCAGTTTGGTTTTGCATAGATCCTGCTGTGAGGTTGACCTGATCATTTGTCTTTTCATACCCACCATGTAAAATCATATCAAATCAAATCAAAACACGTAACACCCATTCAGTCCGCTGGTATAACCATCCTGTTACCGCTCAAGGCCAAAGACCATAAAATCACCTTTGCCCTGTCTTTCACCCTCAGTAATTACAGGTACACTCAACTGTTGCCAAGCGAAATCTTTTTCACATCTCTTCCTCACCCCCCTTTTCATCTCAGTTCTTCTGTTCCAGTTGAGAGCCTCATTCTCACACTCTCTGGCAGGCATTCTGCTGCAGGAGAACTCATTTTTTGACCCATGGTCTCTTTCCTTTTTGGCACACTGTGCCCACCACCATTAGTCAGTTTGCTTTAGAAAATTGACTTAATTGTTGTTCCTTTCTTCTAACATATTCAGGGGCCCACTGTTACATGCAGAAGAAAAATACAAACTTAAGCTAGCAGCTAAGACACTCTGCAGTCTGACCCCAGCCTTCCTTCCCAACCTTATTGTCCACTGGCTGCTGCCCCTTATTACGCTGAACATACTGGATTACACTCTAAGCCACTTGAAAACATGCTGCTTTCCCCTGACTTGTTGGAATGCTGTGCGTAACTGCCCATCATCACCTGCAAAGGCTAGGTCTTCAGAGTCTGTTTCAGTTTCTTCCTGTCTAACGTAGTCTTCCTCTCACCTCCTTTTTTGGTCATCTCCTCTTAGCATGTTGTTGTGGGTACCTGTGTGTTCCCGAAACAGAGGCTGGGGCAGCATCCTCGTCATCTCCCTGTCTTCATAGCATTTAGAGTAATCCCTTGTTACAGTAGGCGGCCCATCCAGGTTTTACTCATTTACTTAATATCATTTACAATATTTTAAAAGAGGTTACTCTTTCTGAAAAATTGCTTAATATTTTTAACCTGTTTTTAAAGAATATTTAAGTATTAAGTGCACATGAGGGTCTAAAATATAATTTAGGAGTATTTAATAGAGTAATTGAACAAGCATTAGCAAAACAGGCACTCTGCCTAGGCCCTTCTTTTATAAATGTTATATTTAATAATTTATGAGCTGATATCACATGCTCTTATTTTCCACATAGGCAGAAGGAGAAAATGAAGTAAATAATGAATTGGCAAATCGAATGTCTTTGTTTTATGCTGAGGCAACCCCAATGCTGAAAACCTTAAGTGATGCCACGACAAAGTTTGTATCAGAGGTAAGTGTTGCCTGGACAGTTAGTTACTCTTCGTGTTCTTCTTCTTCCTGTCTGCAGCCATGGTGACCTCTGCAGGCCCTGTGATGTTGCCATCTCTGTGCCCGTATGCGCTGAGCCCTGTCCCTTCCCCGAGGCCCACATGTACACATCTACCTGCCTATGGGCAGCTTCCCTCTGGTTGCATAGTCAACACCTCAGTGGTATCGTGGCCAAACCAAAGTCTTGGGTGTTTTCTGCCCTTTCTCCAGTCTTTTCTGTCTTCATTAATAATACCACTGTAAAGGCAGGTAACTTAGAGGTTATCATCCTGAATTCCTTTCTTTATCTCACCGCTTATATCTCCTCTGTGAGACAGTGTTATTGACTCTCCCTCCAAAATAGACTCTGATTCTGAAAACTTAGCCCCTCTCTTGCTCTACCTCTCCAGATTGGCCCACCACCCTCTCACCTCATACCTGGATGACTGCATTTGTGTTCCTGCTGGTCTTACTTCTTCTGCTCTTGCCCCATGATAGTCCTTTCTCCAAAGAGCAGCCAAGTAATCTTCTTTTTAAAAACCACATGCCCTTCTTCTTTTGTTTAAAATGTTTCCAGTGACCCCCCAAGTGTCCTAAGATAAACTCCCCATACCTCATGGCCTGTGAGCCCCTGTCTGCGTGTAATGGTTGTTTCCACTCAGCTACAATGTAAGCGACTCTCAGGAGAGCAGGTCTTGGTTCTCTTGCTCATAGCCATATCCCTAGAGCTTAGAAAAGTATCTAGAATCTGTTGCTTTTTTTTTTTTTTTTAACAAAATTAGGAGTAGGAACCAACATTTAAAGTTGTCAGTTTTTCACATTATGCTAAATTTTAAATTTTACTTAAGTAATAACTATCACTTTCACTTTTTTTCCTCCATACACTTTTACAGAATAAAAATTTACCAATAGAAAATACCACAGATTGTCTAAGCACCATGGCTAGTGTATGCAGAGTCATGCTCGAAACACCGTGAGTATTAGCTGATTCTTTTTCACTTTAACGATCCTCTTGAAACAGTTGTCTAGATATGAGCAGGTCTTATTTGGAAGGTGGAAAATAAGTATATTTGAAGTATCCAAAGTTAATATATGAACAATATTAAAATACTTTGCAGCTTAATGTAACTTCTGGCTAAGTAGAAAGTACAGTGGGTTTTCAGGTGACTGAGGCCAGTCAGATTCACTCATTAGACTCTTCAGAATGGGGAATTTTGTGGTGCTTTTTTCAGAAATAGGGGAAGAGCATTCTCTCTCCTTTTCAGTAAGAACCTTGCCTTTTTGCTAGAGGGCTAGAGTTACTCTTCTGCTTATCCCTTCCTCTCAGAATTAGTTCACAGTCTTTATTTATTTATTTTTTCCAACACTAATCTGAATTCTCTGCTGGGTTTCCCTTTACTTTCAAGCCATTTATCATATATATCACAGTGTTGTCTGGCTGGATTTTCTTATCAGCAGGCAGAAAGAATCCCTCCTGGATTCCTAAGTAACATATGGTTTTATGAGAATAACTTTTGTTTTTCTGGAGCTTTTCATTGTCCAGAGCAGTATTATACACATCATCTTACTGGAAAACCTTATGGAGTAAGAGGGCAACTATTTATCATTATCGTTGTCATTTAGGGGAGTGAGGTCCTGGGAAGTGAAGGGTCTGGTCGGCCACACCTGTGCCTGGATGGCCCCATCCTGGTTCTGGACACTTTCTGCTATGCCATGCTGCCTTATTTATAGATGAAAGTTCTCGTTTTCTTTTTCCCAAATGAGAGAAGAATATGAGTGAATTCTAGTAAAGTTAGAATCCAGTAATACAGTAATATAAATGCTTAGATTACGTTAGCTTCTAAATAGCAAGCACATTGCTCTGTTAAGCTAGTGGCTTTTTCCATCATATTGGTGGGAACACCTTACAAAAGCACCTATCCTGAAACCTTTAGTTTGGGGCTACTTTTGATTTCTCTAAATTTGCCTCATCTCTGCCAAGCAGAAGGGGTGCTACTCCAAGGAGGGTGCATATCGAGATCGGAATATGTGCATGATAACTGCTCCACCCGCCTCAGTTCTCTGGGAATCTCACCGTGGAGAAAGGGGGGCATAGTGTTCGCATTCCTTTTAGAGAGCAACAGGATACATCCTTCAGCATCAGCTGAATGTTGAACCAGCTCATTAAGTAGTGATGTGCCTCATCCATCCATATCTTTCTACCCTCCAGGGAATACAGAAGCAGATTTACAAATGAAGAGACGGTGTCATTCTGCTTGAGGGTAATGGTGGGTGTCATAATACTCTATGACCATGTACATCCAGTGGGAGCATTTGCCAAAACTTCAAAGATTGATGTAAGTTATATTGCTTTATTTAATTCCAAACCATTTCTGTAAGTAGAACTCACAGGCGTTTATTTAAAAGAGATGCAGGTTGCCCTGGGTCACAAACCTCAGTTTTATAGTTTCTGATAATGTTGGGTGTCTGTTGCCTCTCGTCTTGGGTTGGTTTTTTTTACAGCCGTATACGGTGGAATAGAGTAACCAAAGGACAGCCTCAGTCTTTCAGCATGCCTCCTTGTCCCTCTTACTCCTTAGCGTCCTTCTGCATATTTGGCAGTATAAATAAATAATCAGACATAAGAAATTTCCTTTTGTTCTTTGACCAAAGTCCATTTCAAACAAAAGACTTATTTCCAGATATATATAGAAAGTCAGTAGAGGTGCTCCAGTGAAAAAAGACTATATAATACAGATTTTCTCCTCCCTCCTAATCATAATAATTTGTGGCTCAGGTCTGGGTTCCTTCTTTGCTTGTCTCTACAGAAGTTCATATTAGGGATAAAGCAGGTTCCTGGTTTCTCTGTTTTATAATTTCTCTCCTGACTCTGTCACATCTAGTTCATCAGAATTATAACCAGTATTTGCTGAGAATTGTCTTCCAGTTTCCCTTCATAGCTAGCTCTGGCTCTCGGCGTTTCGTATCCAGATTACTGATTGCTAACAGCCTCCCTTCCTTACTTTATTCATGTCCATCCTCTGTGAAGAGAAATGAGTTAACATTTATTGAGTGATTACTGTGTCTCAGGAATTTTATGCCACGTACGTCTGGAAATACTCCTAGGATGTAGAGGTTATCTCCTTTGTATTAATAGAGAATCTAGGATTTAGGGAAATTACATAGTATAATCTCTAGTGAATTGTGGAGTGGGATTTTTATCCCCATCTCCATGGCTTCCAAAGCCTGTGCTTACCTTTTCTTTTTTTTTTCTTCTTTTCTTTTCTTTTCTTTCTTTCTGTTTCATTCATTCATTTATTTTAGAGTGCACGCTCTAGCTGGGGGAGGGGTAGAGGGAGAGAGAGAATCCCAACCAGACTCCACACTGAGTGCAGAGCCCGATGCAGGGCTTGATCCTAGGATCCCGAGACCATGACCTGAGCCGAAATCAAGAGGACAGGTGCTCAACTGACTGAGCCACCCTGGCGCTCCAAGCCTGTGCTGTTCCTACTACGCTCTGCGTTTTCAGTCATCAGACTCATCTTCCTTACATACTGTCTTTGCTTAGTTCCCTTTTTATACCTGTAACAGGTCCCTACCCCATTAGTTACAATTGAGTCTTCCTTGGCTTGTGAGGCCCTCTGTAAACTCCCCTATGCTAGTCATTTCAGCCTTGCAAAATTCTGTTCTCAGCGTGTGTTAATTTTTATTATTTTTGTCAAGATGTTTGTCTACCTAGAAAGGCTCATCTGTTCCTTGGCAGCATGTCTATTCTGTCCTCTCAAAGGCTGCTCCACACCTTTTCCAGGAAGTCCTCCCTTAGCCCATCCTTTGTTTTCTCATTCGTGTGCATGGTGCTTCCGTTTGACCGATTCAGTTCTTAAAAAGTTCTGTTTGACAAAGAAACTGAAAATAACAATTGGGTAGATTTTTTCCCCTCTTTTAAGAAAAATGATTTTAACATTTCTAGAATGTAATTTCTTATGAGTTCCATAGTTGTGCTAATTTAAGTATTACTGTTTTGAGATAATGTTATATGAGAAAACAAACATTTTTACCTTTTCTGTTTTCTTTTCTCCTTAGATGAAAGGTTGTATCAAAGTTCTGAAGGACCAACCTCCCAATAGTGTAGAAGGTCTTCTAAATGCTCTCAGGTGTGTATATGTACATGTGCATAGTTATAGAAAAAATACCTAAGAAAATGCTTCAAAATGTGAATAGTACGAAAAATATGAATATACGTGTTCGTGTTAGAAATGGGAAGATCTCATTTTGGTTATTGGCAATCTTGCTTTCAAATATAGGTTACAGTATTTTCACAATAAAGAGAGTGTGCGTCGGGGGGGCACTCACATGAAAATAGCAGCTTTATTTCTTTGCCAAAGATTTTTGGCTTTCATTTTTTGATTGTCTTGGGATGTTTATTTTTGAATTTTTTTCATAATTGTACAACATGCTAATTGTAAATAAAATTTCACAAACACAGGAAAATTTAAAGCAAAATAAGGAAATCACATAATCTCACTATTTTTGAAATAAACTGCTGTTAACATTTTGGTATATAGTTTTGTAAGAGCTTTTTCTTTACACGTACAGATAGTCGCAGCTCTGTGATACTTACCTTTTTACGAATATAGTACCGTAACAACTCTTCTACGAAAACTAGCTCTTTTTCCTTAATATAGTGGAATTACATTTCTAGTTTCACAGATACCTTTATTACTTTTGTATATTTCTTACAATATTTCTTATAATGAAAATAAGGAGTTATCTGCTATCTTTTCTCAGCTTAAATCTACTTGATGTCTTACTGTAGCTCCAAAGAATGCTGGAATTTTTTTTTCTTTTTAAGACAAGATTCTTTTTCTTTTATTTTTTTTAAGTAAGCTCTAGGCCCGCATGGTGCTTGAACTCATGACCCTGAGATCAAGAGTTGCATGTTCTACTGACTGAGCCAGCCAGAGCCTTGAAGGCTGGAATATTATTAAATGCAAATCTTAGCATATTGTAACGTCTTGACTACAGAGATTTATTTTATAGTATAATTTTCCTAACATAAAAGATAATTTGCTTATTGTTTCATTATTTTGTGTTTGAACACAAAATTACACAGGCACAGTAATATTTATATAGAGACTTTTGAGGTCACGGGCCATCTTTGCTTTTCAGTGCAGTGCAGTGTAGTTCATATGATACGCAAAAATAATTTCCAGTTCAGTATTAAGTTTCTCACGTTTAATGAGCAAAAAACAGGTCATTATTCCTCTTGAATGCTTAGTCACACTTGGTGTACCATAAAGCAGAATTCTGTGCTGTATGTGTCATTTCAGCTGAATGGAGCCATTAAATGCTTTTATTAGGATTATGAAAAGTATTCTGCAAGCAGTGACTACCTGAGTAAAGGAGGTCAATTCTAAACAAATACCAGAATGATTCAGGACCATAATATAACAATAAAAAGCCTCATAATGTCAAACTATTTCAACCATAAGCCTACAGAAACCACAACTTGTGGGAATTTTTTACTCTGGAGGTTTTTACAACATAAACCTCATTGATTTTATCCATGTCATGGTATGGTGAATCTTTACTACATGATCCCTTTCTGAAGACTCCCTGGGTCCCAGTCAGCCTGGTTTTTCTCCCAAGACCCTTCGTTCTTGCTGGTGAGACTTTGTGAAGCCAGCCAATGACAGGAAACCTGCTTTGAAAGGGAAGAGGGACTCAAAGTCTAGGAGTGCCTGGTGTTATTTTATTTTATTTTAAGATTTTTATACTTACTAGAGAGAGAAAGAACAGAAGCAGGGAGAGCAGCAGAGGGAGAGATAGAAGCAGGCTACCCACTGAGCAGAGAGCCTGATGTGGGGCTCAATTCCAGGACCCTGGGATCATGACCTGAGCCAAAGGCAGATGCTTAACTGACTGAGCCACCCAGGCTCCCCGGGCCTGGTGTTATATTTCTTTACCTTGAAGGGACAGTGTTCCACACATTAAAAACTCAGAGTTTGCTTTTGTTTTTCAGAATTTAAAGGTAGTTGGGCCTTTTCTAGAATTAAGACAGCACCCCACAGCGGGGCTAAGTGAGAGGTGGAATTGAAGCCTCGCACACAGCAGTCTGTGTTTGAGGGAAAGGGGAAGAAAAGCACCGTTGAGGCAAGAGCCACCTGTCAGTTCTCAGTTTTCATTTCACATAACTAATGGAAAGTAGCAGATGAAGGTTTTGTTAGAGATAACTGTCCAACTATTTTTATACATAGTGAATGTGCTACATGTCTGGTTCTTTCTTTTTCACCTGGGAAGTTTTGTAAGGTTCATTGGTGCCCTTGATGCTTTGTGGTAGTGGTTACAGTTAGTAGCACTTTTATATCAGTGTACATTCGTATACAGATTCGTACATATGACTTTACTTAATCCACACCGCAGCTCTGTGAGGTAGGTGATGGAGATGAGGTGCTGGGGGTGTCTCCGTTGTACAAACAGTTACCTTGACTTCTTGAGAGACTCAGAGATCATGTAGCTAATAAATGTTGGAATCTGTTTTCACATTTAGGATTTCATTCTTAAAATCCCATATGCTTGATGCTGTATCATTGAGCCTTAGGTTTCCTATGTGACTGAACCCTGGAGTGCTTTGAAGTAACTGGGAAGGAAGTGAAAATGCAGATCCCCAGGTCACCATCCCCCAGAGAGTCTCTCTCCTTAGGTCTGGGGTGGGGCTCAGGCACCTCATTTTATAAGTAAACGCCCTAGCTGATATAACGCTGGCACTTTGAGAAACACGGCTCAAACTAAATCACCATAGCCCTTAACGTGCTTCACTCAGAGCAAAGGAGATACTATTTAAAAAGCATTTGGCAATCCCAGAAGTGCTGTGCAATTGTTAATTGTTACTGACACCTCTACAAAATGGGAGATACTTTTGTGGAATTACTTTCTGAGTAGCTGCTTTACTAGAGATGCTCACTCCATCGTGTTCCTCAGTCAGCAGTTAATAACTAAAAAATTTGATTGATTGATTAATTTTTAAAGATTTTATTTGTTTATTTGACAGAGAGCACACAGGCAGGGGGGAGCAGCAGGCAGAGGGGAGAGGGAGAAGCAGCAGGCTTCCTGCTGAGCAGAGTGCCTGATGTGGGGCTCGATCCCAGGACCCTGGGGTCATGACCTGAGCCGAAGGCAGACGCTTAACCAACTGAGCCACCCAGGCGCCCCAAAAACTAAAAACTTTAAATTTTAATGTGTACACATGTATATGCTGTTTATTTTGAATGCTTCTCTATGTAGCGCCTCCAACTTACAGAATGTAGTTACAGAAAAGCAGCAAGGCATGCCTACATTCTACAGGTGAAAAAATGGAACCAAGTGCCTTGATCATGAGAGAGCAAGCTAGAGCTAGGAGTTAAGATTCCGTGCTAAATAACTGCACTCTTTATTACATTTTATTTATTTATTTATTTTTTTAAAAAAGATTTTATTTTATTTTTTATTTATTTGNAAAGATTTTATTTATTTATTTGACAGAGATAGAGACAGCCAGCGAGAGAGGGAACACAAGCAGGGGGAGTGGGAGAGGAAGAAGCAGGCTCACAGCAGAGGAGCCTGATGTGGGGCTCGATCCCAGAACGCCGGGATCACGCCCTGAGCCGAAGGCAGACGCTTAACCGCTGTGCCACCCAGGCGCCCCTCTTTATTACATTTTAGAGGAAAGGAAGATAATAGTTGATTTTCTTTGGTAGAAAAGACATATGTACTTAGGAATTTTGTTGTTAGGCACAAAGTGAGATAAGGCCACATGTGTCCATATGTTATTTTCACACGTATTAGGTTATTCCTGCCCTTTTCATTCATTCTTTCCTTCTTTACTCCCCTCTCCCCTCCCCTTCCCTTCTCTTCCTTTCTCTTCTCGGTTTGGTTTTTTGGTTTGTTTAGAGAGGAAGGGGCAGAGGGCAAGGGAGAATCCCACGCAGGCTCCAGGCCCAGCGCAAAGCCTGACGTGGGGCTCCACCTCACAACCCCAAGATCATGACCTGCGCTGAAGTCAAGAGTCGAACAGCTTGGCCCATTGAGCCACCCAGGTGCCCCAGTTCCTGGCCATTTCTTGAGAAGAATGTGGTGATGTGACAGGCCTCCCTCTAATCAGCCCCGCTTGGGGGAAGGATCTGAGAACTGCTGGAAGTGCATGGTCACGTTCCGCAGAAGCAGCAAGAACTTGTGTCTGGTAGAGAAGAAAGCACTCACAACTCCTGGAATGTCACAGAATATACGTTGCTGACTAGTGGTACTGACAATCACTCGAAGTAGAAATGTTGGTGTGCCACTTGCCTGGCCCTCTCCCCTATTCAGGCGCGTAAAGGAAAGGGGGAAAAGCGAAAGTGAAGAGAAGGATGTTAAACATTTTATTTCCTGACATCAGGAGGCTTGTGTGCAACTATATATACACTTTATCTGCACTTGGAAAAGAAAACAAGGCTTTAGTCTTGGCTACATCACCTGCCACTTAATGTAAATATTCCTTTATGGATTGTTTTTCCAGCCTGGCTGCTTGCGTTCTTGTCTTCCTTCCGCAAGTACTAATGGAGCACCTATCACATGCCAGGTGCTCTGGTGTCTCTTCAGTAACATGTCAACAATTTGGAAGTGACTTCTAAGTAAAATTGTTGAGAATATATCAGGTACTTAATAAGTACATGTTTGTGTCCTTACCTCTCCAAGGATTTGAGTTCAGGTACTTTTCTTCAATTTTCAAATTGATTTTGAAATGAAACTAAAAAGAACTGGGTTTAAATTTCTTGAAGACACAGAGACCATCTGTGTGTACTTGCTTAAAATGATCTATTCCTTAAAGATTGTATGTGAAATTCTTATAAGCCAAATTAACTGGTCCAATGTTAAGTTCTTTCTGAATTGTCCCACATTCAAGCATTGAGCACCTGTTTCCCTTGCTGCTCATCTGCTCCAGGCCTTGGTCGTCTCTCACTGAGGCCCTTGGAACGGCCCCCAGTTGGTCCCTGTGCTGCTGCTCTGCTCCCTACGGTTCTTCCTCAACAGCCAGAGCAGTCCTTCCAGAACCTAAATGAAATCTCACATCACTGCCCAACCTAATATCCTCCACTGGCTCTCACTGCACTTAGAATAACCTCCCAACTCCTCACTGTGGCCTGCAGTATCCTTGTGCGCTGGGCTTTTCTAGGCCTGTAAGGCCCCGTCTAGTATTTTCCTTCTTTGCCCCTGGTATGAGTGTATTACTGTCTGTCTGCCCTGCCAGGCTGTAAGCTCCTGGAACAGTACCGGACACATAACAGGCTTACTCACTGACTTTGGGCTATTCTCCCATGGTGAATCTTCTCATAAAGCAGTGATCACTCTTTATGATTCTTGTGTTTTCATGCCTATAGCAAAACCTGTCTAGCTGGAAACAAGGCACGTAGAGTATTGGGACATTTTGGGATGTGACGGTTTGGGACTGGAATGGGACTCGGCATATTTCTCCGTAAAGGGCTAGAGGGTAAACAGACATTTTAGGGTTTGGGGCCACATGGTTTCTGTCACAGCTACTCTGCCACTGTAGGAAGAAGTTAACCGTAGGTTATACTGAAGTGAATCAGTATAGCTGTCTTCCATTAAAACTTTTGTAAAACACTGAAATTTACATTTCATATAACTTCAATGTTAACATGAAATATTATTCTTTCGATTTCTTTCCCCATTCATTTAAAATTATAAAAATTTAATTCACTCACAGCCCATACAAAAATAGGTAGAGGGTTAGATTGGGCCACCGGGTGTAATTTGTCAGTCCCTGAGATGGAGCAAGGACTGTTTTCCTCTGAGTGAGAGGTGCAGCTGAGTGTTCCTTTAGAATTTAACCAGATCATTTCAACAAGGTCGTTGTGACTCAGCACAGCTTGTGGATCTTCTGTTTAAAAGCTGGTAGCGGGGCGCCTGGGTGGCACAGCAGTTAAGCGTCTGCCTTCGGCTCAGGGCGTGATCCCAGCGTTGTGGAATTGAGCCCCACATCAGGCTCCTCCGCTATGAGCCTGCTTCTTCCTCTCCCACTCCCCCTGCTTGTGTTCCCTCTCTCGCTGGCTGTCTCTATCTCTGTCGAATAAATAAATAAAATCTTTAAAAATAAAATAAAATAAAAGCTGGTAGGGAGGCTAAGCGAGGCAGAACCTGAACCCAGTTGATGCTGGAAATCAAAGGCACAGTTCTGTGAGAGAAGATTTGCCTATTTGCTCATCTTGTAATAATTCTAGAACCCGGTGCAGGTAATGGTTTTTTAAAAAAATTCCCTAAAATTGCTGTGTTTTGTTTTTTACTTTTAGGTACACAACAAAACATTTGAATGATGAGACTACCTCCAAGCAAATCAAGTCCATGCTGCAGTAACAGTCGAGGAGTGCGCACCTGCTGTGGACGGAAGACAGTATTCTGCAGTGACTGGGAATGCACAGTTTTTAGTGATTGCAATTACTATCTCATGTACTCTTGCTTTTTATTTCTTGCCTCTGTTCCTCTTCCCTCTTTTTTAATCATGTTCTCGTTCTTAAGACTTTTTTTCTGTGCCAAAATCAGTAAAGTCATACTCTGAAGGGATGTTGTCCTTTCAGATGGGCCAGCTAAGGCAGCTAATTATGCATTGCATTGGGATCTCTACTGAGAAAAATTCTGTGACTTGAACTAAATATTTTTAAATGTGGATTTTTTTTGAAAACTAATATTTAATATTGCTTCTCCTGCATGGCAAAACTGCCTATTCTGCTATTTAAAAACCCTCAATGACTTTATTTTCTACTGCCGCTTTTTTCATGTGCAGCCAAAATGAAAATGTTTAAATTAACTGTGTTGTACAAATGGTACCCAACACAAACTTTTTTTAAATTAGTAAGACTTTTGTTTAAAGTTTTAAGTTTGCATTTGACTTTTTTTGTAAGGATGTATGTTGTGTGTTTAACCTTTATTAACTAACGTTAAAAACTGTGATGTGTGCGTAGAATATTACGTATGCATGTTCATGTTTAAAGAATGGCTGTTGATGATAAAATAAAAATCAGCTTTCATTTTTCTAAGTGTGGCTTGGTTTACTGGTATTTTGTTTTTAGGCTTGTAAAGCCTTCCCCGTGTTATTTTAGTGGAATGCATACACAAATCATTTCCCCTTTTTGTAGAGGAGAGCTGTTTCTTTGTAATAGCATTTTTCTTCATTACTGTCTATGTAGGTAGTTTTAATTGCTTTTAAAATCTTGCTAAATGCAGTAAGACCAGTGATCTTGTCGTTAACTTGCCTTTTACTCTTGATTTACTCTTGTATGGTTGTAGTTGTTGGAGGAGAACTGCACTTGCCTGACTCACAGTTCCCTGGAGTAAGAGGGTGGTCACAGGAGGCGAAGAGGGTGGCAGGAAGAGCAGCCCTCAACACTGGGAGGAGTGTGCTTGTAAGACGGGCTGGAAGCCACAAACCTTGACACAAATGGTAGAAAACCAGCATGTGTGTTATTTGAAGATCATAAAACCTTAATCAAGAGATTGAAATGTCCTGATTGGGAGAAGCAGCTTAAAAGTTGACTAGTCCCACTGTGCTGGTGGTGTGATGAGTGTCTGGAGTGTCTGAGCTCTGCTGCATTTGAAGTGGAAGGAGTCCCAGAGGCTCTCACCAAATCCTTCTGGTTTATGGTGCTGGATCGTGATGCCCACAGCGTCACCGTGGACTCCTTGCTGACCTCCTTGGCCTTCATCTCACACTCTCCCAGTGCATACCCTGCTCTTCTCCAGCCAGGCTCAGCTGCCTGCAGTTTACAAGTTGCATGCGGCGTCACACCTCGCTAACTCTGGCTGGTCCCCCGAATGTGCCCTCCCCTTCCTCCCTCACATCCATCTGACGAACAGCAGCTCTCATTTTTTTGAGACCTTCTTCATGAAGCCTTCAGGGTAACATTAACCCCAGTCTTCTAAGAGTATTGTAATGGGTTAAATAGTGGCCTAAAGATAGGTCTACCTGGCACATGAAAATACCACCTTATTTGGAACAAGGGTATTTGCAGATAAAATTAAGGATCTGGAGATGAGACCATCCTGAATTAGAGCAGGCCCTAAATCCAATGACAAATCCTTAGAAAAGAAGGGGAAACCACAGCAAAAGGCCATGTGAAGATGGAGGCAGATCGGAGCAGCGCACCGACAGGCCATGGAACTAAGAATGGCTGGCAATCACCTGAAGCTGGAAGAGAGTCATGGGACAGGTGCTCCCTCCAGAAGAAGGGAGTCTCCAGAAGGAACCAATGCTGCCACCACCTTGACTTCAGACTTCTGGTCTCCAGGACCGTGAGAGGACACATTTCTACCACAATTGTGATTTGTTATGGCAGCCCTCGGAATCTAACACAGGTGTCTTGGCCAACACCTCTGATATTTGACTGCACTTGTGGGTACCTTTTCTGACTTTGTGAGAACTCGGAAAAGAGCTGTGTCTGATTTTCCCTCTGTGCCCCAAGGATCTTGCACAGTGCCCAGATTGGAGTAGGGGCCAAGCGAACGCTCGAATGGAGTGAATGAATACAAGTACAAAATAATGAGGCAGCTGGAAGAGAGAAAGCAATACTGCTATGGCCTTTGCGGTCAGCACAGCTCACACTGCGCATATTGGAAAAGAAGTAGAAAAATCTCTAACTCCAGACTGAGGGCTAGCAAACTGGTCTGTGGGCCAATCCGCCCACCACCTATGTTTATGCAGCCTGTGAACTAAGAATACCTTCTACATTTTTAAAAGGTTGAGAAAAATCAAAAGACTATTTCATGGCATGTGTGAAGTATATGAAATTCAAATTCCAGTGTCCACAAATAAAATTTTATTGGAACATAGCCTCACTCACTTGTTTACGTATTATTTTTGGCTATTTTTGCACTACAACAGCAGAATGGAATTCTTGTGACAGAAGCCATATGGCCCTCAGAGGCTAAAATATTTACTGTCTGGCCCTTTACAGAAAGAGTTTGCCGACCCCTCCGCTAGTCACGAGAGCAGGTTTATTCGAGAACCGGGTGTGCTAGAAGTGCTGTGCTGCAGTGTGATGAAAGGAGCCATCCCTGCTGCCACAGATTTGATTTCAGGTCTAATAGTTGCCGTTCAGATGGCCAAAGAGAACAAATGGGCAACTTCCCACCTACCAAGTCTGATCTCTTACTCATTACGTCTATCCTAGAGTGAAGGATTATGGGACTTGCCATGGGCTCATCAAGAAAGAGGGCCAGGGTGAGTTGGCGGGTCTGCCCTGCGTACTGGAGGGAGGTGGGACTCTACTCTGTGTTGGTGCATCTTCGGTCACTCAGAGCCAGCCTCCTTTCACTCTCTCTTCCCCTCTAAAACACAGCCCTGCTCAGTATCTCTCTGCTCCTCTCAGGCCAGTGCATGTGCACTTTTCCCTCTTCCCTCACCATACAAAGTACCCATTGCATCATGACTCTTCACCACTGCCCCATTTCTACAGCCCTCATGTGGATGAGCAGGACATTTCAATCCTCTATTTTACCCCTTACAGATTGGGATTAAAAAGCACTCGACTATTTTAAGATTGCTCCAAATATTTTAGACTTATAAAGATAGTTAGCATTTGTGCTCAAATCTAGGTCTTTTGAGTTAAAAATGCCATTCTGGTTCCATTTGAGATTGCAGTTAGCTCCATTCCATAAATTCGTGTAATCCCTTACAGAGCATGTGTCAAAAGTAGAGCACACTGTGGTCACAGAAGATGGCATGGAAGGATTTGTGCATTAAGAATCAGGAAACTCAAACCGCATCACTTTGGAATTCTGCCTCATCAGTAAAATGAGAATTGAAACAAAATCTCTCATGTTGAATGCCACGTCATATACTACGTGTCTTGTATATACTATCTGCAAAAGGCAGTAGGAATGTGAACAGTTAAAACAGACTTTGGAGTTGGTGCACTGGAGTTTAACTCAGTGTGACTTTGGGTGAGTCCATGTCCTCATTTACAAAAAGCATAAAACTCGAGATACCTACCCCTCTACAGCGGCCCTGAGCATTATTCTAGATAATGCCCGTAATGCCCTGTACATGTCAGAAGTGCTCGCTGTCAGTCTTACTAGGTCCATCATGGCATTTAACTGTACTAAAAACAGCCCAGTCTATTCCAAGTGTCCTGTCCATTAACTTGTATTGTTTTCCATTTATTCTAGAGAAGTCAACAGTACCAGTTCTACTTCCCTCAGTCAGTGAGGGTGCTAGGAAAGCTGCTCAATTATTGAACCCTTTAAAGATCCTATAACTAATAAACACTNTATTGTTTTCCATTTATTCTAGAGAAGTCAACAGTACCAGTTCTACTTCCCTCAGTCAGTGAGGGTGCTAGGCAAAGCTGCTCAATTATTGAACCCTTTAAAGATCCTATAACTAATAAACACTGTGTGATAGTTCCAGTTTTCTAAGGGGACAGGCGGTTAACTGCCTATTTGAAATGAAAATTAGCAACACAATGATTTTAAACATCAAGCTCCAGTATACTGATACGTTGCTTCAGTTATTGTGTTCACAGGCACATCTTTATGTCAGTCAACATTTAGTTAAGTACCTCTCCGGAGCCCACTTAGACTGTTCCTAGCACTGTAATGATGGGTGCTGGGTGGGGCCTGAATGGGGGAGGGCAACATGTTCTGGGTGTTCAGAGAGGGCGTTCAGATAGAAGCCATGGTAGAAGCTAATGTTGGGTGTATGTTCTCCACTGTGTGGTCTGAATATGTTGACACAAAACACCAGTCTCTTTCAATATTTTTTTTTTTGAGAAATTCCTCAATAATGTGTGGTTATAGGAGAAATAGTATGGCTTTTGTGAGTGCAGTAGACTTAAAATTCTATGTCATTCATATTTATTCTTCCATCCCCTTACCCAAATGCAACTTCTTATATGCATAATTCCACATTTTGCTTTATTCACAATACGAATTGGAAATTGTTCCATATTTTTATATAAAGAGTGTTTTCATTCTTTTTGAACGCTGCATAGTAGTCCATTATATGGATGTACCATTACTTACTTAACCATTCCCCTAATTGATGGACTCTGGTTGTTTCCAGACTATTGTAAACAATGGTGTGAAGACGAGCCTCGTACACACATCACGCATGTGTGCAGGTATCGTTTGTCTCCTTCACTCTGCATTCATCAGCCCTGGGCATGCTAAGCTTGCTGTTCCTTGAGCACAGGGTGGTCACTCCACTGTCCCAAGTCCTTTGCAGTGGCAGGTCCCCCTACTGATATTGTGGATGGGTCATTCCCTTTGTCTTTGTGCAGATGTTACCTTCCAGGGAGGCGTACCTTGATCCCTGCTGTTGAAAATGACAGCCTCCCAGACACTCCGCACTACACTTACTCTGTTTTTGTCTCCACTGCACTTACCCCTGAACCTGCTGTTGTAGCCTGGGGTGTCCACGGGAAGCAAAGCACGAGCAGGGGCTGTGCGCTGTGGGTGATTTTGGGAGGAGGTCCCAGGGAGCAGAACCAGGGGCTGGGCAGAGTGAAACAGGGCAAGTCAATACAAGGCTGGGTTCTCAAGTTGGGACTCTGTGTCCCTGGCCCTTCTGGGGAGCTTTGTAGAAAGCCCCTTGGATCTGTCCTTCTGGAGGCATTCAAGGGGAGTATTTATCCACCAGCACCCATCTATGGTTCGTCAAAGGTTACAACAATATGAGGCCTGGCCCCTGCTGTTCTTGCCACCCCATTCTTTATTCTTCTCCCTCTGCCCTCAGACATATCTCCCAAGGTAGCACATTTGTCAGTGACACCTGGGAAAGTCATGCTGTTGATCAATGTGCTTGACCAAAGTGGAATCCTAGGTCACGTTCAGCTCTGAGGAGGCCCTGGATTCCTCTAACCAGTGTCGGCAGTCTCCTGCATATCACTCATNGGCAGTCTCCCATGGCAGGAATTAACAAAATGATCGTGGAATTTTTGTTTAGTGTCTGTGTCATACCCCAGATGGTCAGTTCCATGAGAGCAGGACCAGGTCTGTTCCCTGCACTGCCGTATTCCCAGTGTCTAGATGGAGTCAATTACTAGATTGATTTCAGTTGCTATACAGTACAGTTGAAGATACTAGGGGCTATGGGAAAATTAAAGTAGATTGGGAGTGCTGGGCAGAGGATCAGTTAGCAATTTAATAGGGTGGACAAAGGTAGGTCTCATTAAGAAGGTAATATGTGAGCCAAAACTGAAGGAGGGAAGGCAGTTATCATTGCGGGTATCTGGGGAAAGATGTCCCAGACAGACAAAGCTGAGAGCACATGCAGACACCTCAAAGCAAGAGAGTGCCTGAGGAGCAGAGGGAGTCAGGGAGGGAAGTGCGGTCAGAGGGGTAATGGGATCACATCACTTAAAGCCATAGCAACCACCAGAAGACTTTGGCTTTTGCTCTGAGTCATCAGAGGGCTCTAAGCAAGGACTGATATAAACTGATATATTTGATAAGGTTTAACTCTAACTCTCTAATTGCCTTGCCAAGAACAGACTGAGATGAGGCAAGACAGAAGCAAGGAGACCAGTTAAGGAATTGCAAGAGGCAATTAATCGAGGCAAGAAATAATGGCAGATTATTGCAGTGAGAAGGAACCAGATTCCGTACATTTTGAGGGAGCACCACAGGCGTCCCCAGCAAGTTGGTGTCAAGAAGTATCCAAGTGTGGGGCTTGAATGCCTGGAAGGAGGGATGGGGTGGGAAAGAAATGGGAAGGAGGTGAGTGCAGCATATTTTGCAGGAGCAGGGAGATTATCTCTGGCTCAGTAAGCACTGGCATCTTTCACTAGGTGAGGGCTTTTGCCCTGAGATTCCAGCCCCAGTGGGGCAGTATTTCTCCAAGAGCATAAGGCAGTGAGGGAGAGGCTGGGAGATTGGAGGGGCATGGAAGGTGGACACCAAAATGATTTGGGTAGGGGAAAGTCCACTGTATGGGTTCTGGTCCCCCCTTCTGCCTGTCAGTGGCTTTATGACCCATTCTCCCTATTTCTAAGGTCCCACCTTGGACCTGGAAAAGCTGCTCAGGCAACATTGGCCTCCAGGCTATGCCCTTTGTGCTTTTGGGAGGTCCAAAGAAAGGGGAGAGCTGCACAGGGGTGGTCAAAGGCCGAGAGATGCTGCTTCTTTTAGACCCCCATGGCTGCAAGGCAGCTCATCTATGCTGCCTTCTCTGCTGGCTACAAGCTCACAGCTCCTGGATACTCTGACTTAGCTGCCTTTNCTTAGCTGCTGAAAGGGGGTTTTAGACAAGAGCCTTCCTGTGAGTCCTGTTAGGGTGGACTCTCCAGAGGGTCCTACGAAGGGAGGAGAATAATTTTGAGGGGCCACTGTATGTGAGCATGTTATTGAAGGGGTACAAACACATGGAGTGCTGGTTCACAACACTTGGGAGCTTCAGCTTCCTGGGTATGATCTGAAACTGGCCCCTGGCATCAGAGGGCTGGGAGAGAGACCTAAGAAAGCAGCAGGCCACTCCAGGTGGGTACTTTTAATGTCAGTGGAGGGAACTTACATACGGGTCTGGTCTTGAGCTGCAACAAGACGAATGGACCCCTGCACGTACCCTCCAAATCTTAAAAGTTTATAAACAGGCTTTAACTGTGCTCATTTATACACAATGCAGGTGTTTTCAACATCACATCACCATCTCAAGGCTATGTCCTTGGAGCAACCTCTGAGAGCAGGAAAGGCAAGTGGAACCCTCGTTCCAAGGACAGGGGAGGGGGTGAGGAGCCTGGGAGTGGCGGGGTCCAGCTCACAGGTCACTTGACAATCACGTCCTTTTGATGCTATTCTCTAGCACGGAGATACTTTTACCCCTGCTTTACAGGAGAGGAAACAGAAGTTCAGAGAGGTTAAGAAGTTTGCCTTAGTTCACACAGCTACCTGCAAGATGATTTGTGTGAATGCATGTTAATAATACTGAAGGGCAAATGTTACCAAAATATCGATACTGCTTATATCCGGGGAGTGGAGTTACGGAGATTCAAATGTTCTTCATGTATTTCTGAGACTTTCATTTTTTTTTTTTTTTNTTTTTTTTTTTTTTTTTTTTTTTTTTTACAAGGGCCATTGTTTTGACTGTTAGGTAAGTTTTATCAGGGAAACGAACATATACTGTGACTGCCGGGCCTGGGCAAAACCAACGGGATCTGTCTGGGGGTTTGTTTCGGCTGTCGAGGAGCTCCGCCAAGTCAACAGAACCGAGCTGAGGCTCCACGACCCGCAACCACCACGAGTCCTCAGGCTCTTCCCTTCCCACGCCCTGCGCGCTCAGGGCACGCACGCACGCGGACGTACGCGCACGCACGCGCACGCGCACTCCTTCACAGCTCCTACACGTCACATCCATGTTGGGTCCTGCGAGTCTTAGCAGAGATACTTCCTACTGGAAATGAGTCCCGTTGCCGCTCTGCGGAGTTGCTGGCCATGACCACGCAAGTTCCCACCGCCAGACAAGGCTCTGGGGAGGACCCGGCCCAGGAGTCCCAGGCCGCAGGCCCGCGCAGGCCGAGTGGTACTTTCCCCCATCTCCATCCTGCGCGGGAAAAGCAGGCCGGGGTGAGCGGCACGCAGCTCCTCTGTGCAGGTCTTCTGTGCAGCTGGGGAAAGGTCCCGCAGCTTCTTCCAGAGTAGCCAGACGATCAGTAATAGCCACGTCACGCAATAATAGCTGATAGCCAAGCACTGTTCTGAGCACTTTATGTACAACTTTGAAGTCTTCACTATGGTCCGGTGAGCTAGGGATTCTTAGCCCCATTTCATAGGGGGTAATGTTGCAGGAGAAGGAGGCACAGAGAGGGGAGTAACTCGCCCAGAGCTACACAGCTGTCCGTGATGGGGCAGTGGATGGAGTCCAAGCTGTTCTGGAACCAGCTTCTACTGCCTCTCAAGGAAGAATTCTAATCCAATTCTAATTTAATGGGTGCCCCTGCCCCCTCGCATCTGGATGGTGACTAATGTCTGGAGACCAGTCCTGAAAGGGATGGAGAGCGTATGGGCCAGTCCTGGTGGAGCCCATAATCACCTACGGCTGCCTAGGCCAGCAGCTCCCTGGAGGCAGAACTGGAACCCTAGGGGAGGATGTGGCACCCTTCTCAGGTATTGGCTTAGAGGGCTACAGGGCTGGGGGCAGCCAGCATCTGCAGCCCTGCGAGGGACCCATAGAGTGCAGACAGTTGTGGCACCACGTCAGGGTCCCACGTGAGTTGCTGGCTGGGCGCCTGCAGCTCCAGTCCACAGCTCTCCACCAGGCTCAGGGAGAGGACTGCATCCTCACTCTGCACGGATGAGAGGACTTCCAGTGGGAGAGAGAAGGTGGTTTCCTCCATCTGATTAAAGTTTGGCTCCAAGATGCTCACCACCTGCAAGGAACCACCCAGAATGAACAAACAGGTCTCCAGGCCCTGCATTAGTGGAACCCACCCTGAGGGTGGGACCTGGGGCCAGTGCTCCCCCATTTCCCACTATATTTGAGGCTTGGCAAAATAGTGTACTCCCAACACCGCCCTTCCCACACTGGCTGGAGTCATTGGTTTCCAACACTCCCTGGTAGCTCCCAGCCTCTGTCTGCACTGTTCTGACTGAATTCTGCCCCCCCATCTTTTCATCCATGAATTCATGAACTGCATGGAGGGGTCACCCCCTTGGGAAATGCCCCTGAGCCCTGTAGTTGGTGTCCTCATAGTCTCCTGTTTGAGCTAAAGCAGGAGCTGTCTTTTGTCACTGGTTTACATAGTCCCTTAACCGGACTGTGAGGGGTTGAACTTCTTTCACCTTTTTTTTTTTTTAAGATTTTATTTTTATTTATTTGACAGAGAGAGAGACAGCCAGAGAGAGGGAACACTAGCAGGGGGAGTGGGAGAGGAAGAAGCAGGCTCCCAGCAGAAGAGCCTGATGCGGGGCTCGATCCCATAACGCCGGGATCACACCCTGAGCCGAAGGCAGATGCTTAACGACTGCGCCACCCAGGCACCCCATCACCTTTGTATTCTCAGCCCTAGCAGAGGGCCTGGTGGTACAAGGTATGGATTCAGCATAATCAATCAACCCACACATGAGTGAACGTGGCGCACCCAGCAGAGGCTGCACAGGCCTGGGTGCTCAGAAGTCAGAGCCAGGAAGTGACCCCTCTGTGAGTGAGGGCTGATAAAGGGCTCTCAAGGGACTGGGGACCAGAGCCCTGACAAACCACCTGGGATATTTCCCTAGATATCCTCCCTCCATGCCCCATCCTGGAGGCTCTCACCAGTTCCATTTGCTGGGGCATGATCCCCTTCTCCAAGGACTGGGTCAGCAGGCAATGTTGGGTGTCACTGAGCACTGTTGAGAGATACGGGTTGAGGGCCACCAAGCATCTGAGACATCCTGTGTGTCTCCTCGTGGGCCCTAGTAACCCAGGAATGGCTGGGATACTGGAGCCCTAAAGTGGAGACAACCTCCACTGGGTACCTCTTGAGCCATCCTTCCCGAGAAAGGTTCAAGAAGGTGAGAACTGTGCCTGCCCTGGAAGTGCTGAATAAGTTGCCACCCCTTCCAACCCCCCAGTTTCCCTAAAACACGATCCATGAAGGGTAGATGGTGGGCTTCGTTTTATAAAGGGCTTTCACATTAGCTCATCTGCTCCCCAGTGGCTTTGCGAGGTGGTTCTTAGCCAGGATAATGGTGATTCCTCATCCTGTCGGGGGCAAAACTGCGATGAGAACCCAGGCTGGCCTGATTCCAAACATGAAGCTCCAGTCTTGGGGAACAGCATGCCTTTAGCCCCGTGGGGGCATCTCTGCCCCTCAATCTCCTTTTCATGCGTGGGGAGGGACTTAACGATGTTGAGCACCTATGATGTACAGACGTGTTCAGTAGATTGAGCATGTGAGTAATACAGACCATAATGCTTGCTTTCATGGCACTTACACTTCTGGNACAGACGTGTTCAGTAGATTGAGCATGTGAGTAATACAGACCATAATGCTTGCTTTCATGGCACTTACACTTACACTTACACTTACACTCAGGGGGAGACTGATGAGAAACAATAAACACCGTCAGCCTTGGGAATATCTCGGGGGAAGAGTATACCAGGCAGAGGGAATATCCAGTGCAAAGCTCCCGAGGCAGAAGCAAGTCTGACTAGTTCAAGCAACGACAGCACAGGNAGTATACCAGGCAGAGGGAATATCCAGTGCAAAGCTCCCGAGGCAGAAGCAAGTCTGACTAGTTCAAGCAACAACAGCACAGGGAGAGTGCCCTGGCTGGAGTGCAGGAAGCAAGGTGGAAAGTTGTGAAGGCTAGTGGGAAGGGGACTGTCAAGGTGCTGCTGGTAGAGGCCGATGGGGAGCTATGGCCTCTCTGTGTGTGGTGACAGGGCCCAGGCCTTGCTGTCAGCAGCACTCGCAGTTGGGAGGAAGCACTGGGAATCTGGGCACTGTAGCACCTGTCCATCATGGAGCCTTCAGAGATGAATGGCTGCTGCTTCACTTCTGGCCCCCAAATCTCACACTGATTCCTCTTTTGGGGGGTTCTCACCCAGAACCCAGGGAAGGGGGTTCTGGGAAATGATCCAATGTCCTGAAGTGACAGCAGAACGGACTGGCCCAGTCTTCAAAGCCTCTGTCCTCCTGCCTGCCCCAGTGCTTCTGTCCATGCCACGGGCCACCAGTGTGGGGATCCTGTTCCTAGCTCCCTCTGTGAGCCTCGTCTCCATTCTGGGTTGGAGCAGGGCCTCTGTTAGACACTCTCATGCTGTTGGTAATTCTCTATATTGGTGTGACATCTGTCCCCACTACAGACTGAAAGAGGAGAGTGGCTGTCTCCATTTTTCCTGGTGCCTTGTGGACACACAGTAGGTGCTCAGTAAATCATCACTGAAGGAAGGGCTGGAGCGTCCTGCAAGGTGAGTGCCACTTACCCTCACTTAAGCACAAGCAAAAATGAGAGAATGGGGGCTGTGCTTTTCCATGCTGACTTTGGAGAGAGCTTGGACAGAGCATCACATGTGAGTGGGAATGGCCTGGGACCATCTAGAGCACAGAACAAACAGGAGAAGGCTCACTCAGAGAGGGTGGGCAGGGAACACAAGGGCTGCTGGGCAGGGCCCTTGGGAGGACTTTCCTCTGGACTCTCTTCCTCCCCACCCCAGCCCCTGTGCAACTGTCTTACCCACGAGAGCTCCAACAGTGCAGAGGATGGCCCTGCCTTTCGAGGTCAACAGGCTGCCTGAGGGGCTCCGGACGGTGCTTAGGATGGAGCCCCCAGGGCCAACCAGCTGTCCCAGCACCACAGTATCCAGGGCCTGTTCCATCTGCAGGGCAGGGCAAAGGGGAGCAAGGACAGGCTGTGGGTCTCCTCCTCTGGCCTCTGACCCCATACCCAACCACCCAAGCTTCTGTACCCCACCCCCTGGCACTGTGTCCCCTCTGATGCCAGTGATGATGGAATGAGCCTGGGTTCTGATGCCAGCAGTGCTGAGCCAGGTCCCTCCTTTGGGCTTTTGTGAGCAAATGCTGAGTGGCTGACACACAAGCTGGCACAGGCTTGTGCCTGGTCACCAGGGGGCCTGCCTTACCATGCCATCCAAGGCTGGGAACTACCGAGACTCAGAGCACATCCCATTCCTGCTTCTCATTTCCCTGTTCCTCCCCCTTCCCTGGATCCCAGTCCCCGGTCTGGCCTATGGGCCCCTTACTGTGTCCTCGAGTTCCTGCAGGTCCCGAGGGTCTTGGAGCAGCTCTTGGAGGGCACTTAGCAGCAGGTGCTGCAGCTCTGCGGGCAGGTGGCCAGGTCCTGCAACTGGGCACCCACCTGCCTCTGCAGGCCCTGGAAGTTGGGCTCCTCACCAAGGGCCCAGCTGTAGGCTGAGCCTGTGGAGAGAGGATAGGCACCCCCAGCTCCTGGGCCCAGGCCCTTTGCCCAGGGCCAGTCTGCCTGGATCCTCTGCCTACCCAGGAGGTCCTGGTGTCACAATCCTGGCCTATTGAAGCTCCCACCTCATGCAGAGCCCTCTTGTGTGTGCCTACTTTTCATTTCTTCCTTCCTTCTTTCCTCCCTCCCTCCTTCCCTTCCTTCTTTCTATAGGGTTTATTGAGTACCCGCCAAATACCAGGTAGCAGTCATGGGTCTTATCCTTGCCTTTCCCTGTTTCCTGCACTCACACTCCTTCCTTCTCCCCCTCCTGCTCAGGGCCCATGCTTCAGCTGGAAGATGGCCCTCCCAGCCCCTGGACATGGGGTGACCACATGGGGCAGGGAAGGGACCCCGAGAACAGTGTCAGGGCATTCTCTGTGGGAAGAGATGATTTCTGGTTGGGGTCCAGGCCCTGGGCAGGACGCCTTACCTCCACTCAAGTCTCGACCGAGCTTTCCTTCAGGCAGGTACAGAATAGCTGTGTGGGAGCACAGGTAGGGCAAAAGAGAAGAGTGCCTGAGAGGAAGGCAGACAGTCAGCAGTTACGGCGCTCCCATGGTGCGCTGGCCAGAGAGCCGGGGCCTCACAGCTTCATCTCCTGTGGCCGCACAGCACTCTGGGGGCAGGCAGCATGAGTCCATTTACAGACGAGGATGCTGAAGCTTGAGACATTTGGTGACATCTCCAGGGCCCCACAGAGGGCAAACGGCAATGCCACCATTCAAACCTCAGTGCCCTGGACTCAGGCTCATGCTCTTTGCATAAGGGCAGGGGTGGCTGGATCCTCCTTCTCCTCCTTCCCCCACCGAAGGCCACCCCTGCAGACTCAGTGGGCCAGATGTGAGCATCAGAGTGGTCCCACCCTGGGCTCAGTCCCCAGCCCATCTCTGGGCTGCAGCATTGTTGGGAGAGCGAACCCCCTGCCTCCCACTGGTCACCCCTTGGCTAAGGATGGGCAGGACCACCCAGTCTACATGATTCTCTGGGCTAATTAGATGACACAGCCCGTCCTCCCATATAATGCAGCTTCTCCCTGGCCCCCCTCCTCCTGGGCCAAGTGGGGTGCAGACTGGGTTGTAAGCCCTCCCGGACAGCTGACCTCGGGGCCCTTTCTGCACCTCAGATCCTTTTAGCAGCTGCCAGAAAGTGGAGCTGTCTGGCTGAGGGCTCAGGCCGCTGAGAAATAGCCTCCCTCTGCCTCTTCCTGCTCCACATTTGCAAGTAGCCCCTGCCCCTTTGCCAGCCCTCCCAGAGGGAGAGTCCTGTCTCTGCTGCTCCCGTGCCTCCAGTCTCCACTTACCCCAGCAATCCTCTTTGATCACCAGCTGCAGCACCCTGTAGGCCAGGACAGTGCCCCCGGGGGGATAGTCACTATCTTCTCTTTGGCCATGTGGCTCTGAACCTGGAGGTAGGAAGGAGGCAGGGAGAACAGGACCTCAAGTCCACACAGGATTCAAGGACCTGCAGGAAGGTGTGTCCAGGGCAGACAGGAGCAGGGGACGGGGAGACACAGGAGGAGGGACTGCATGGGTCTCTCTTGATGATCAGTGTAGGGACTTTACAGGTTGGAGGGGAGAGGAAGATCCAAAAGCAGTGGATGGGGGGACACCCAGGCAGCAAGAACAGCAAAATAGTTGCACACAAGATATTTCCAGAAAAAAACCCCAAGGCATTCTGGGGTCAAATCAATACACATTGGCATGGTAAAAGCTCTAAAAAGTTCCACAGTAAAGAAACGGTTTTCACTTAGTGTTGTTAAGCACTGTCCAGAGTTTGGGGTACTACTGGCTTTGGGAAATGCTGAGCTGGAGTCATGAGGCACTGCAGCTGGATCACCTCCAAATGGTCTCTGAGTCATCCCCTCTCATTCGGAGGCANATCCAAAAGCAGTGGATGGGGGGACACCCAGGCAGCAAGAACAGCAAAATAGTTGCACACAAGATATTTCCATAAAAAAACCCCAAGGCATTCTGGGGTCAAATCAATACACATTGGCATGGTAAAAGCTCTAAAAAGTCCCACAGTAAAGAAACGGTTTTCACTTAGTGTTGTTAAGCACTGTCCAGAGTTTGGGGTACTGGCTTTGGGAAATGCTGAGCTGGAGTCATGAGGCACTGCAGCTGGATCACCTCCAAGTGGTCTCTGAGTCATCCCCTCTCATTCGGAGGCAGAGCCCGCGGTGCACAAGCCCTGGGTGGCACGGGGCCCACTGGAAGCTGGGACTTGTGACGTGGCGCCAGTGGTGTCATTGCTGTCGTCCTCCTCCCATGGGGAAAGTGCAGTTTAAAAGCAACAGTAAGAATGGGCGCCTGGGTGGTTCAGTCGGTTCTGATTTTGGCTCAGGTCATGATCTCAGGGTCCTGGGATCAAGCCCTGCGTTGGGCTCTGTGCTCAGCGGGGAGTCTCCTTGTCCCTCTGCCCCTCCCCCACTCATGCACATGCAAGCACGCACACACACACTCTCTCTCTCTCAAATTAATAAAATCTCCAAAAAAAAAAAGCAACAGTAAGAGAACACCTCCTTTCCCTGGCACTTGGCTGGCTGAATAAAGACTGAGAATCCAGCTCCCCTGCAGCTACACGTGGCCCCATGGCCAGATCCTGGCCAGTGGGATGCAAATGGGCGGAGGTGGTGTTTCAAGACCTTTTCTCCCTTCCGCCAGCTGCAATGTGGACATGATAAATGCAGCTAGAGCAGTCATCTCGGACCAAAGGNCTTTCCCTGGCACTTGGCTGGCTGAATAAAGACTGAGAATCCAGCTCCCCTGCAGCTACACGTGGCCCCATGGCCAGATCCTGGCCAGTGGGATGCAAATGGGCGGAGGTGGTGTTTCAAGACCTTTTCTCCCTTCCGCCAGCTGCAATGTGGACATGATAAATGCAGCTAGAGCAGCCGTCTGGGACCAAAGGTGCGGCAGAGTGACAAAACAGAAAGAGCTAGGTCTCTGATCCTTAAGCTCCGCCCTGCAGAGCCACTACCTCAGGCTCCCCTCTGAACTTTTACCTAAGAGAGAAAGGCTTTTCTTGTTTAAAGCCACTGTCATTTCAGGGTTTCCATCACTCACCACTAGGGTGACTAACTGTCCTGCTTTTCCCACTGAAAGTCCTCTGTCCCGGGAAAGCCCTCGCTCAGGCAAGCGGGGAAGGTCGGTTACCCTGCACTGACTCCAGTCCCATGACACACCCGGTGTCTCACATAGTAAGAAATCAACAAAATATGTAATCCCGAGATGGCTCCCTGCTCCCCAGCTACTCCCACCCTCCCCTTGTATTGTCCTGTCTTTCCCACAACTGGCAAGTGGAGCGAGGCTGCATATTTGAACATCTCATTAACATCTCACCCATGGATTAGAAGGCCAGCCATCTGCTGTGTTCAGAGGCAGCATTGTAGTGTAACTGGTTTGATTAAACACATGGGTGTTAGAACTAGGTAGGCCCAGTCTGGGTTTTGACCCCAGCACGTGCCTGCTGCGTGCTTCTAAGCTAGGAGCTTGACCTCTTTTTTTTTTTTTGAGAGGGAGACTCTCGAGCAGGCTCCACCCTCAGCACAGAGACAGAGGCAGGGTTCAATCTCATGACCCTGAGATCATGACCTGAGCCAAAATCAGGAGTCGGATGCTTAACCCACTGAGCCACCCCAGTGCCCCTTAACCTCTTTGAGCTCCAGGTTCGGCACCCAGAAAACCTGACATATAGTGCCCACCTTATAGAATCGTCAGGAGGGATGGATGAGAAAAATTGATAGAGAACATTTTGTCCTGTGTTCTGTCTTCTAAACAGTAGTCAGCAGTGGCAGCTGGGGATTGACTGATAGGTGACCCATACTCACCTGCATTCCTGTGGCCAGTGAGAGGTGAGGCCAGCTGTGAGGCTGAGTCACACTTAATTTGTGGGAGACAAGAATCTCAGAGCCCCAGGATACTAGTGTGGGGCTCACACTTCCTGCATCACCACGGGGATCTGAGGCCCACACATGCTAAATGACCTAAGGACTGAGCTGGTGAGGAGCAGATCCGGGTCTTAAGGGCGCGTGGAAAGAAGAGGAGTGTCCCTGCACCAGTGTCTTCAGCCCCTTCCCCACACTGCTGCCTGATCTCCCCTGGTTCTGCAGCCCAACCTCCGGGGCGAGAATGGGCAAACTCAGAGGGTCAAGTGACTTGCCCGAGGCCACACAACTAGCGTACCCAGGCACACCTGGTTCCAAAGCTGATGCAAACCCCCTCCGCAGTGATACCAGCACTGGCAGCACACAGAATCACCTGAGGGAGTTAGAAAAAGAAAAATACCAGCCAATGGGGCCCATTCTAGACCAACAAAAACAGAATTGGGCAGGGCAGTGTTGGGGATTTTCAAATAAAAACCAAAACAGCTTTCCAGGTGACTCTAACGTGTCATTGGAGTTAAGAACCACGACACAAGCACCCAGGAATGTTGTTTAGATGGGGCGACTTTTAGTGGGGCAGTCCTTTGGCAGGAGTTAGGGTGGAGGGGGAGCTCTTTGGTGGCTGCAAGCATCCGCAGCACACCCGAATTTGCACCCCTAGGGCACACCCTGCACCTTTAAATGGCCCGGCCCAAGGATGGCCAGCCGTCCTGCTCCCTCTGTGTTGCTGAGGCTCTGAAGCATGGTGTCGTGTATGGTCTCTATGGCCTCTGTCACCACATACAGGCTCTCCTTCTCCTTCTGGCATTGCAGTTCCCTGAGGAACAAGGGCTTTGGGGTCCTCAGTTTCCTGTAGGGGTATGTAGGGGTGGGGCAGGAGAAGAGGCAGAGCTGGGGAGGGCCTCTGCCAGGCTTCCTGGGACCAGGCCTCCCGGGACCAGGCCTCTCATGGTGTGACTGACCTGGACTTAGGGACTGCTTGTTTAAGGTCACTTGGGGGTGGCTAGAAAAGGAGAGAAACTGAGGGGAGTGTGACATCTGTCTCCTACAAGGTATAAAATGTCCAGACCAGAGGCCACCGTGTGGCTTTCTACAAGCTGAATTGGACAGAAGGCTTATGTTTATTTGGCCCATGAGGTGTTCACAATTTTTGAGATAATATTAAAATTGGTAGGTTTCACATAAAAATCCCAATTTCTAGCTTCTCTGAAGAAATGGTGCCACTGAGCTCATAGTCCTGCCTGGCAGCAGTCCCAGCAGGCTGCTGCTCAGCTCTAGGTAGGCTTGTGTCCACAGTTTGCCATAGTCTTCAACATTCCCTATTGCCTCGCACTGAGCAGCTACCATGTTTCTGTCTTTCTCTTTTTTCATCTGGTTTGAAATCTCTGACTTCAAAGAAGCCCTTCTCACCACCCACTCCCTTGTCTCTGGGCTCCTGGGCTCTCTGCTAATGGTGGACTCTCCCATCCCAACCCACTCTTCAGAGGGGCTGGCTGGAGCCTTGGGCTTTTCTCTCCTGCCGTGTGGTCCCTACTCCAGCCTGGAGGACCTGTGCCCACAGACAGACCTCAGCCAGAAGAGCCCAGCTGGCCTGGTTGGCCCACCTGACTCTCACCTCTTCATCAGAGTTTCCCAGGTGTTAGGGGAAACCATAAGTGTGTGTACAGTCAGTGTGAAACTGTGGATCACCCCACTGTTCCCTGTCACCTGCACCAGCATTCCGGTGCTCACACTCATGGCCCCTGTCACAGCTCCTGCCACCATCTCCTGGATCGGAATGGATTGGCCCCGGTTCAACTCTGTGGGAAGAGAGGTCCAGGCTGGAGCCAGGTGGCGAGGGAGGCAGGTTTGAGTGTGGCTGAGGCCTTAGCCCTGGGGTCCAACTTGGCCTCCACCATTTACTGGCTGGGTGTGACCCTGAGCAAGCCACTTAAGTCTTGGAGCCTCAGTTGCCCCATCTAAAAAAGGGGAGGGGAAGAATGACAGGGTCTTCCCCCCAAGGATGGTTGTGAGGATTAACTGAGGAACTGCCAGCATGGTCTCTGGCACATAGCAAGCACTTGACCCATGTTGAACCATTATTGTTGTTTAAAATTATCATTACTTATCACACAGCTGGGGATAGGAGGAAGAAAAAAATGGGTTCATCCTTCCCCTACACGGAAGATGGGTGTCCGTGGGGTGTCAGTGGCATGGTCCAGGCCAGACAGACCGGGGTTTTGTGTGTCTGGGCAGAGGCAGTTTGCTTTCTCAGCCACATGAATCTATCTTTTCTGCAACACTGTGCTACCCACAGGCCCCACCTGAAAGTGCCTGGGATGGGGGAGCTGGGCTCCAGCGCGTCCATGAGGGAGAAGTCTGTAGGGATGAAGGCGGTGTCCCACGGCCAGGGGTGGCGTCTGTGCTTCTTCCTCAGCAGGCAGAAGGGGCGCAGGTGTGGGGCGCTGTTCAGATGTCAGCAGGCACCAGCTCACCTCTCCTGCCCAGTTCTCTGACCACACTTCTGGCATCCCTTGCAAACAGGGATGACATGTTCCTGGAGGGGCAAAGAGGGCAGATGTCCTACAAGGCTTTGGGGGCCTTGGTGAGGTCTCTCAGCTGAATTGAATTTCCACAAATGTGAGGAGTGGGGAGCCCTGAGCAGATTTCTCCCCGGTGCTTGTGATTCAGGCTGGGTTCTAAAGTCAGCAGGTAGGTGGAAATCACAGGTAGTCAAACCACCCTGGAAACACCCTTTAGATCACTCCCCTCCTGCCAGCATGGGACCTGGAGAAGCTCCAAGGCCAAGAACTCCCTTCTCTGTTTTAGAACAGGTGTTCCCTTGGGAACGTTACTAAATCTCTCTGCTCCTTGGTTTCCTCAGCTGTAAAATAGAAGTTTATTCATATTTATGTAAAATATAGACAATTACTATCTGTAACAGTACACACTCTATTGGGCTGTTATGAGGACTAACAAGTTGATGTTGGTGTACGTTGATAAGCTGTTACCCCTTGTGTTCTGGCCTTGCTTGCGTTTCTGAGGTAGTGGGTGCCCAGGTGGGTGGGAGGAGAGAGGAGATGGGGGTGGCATGAGAAGGGAACAGGGATTCCTCTCTCTTCTCCCTCCTCTTAGCACCCATAATGGAGTTTTCTGGGTAGAGGCATCTGGGGTAAGCCTCTTTCCCCCTCCGGTGGGCCCCAGTAGCATTTTGTTCCTGGGTCTTTGATGGAGTTTGCCGTTTCTGTGAGCACCTTCCTGAGGTGGGCCCTGGCAGTCACCGAAGGCTTGTGAGCAGGGCAGTGACACTGCAAGCCAGTGCATGTGTTTTAGGACGAGTACTGACAGTCCACTGGAAAGGGGAGATTCCAGGAGTTTATGACTACAGTCCAGGTGGCCCAGGGCTCCAGCGTGATGTGGGGGCCAACCTTTTCTGCAGCCCCAGGGAAAGGAGGGAGGTGAGGGTCAGCTTCTCCACTAGGCACGGTGCCCAGGGCCCATGCTACTTTTAGGGTCCATGAAAATGTTTTTGTTTACTTTAAAATCAGAAGAAAGAAATAGCTTTTAGGTCTGAGAGAGTGTCTTAATATATAGTGTTAATATATTCGTCTTTATGCCAATAGTCTTTTTTCCTTTTCTGTCCAACTTAAAGCCAAAGAGAGGCTTCCGTGTTGTTGGGAATGGGGGCCAACACAACTTTAAATGACAGTATTTGCTATTTCTATGGAGGAAGGGGCCCCAGAAAGCGACTGCGGCCTGGGGAAGCGCGGTCCTGCTCAGGCCTGCAGGGGGCGCCAGAGGCGCGTCCGCTCGACTGCGGAGAGGGGCGGCGGCGGGGTGTACGGGAAATGGTGCTGGGTCAAGTAGTGACCTAGTGACCCAGAGGACCCCTGCGGGGACCGCCTGTGGGCAGCGACCCCTCGGAGTCCGGAAGGGGAAGTAGGACGCTCTCCAAAGGAGGGGGCGCCTGAGAAGGACGGGCTGGGAGCGGCCGGTGTGTGTGTGGGGGGGGGTTGGGGGGAGAGCTGCGGGCCTGCCCTCCTGCCTGGGGCCCCCTGCCTGCCCCCCAGTCCGGCCACCCCTCCAGGACCCGTTGTCCCCTGCCCTCCACACTCACCTGAGGCCCTGGGCTGCTGCCCCGTAGGGCGGTGGCCGGGTGGCCGTTCCGTACTGTAGGCTGTGTCCAGCGTTGGAAGTCTAGAACACGCGTCCAGCACTACAGGGTTTCCAGCCCTGCCCCTGACCCGTGGGGTGATCCTCCAGCTTTCAGTAAGGGCGTGTGGACTTACATTAATATTTACGCTTTGTGTTCTTTAATCAAAGCCCATCCGATCCCAGCCCCTCTTTCCTGCCCCTCCTTTCTTCCATAGCTTCTCCCCAGAGATGATCACTTTAAATGTGCTCGTGTCTTGTTTTGGTAATTACCTCCCTTATTTCTTGTTTAAAGGGCATTCTTGAGGTATAACTCACAAGCCATAAGTTCACCCCTTGAAAGTGTACAAATCAGTGGCTTTAGTATATTTACAGAATTGTGCAGCCAAGACCACAGTGTTGTAGAACATTTTCATTACTCCCCACCCTAACCACTGATGTACTTTCTGGGCTCTTGGATTTAACCTATTCTACATATTTCACATGGACGGGAGAATATAATATGCGGCCTTTTGTGTCTGACATTTCTTACTAATAAGCTTGCTCGGTTGTAGGCGTTGTCCATGTACTTAACTAGGGAAGATGAGGATTTAGGGTCCCCTTGGCACTACACCGCACCACAGGTCCTATCACAATTATTACTATGTAAACACAACTCAGCTATTAATAAACCATAAATATTTTTCCACTCCTGTAGGATTTTTGTTTTCTCATTATTTTTTTTTTATTTATTTTTCCTTCTATTTTCTGTGTTTGTATCTAATTAAATCCAAACTGCCAGTTCCTTAACTCTTGTATTTAATATCTCAGATTCAAGGTAATCTTTTTTTTTTTTTAAGATTTTATTTATTTATTCGACAGAGAGAGACAGCCAGTGAGAGAGGGAACACAAGCAGGGGGAGTGGGAGAGGAAGAAACAGTCTCATAGCGGAGGAGCCTGATGTGGGGCTCAATCCCATAACAGCCGGGATCACGCCCTGAGCCAAAGGCAGACGCTTAACCGCTGTGCCACCCAGGAGCCCCAGATTTAAGGTATTCTATCAATTTCGTCTTCCTGGAGAAATCTCCCCTAAGCCTTCCTGTCTGCTCATATGGGGACTGCTTGTTCTTCACCATCCCCCCACCACTGTCATCCTAGGAATTCCCGTCTCAATTCTACACTAAATCTTTTCCCTGTAGCCAGTATCTTCCTCCTGGGTCTCTCTCATTTTGCTGTATCACATCCTTTCATAGCTTTCTGGAAAATGGAACATAGTAATTTTTTAAAATGTTTGTCTGAAAATACCCTTATTCTACCTTCAAACGATGTAGACGTCTAGTTAGAAATAATTTTCCATCAAATTGTAAGAAGTCGTTGTTCCATTGCCTCTAGTTTGCTCTGTGGTTGCAATTTAAAGTTATTCTTTTCTCTTTCTTTCTTTCCTTTATTTTCTCTCTTTCTTTCTGAGGGGGAAAGAGAGAGTCTTTTTTTTTTTTAAAGATTTTATTTATTTATTTGACAGAGAGACAGCGAGAGAGGGAATGCAAGCAGGGGGAGGGGGAGAGGGAGAAGCAGGCTCCCAACAGCAGGGAGCCCGATGCGGGGTTGGATCCCAGGACCCTGGGATCACGCCCTGAGCTGAAGGCAGTCGCTTAATGACTGAGCCACCCAGGTGCCCCGGAAAGAGAGAATCTTAAGCAGGCTCCGCGCCCACTGGGGAGCCTGAGGCAGGGCTTGATCTCTCGACCCTGAGATCCTGACCTGAGCCGACATCAGGAGTTGGATGCTTAACTGACGGAGCCATCCAGGTGCCCCCCCCCCTTTAAAGTTATGCTTCTATTTGATCTTTTGTAAATAACCTTTGTTCTTCTCCCTGGATTTTTACTTTGTCCTGCATGTTCTGAAACATCACACAAATGTGTATTGGTATGGTCCTATTTTCATCCATTTGTGCTCTTTAAATCTGGAAACTCATACCCTGATTATGGGATATTTTATTGAATTATTTTATTGACAATTTCCTCTTCATTTGTGCGTGCCTGTGTGTGTTCTCTTTTTGAGAACTTGTTTTATCCAGCTGTTAGGCTTCCTAAACTGCTCTTATAAATTTCTTATTTTTCATCTTGTGACTTTTTACTTTCTGGGAAAGCTCCTCAACTTTACCTTTTGATCCTTCTATTGAATTTTTATAATAGTTTTAATTTCTTTTTTTTATTAAAAAACTGAAGTTTAATAGTCATTGAAGGGGTAACAAACACTAGTCTACATTGAAAAGTAATTTTATTTTATTTAATTTTTTTAAAATAATTCATTCATTTATTTGAGGGTGGGGGGAGAGCATGAGAGAGCACAAGCAAGGGGGGAGCAGCAGAGGGAGAGGGAGAAGAAGGCCCTCCTGGGCAGGGAGCCCACCAGTGGGGTCCTATTCTAGGACGCTGGGATCATGACCCGACCAAAGGCAGAGGCTCAACTGACTGAGCCACCCAGGCACCCCCAAAGTAATTTTAATCATAGCTAAAACAAACTAAATCAGAGAATTCTATTAAGAAATAACAAAAATGATAAATATTTAATAACACCTAAAATGTAGATACTTAAGATCCTAAACAAAATTATTAAAAGGGCCTTGAAATTTTTTCCCAACAATTCATCTCATAAAATCAATTTCTAAATAGCTCTGTCCTTTGCTTTGGTGTTTCCTCCACTATCGACTAAATGTTAGTACAGTAGAAAATCACTTACGTTCTTTTCAAATGCTTGGCATTATAATTTGAGCTCATATCTTTCCTCAAATTCAACTTTGCTCCACATATTCCACACGTATGCAGATGAACATCCATGTGCTGTCCCAGCTGTTCATATTTGGGAAGAGCCAGAAGCAGACCTGGCATACAGTCTCACCAGCAGTTAAAAGAGAAATCATGTGCTGTGCATGGTCATGTTTTCTGAGGTTTCCTTGAGCACAGGTGCAGTCGCAACTGACGTTCTCTTAAAAACTGCTTTCCATGTGTCCGACAAATGAACTGTTCTTCCTTAGTATGAACAGTATAGCATTCTCTTAAGTGGCACCGCTGATAAAATCCTTTTCCACGCAGAATACAAAAATGCTTTCGTCTGTGATTGCTTTCACTTTCTTCCATGATGGCACTCTTGAACACATCCTGGTCTAGGCAGCTAGACATATGTTCAAGCACTGGATGCTCAGTTTCCAAACACTGGTCACAATCAGGGTGTCGAAGAGGACATGCAGAATGTTTAAGGAACTGCTTTTTTGGGATACTGTTTATCTGGAAATGATTGTCCCTAAAATCATCTGACATTCCCACAAACAGCGCTCTTACTTCTGACTGCTCGTCAGGGTTCTCTTCCTTGTCCATCTTCTCCTCCGTATTTCCTAACCCATTCCTTGTCAGATCTTGGGGTTCCCCACATCTCTGAGCATGCTCCTGAAGCTGCCTCCCCTTAACAAGGATCTGTGCACATTTCCCACACGCACAGATATGTTCAACGTGTTTGGCTAAGTAATGAGACGACAGGTCCTCCTCAGTTATTGTTGAGTTCGCACAGCACACAGGATGCGTTTTCAGTATCCTCTTCACTGGACTGCTGTTGTTAGGGGGCCTGATATTTTCTAGACCCCATCTTTCATCAGCGTTTATTGGCATCTGAGGTTTTAGAGTTTTCCTACCACTTTTCTATTTTTTTTTAAGATTTTATTTATTAATTCGACATAGAGAGACAGCCAGCGAGAGAGGGAACACAAGCAGGGGGAGTGGGAGAGGAAGAAGCAGGCTCCTAGTGGAGGAGCCTGACGTGGAGCTTGATCCCAGAACACTGGGATCATGCCCTGACGCTTAACGACTGCGCCCGCCAGGCGCCCCCCTACCACTTTTCTTAATACCATTAACTTCTTCCGNAAGCAGGGGGAGTGGGAGAGGAAGAAGCAGGCTCCTAGTGGAGGAGCCTGACGTGGAGCTTGATCCCAGAACACTGGGATCATGCCCTGACGCTTAACGACTGCGCCCGCCAGGCGCCCCCCTACCACTTTTCTTAATACCATTAACTTCTTCCAAGGTATCTGTGAAATGGCCCTTCAGGTTCATCTAATTCATCGTTATCAGTGGATTCATTATAGTCTTTATCAGTAGCTTTAATAACTTCATTATAGTCTTTATCAGTAACTTTAATAATAGTCTTTATCAGTAACTTTAATACGGTCTTTCAGTTCGTCTGCAGGAATATCTTCTGGCTGCATCTTGGTGATGATTCTTTCCTTCTCAGCAGCTCTGCTTTTTTCTTTGCGGGCCAGTTCAGACTCCACAGTGCTACCCTTTCTGCTTCCAGTGGTTGAGGTCGAATCAGCGGCAGCCTGGCTGGAGTCTCCTCTGTATTCATCTATTTGTGTATAAAATGCTTTGGAAGAGTCCTTTTCACCACATCCGGCTTTGGTATTACTGTCTTTTCCATCTCTGGTATCTACTGTTTCGTGATAGGATCTTGTTGGTATGAATGTCCGTTAGTCCAGGTTAGAGAATGCTCATGTAATAAGTTTTCACAGCTAAAGCCAAATCCACATCTATCACGGGTAAAACTCCATCCAAAGCATGCATAACATGTGTTCTTTGTGAGTAGATCATTTGGACGCTGAACTTTTTTTACATACATCAAATAGTGGTTTGGGTTAATTGCCAAATTGTAGAGACTCTTCATCAGGCTCTCGATCGTGTGGTGTAGTCACTGTTGAACTTGGCTCTGCCCACCACCTGTTGGCTTCACTGCTATTTCTAGCCACTGTGTCTTACCCCAAATATCATTTTGCTGTTCTGTTTGCTAGAAGCAGAAGATGAACGTTTTGAACTAGAACAGTCTGCGTCCTGTATGTCTTCTAAGCAGTCAGGTACGCTGTACAGCTGCAGGTAGTTATCGCCACTTCCCACTGCTCAAAGCTGGAGGGAGCAGTCATAATTTTTCCCAAATGCATAAATTGCAAAATGAGATCAGAACACTCGGCACGAATGTTCATGTTGCTGAGATTCAGTTGTGCAGTCCTGTGCTGACGGTTCAAGAAGAACATTCTAGAAGAGCTACAGGCAGCCAGGACGGCTTTATGTGCTTGAAAAGTAAACATCCTCGACTGCAGTACAACAGTCACAGAGAAAACCCCACTCCCTTTGGTTGTTTAGCTGAAGGACGTAGTTGCGTGGCTGGGCTTCACCATCATCTGTTAGAGACCGGCTGCCGCAGGAACCGGGGCTGCAGAGGTTTTAGGGAGTTTAAGGCAAATTGGCCACGAGAAAGGTGGGTGGAGGCGAGGGGGCCGGCGAGCTGCAGTTTTAATTTCTTTTTTTTTTTTTTAAAGATTTTATTTATTTATTTGACAGAGACAGAGACAGCCAGCAAGAGAGGGAACACAAGCAGGGGGAGTGGGAGAGGAAGAAGCAGGCTCATAGCAGAGGAGCCTGATGTGGGGCTCGATCCCATAACGCCGGGATCACACCCTGAGCCGAAGGCAGACGCTTAACCGCTGTGCCACCCAGGCGCCCCTGCAGTTTTAATTTCTAAGACCTCCTTTTTTGTTCTCTTAATGTTCCTCTTAAAATAGCTCAAAAAGCATAGTTTGGAAAAGTCACACATAATGGTCAATACACAGGTATAATTGGGGGGGACTTAATTTTTTTTTTGCAGCAATTCCAGACCCTCTTGTTTTTAACATTTTACCACCTCTTCTTGGTTACATATCTGTCTCTCTGTCCCTTCATTAATTATTTTTTTTGATGGATTTCACAGTAAGTCACAGATATCCGTACACTTCACCCCACAATTCATATTGTTACTAGAGTTCAGTATTTGTTTACATTGTTTTGGAGTAGCATTAATATACAGCAAAATGCTCATATCTTTAGATACTATTTGATGAGTTTTGACAATTGCATGAACCTTGATCAAGATACAGATCTATCACTTCAGAACGTTCCCTCGAGTGTGCTGATCCCTGGCTCCATGCTACCCTAAGTCCGTCCCCTGGCTCCATGCTACTTTAGGTCCCCTGAGCTCACCTGGGACGCTCCCAGCATAGACTGGGGCGGGGCCAGGACTCTCTGGACTGACTGCCAGCTGCTGCAGCACAGAGAGGGTCCCATACAGGGCGGACAGGGGCTGCTTGGCTTCCAGATCCCAGGTTAACCTGGGACTATTCAGCTCCATATTCAGGCCACACTCCTGCAGCAGGCCATAGGTGATGGCCAAATCCTCATCCTGGAGTGGGGCAAGGAGCTCGGGTTTGAGGGTGAAGGGGATGTTCCCGGAGCATTTGAAATTGGGCTCCAGGATGCTCTTTACCTAGAATAAACAGTATCCGATGTTTCAGGTCAGCATCTGAGGTTGGAAAGAGAAAATTTGTCCCCAAGAGGGTCATGCAGGGTAGCTGAAAAGGACAAGAGCTTTGGAGTCAAGGGGACCACGAGTCATGTCCTTGTCATGTCCTGTGATCAGTGGGATTGTGGACACATTATCTGAAAACGCTGAGCATTGGTTTCTCAGCTGCTAAATGGTTATGCTAACGTTTCCCTTGTAGAATAGTGGCATCGGGAGTCACGTGTGTACATGTACATACACGTGTGCAATGTGTGTTCATGTATATACATATGTCTGCACACACATACATACTTATATATACGTATGAGGAGAGAGAAACAGCAATCACCAAATGGTAACTGTGTTAGTAAAGCAGGGATATGACTCCGAGCCCCCGAGTTCCCAAACCTGGGTTCTTATATGGCTACTTTAGAACTGGGGGGGGGGGCTTCTGCAGGGGTTGCCATGGAAATGGAGACCCTCCTAAGGTAACCTTATACCTACTGGGCCTGTTCCCTAGAGGCAGATGCAGCCAGGGATTTCCCAGTTGCCAAAGCAGGATCCTGTCTCCCTTCCTAGCAGAAACTTCCATCATCTCTTTTTCCTCAGAGTCATTCTTAACTCTGGTTCTCTCACCCTCTTCCCTGGACATTGGCCCCTGGGGATTTCGTACCAGCTCCCGCTGCTGGAGGAGGGTCCTCTTCTTCATGGACTGTGTCAGCAGATCGTGTTGGGTGTTACTCAGCACTGGGAACAGGGAGACATTTGGGGAAAGAGGGTGATGAAGAGTTATACTTTTCCTCTCCCCACTGTGAACTAGGAGACCCCATGAGAGGAGAACTCTGAGGCAGAGGAATAACCCATTGGATTTGAAGGCCAAATTCCATGTACTGGGAAGTCTTCCTCCTATTCTTGGATGGTCTTCAGGATGCTACATGACACGGTTCAGAGGTTGGGATCCTGAGGCTGGAGTCTGGAATCATCCACCCACAATGATCTGTTGGATGAACTTGGGCGGGTCACTTTCTAGACCTCAGGCTGGTTCTCTGTTCACACGGCAAATTTATCTCACTAAGCCCTCCAGACTTTGGAGAGAGCTGGTGTATGGGATGAAGATCATGATATTTGAAGGGTTTTGGAGAGGTGGCATCTAACCCATGGCTTTCATGAGGTCTGCAGGCCAAACTTGAGACTTTCCTACATTTCCCCAAATCACTCTTACCCATTATGGCTTCAAGGAGATAAATCATGTGGAATCTTTCCTGGATCCATACGTCTCTTATGTCCTCTTGCATCTCATTTAGGATTTTGCCACCAAAGCCATCCAGAGAATCCCAGGGGTTCCCATCCAGCTGTAGGAGACTGGTATTATTGGTAATATGATACTACTACTACAACTAGCATTGTTAAGTAATTTTGCTTGTGTCTTTTAAGTCTGTAAGTGATTAACAAAGGTGGGAGGTCAGGGCGCTTTACCTGTGCCAGGGGATTCCCAGCAGCCTCAGTATTTGGGACTGCACTCCCTGGCCCTGTTGTGCCTGGGGCTCCTGCATCTCTCACATCCTACTCTTTCTCCTGGCATTGCCCCATTCCTCCTCCCCCATGTGCCTTGGTAGTATTTTCTCGTAAACCTGCCCCCATTACCACTTTTGATCAGCCCTAGGTAGCTAGCTGTAGGAACCCCTCACCTCGTCCATGAGGTCCTGCAAAGCCTCTTGGTTCCCAAGCATGTTCAGGATATTATGGAATATGGCATCCTGAGCGTCCTTTGAGAGCTGGGCCAGGGCCTCCACTTCCTGGAAAATCTCCTCATGTAGGTGCTCGAAATCTGCCCTCAGGAATCAGCAACAACGAGAAAATGGGTACAATGCTTTGATTAGAACATTCCTGGGATGACCAGGCCTTCCCCGTCAATAGAAGCCGTTTTGTCAACCAAAAGCATCTCTGGATGGCATGTTTGCGCTCTGGGAATAGGCTAGATATAACAGAGTAGCAAACTGACAATCTCAGCGCTATGAAATGAGGGCGGTAGAACGCAGGGAGGAGAGATGGAGATTCTGGAAAGGGGCCATGGGGAGTGGAAGAAAATGACCAGGTGCTCATTTCTGGGACATGTCTGACATAATGTGGATTCTAACGCTGGGCTCTTAGAGAGGAGGATCTTAAGTGCCCTGGGCTCAGTTTCTGTATCTGTTAAGTGGGAATGTTAAAAGGATTAAATTGAGTTTATGTATGGTAAATGCTTGGGGTAGTACCAGTGCACATGAGTTATCCTTCTTACTGTGTAATTCTACCTATATCGTCTATATCCATAGAGAATTAACCAAGGAATTGGGGCACCTGGGTGGCTCAGTCTGTTGGACTTCTGCCTTCGGCTCAGGTCATGGGGATAGAGTCCAGGTCTGGCTCCCTGCTTCTTCCTCTCCCTCTGCCCCTCCCCCTGTTCATGCTCTCTGTCTCTCTCTCTCTCTCTGTGTCTCTCAAATAAATAAATTAAATCTTAAATCTTAAAAAAAAAAAAAAAAGAACCGAGGCTCTCTGCTTCTCTTAGCCGACTTCCGGTGACCTTGAGATGATATGCTGAGTGTGAGGCCACTGGAAGGGAAGCTGCAGTGGCATAGGCATTTCTGTTTGGTTCACTGCTGTATCCTCAGGGCTCAGAACAATGCCTGTTGACCACTAAGTTCTTAAATGTTTGTCGCAGGCATGCACAAATGAATAAAGAATGAATAAGCGGAGCTGACCAAAGCATATATTTGGAAGCAGAGCTCAGTTTTTTGAGTTGCATGGAAACTCCAATTTGGGTTCTCCGCTTTGCAGCTTCCTACCCTGGAGGCCCCTTAATTCCCTCTTAACAGACACTCACCTTTCGGGAGGACTCTCCATATTCCTCCTGGAAAGAGAATCACAAGTGATCATCTCTTTTCTCATGCTCAGAGTTGCTTTTGAGACACTTTGGAGGGTTCTGTTCTCTCACCACGTCCTCTTGCCAAACCCCTTCCTGCCCCAGTCTGGGTCCATCCCTCCATCCCCATGGCCTTTCTGAACCTTTCCTATTCTACAACAAGTAGCGCCAGGCCCTAGGGCCATGGTGGCAAAGGCCAGGGCAACCTGCCCTGCTCACCACATGTGTGCACGATGGGATCCTCATCCTCACCTCCAGCAAACATACACCTATTGAGGGGATGGGACCACTTATGAGGGTATCTAAAAGAGAAAGTACATCCCCCACCCAAGAGTTAGCTTCTGAAGACATTCAGTTTCTCTGACCTTCTGCCCCTGCCCTCCCTGACCCCCTCCTTTCCATCTATTCCTGCCCTTTGCCCAGGGGCCACATCCTCCTGCCTCAGGTAAGGACAGCAGAGGCAATCACGGGGGGGAGTTGTGCAAAGTGGCCTCATGGAGGGATCCAGCCCCACTTTCCTGCCTTGAAAATCACCCACTCACCTAATAGTGATGATGGTAGAAAATTCATGAACTCTTCCCCTGGAAAGAGAAACAGAAGTACTCATTCACAAAGCCTTTTTCTCCTCTCCCCTTTCCTCCTCCCCACTGCTCTTCCTTCTCTTCCCAGCTTTCTCCTCTTCTCTTCACTGCCCCCCCCCCCGCCCCGGGTTTCTTCCCTCTTCCCTCTACTTCAGCTGACTTGGTGCCTAGGCACATGGAGACCCAGGCAGCCCCCCCACACCCCTATCTCAGTGTTCAAAGGAGAAAGGTGGCTTTCTGTTTGGCCAGGGGCCTGCGCCAGGGTCAAAGGTAGGGGAGAGTAGGAAGCGTTGGAGTAGTCCGGCTGGAAAGGTTTCCTGTGGGTCTGTGGGGGCTTAAGCCCTATGCATGGCTCTAGCTGGTATCCAAAGGAGGTCAGGGCTCAGCAGGGGCTGAGTCTAGGCAGAGAATCTGCCCAGCTCTGGAGCTCACCTTTTGGAAAGGCTTTGTTTGTTTGTTTGCTTCTTTGTTGTTGTTTTTTAAGATTTTATTTCTTTGAGAGAGCAAAACCGGGTGAGGGGCAGAGGGAGAAGGAGGAGGAGACTCCCCACTGAGCAGGGAGCCCGATGTGGGGCTGGATGCCAGGACCCCGAGATCATGACCTGAGCCAAAGGCAGACACTTACTTGGCCTATCCACCCAGGCATCTCTTGGAAAGGTTTTCTCCTTGTCGTAATCTGTGATGAGAATATCTGGATGGGAAGAAGTCAGGCCAGGACAGCTGAGGTTACTCCTGCTGGACCCTTTATATCCCTGCACCTGCAGCCCCAGACTTCCTCCTCCAGGCCGGCTGTGGCAGCTCTTCTCAGTGTGGCCTGGGAACCCCTCCCGTCATCGTCCCCCGTGATGCTGGCTAAAGCTCAGAACCCCTGACCTGACTCTGAAGAGGACCCTGGAGCCTGTCTTTTGCCCAAGCACCTTGGTTGTTCACTGTGCTCTCTGACATTGGGAGAACTGTCTCTGTAAGGTATAGAGACAATTTGTCCCTCCTTCTTTGGGTAGGATTGTCTGTCTGGTGCCTTTTGTCTTACTCTCCTGAGGTGTCCTCCCTCACCTGTTTCTGCTCCCAGTCCTGCTCTCTTCCTGGGTGATTCCACACTATATGTGGGAAATGTGCTGAAACAACATGTTGCAGTGAGGATACTACAGAGAGCAGTGTGTGAGTGAGTGTGTGTGTGTGCATGTGTGAGTGCCTGAGAGAGAGAGAGAGAGAGTGTGTGTGTGTGTGTGCGTGTGGCGAGGGCATCCCCTGATCCCTGGGGAGCTGGGCCCCTCCTGCATCAGGCTCACCTCTAACTGGGACTTCAATTCGGGAAGGGACAGGCCAGGGACTCTGAGCTGGTTGTGCCCCAGCACTCACCATTCCACCCAGCTCCTGCTTGCTGTACATGGTTCCCTCCTGTGGAGTCAGAGCCCAGAGTGTAAGTGTGCTGGGGGCCCGAGGCTAGTGAGGGAGGGAGAGGTGTAGATAAAACCCTGCGTTTTGCTCCTAGGGCATTATGTCTGCAATTTTGTTTGGGACCATGCTGGTATCTCCTGGGCTTTGACTCCAGGTTACGGGTTACCTGGGGGAGCGCCCTGTGGCTCCCCCAAGTGAGCTGCTGAGAGTGGCTTGAGTGAGTCCTTGAATGAATAGAGATGGTGGGATTGGGGCTGTACTTTGCCCAGTGCTAAGGACACCTCTGCTCTGGGTCCCCCTTTGTCCCTCTCCACGTGGCAGACTGTCTCTGTATCTCCCCCTAGCAGGGTTTCAGGCCGTGGGTGGTGGGATGTGTGTGCCCCCACAGTTGGGAATGTCCTCAGCCGTCTCCATGAATGGGCAGAGCAGGGAGTGGGAGCGTGCCGATGCTCCTTCCCCTCTCATTTCTCTTCTCAGGAGAAGCAGTCCCCTCTCCCCATCTGCCTCTGCTTACCCCAGCCATTCTCCTTAAAAACCAGCTGTTTCCTCTTGTAGGCCATCACCGTGCCCTGTGGCAGAGTCAACATCTTCACTCTGTGACCCTCTCCCTGGCCTTGACCCTGGGGAGAGAAAGCTGGCAATAAGGTCCCATATGCATGTGATCTTAAAACTCAGATAGATCTAGGAAGCTCATGATCAAAGAACCCAGCAG
>NC_048226.1:92586863-92724261 GCF_002007445.2 Ailuropoda melanoleuca | reverse complement strand
TGTGTGTGTGTGGCGAGGGCATCCCCTGATCCCTGGGGAGCTGGGCCCCACCTGCATCAGGCTCACCTCTAACTGGGACTTCAATTCGGGAAGGGACAGGCCAGGGACTCTGAGCTGGTTGTGCCCCAGCACTCACCATTCCACCCAGCTCCTGCTTGCTGTACATGGTTCCCTCCTGTGGAGTCAGAGCCCAGAGTGTAAGTGTGCTGGGGGCCCGAGGCTAGTGAGGGAGGGAGAGGTGTAGATAAAACCCTGCGTTTTGCACCTAGGGCATTATGTCTGCAATTTTGTTTGGGACCATGCTGGTATCTCCTGGGCTTTGACTCCAGGTTACGGGTTACCTGGGGGAGCGCCCTGTGGCTCCCCCAAGTGAGCTGCTGAGAGTGGCTTGAGTGAGTCCTTGAATGAATAGAGATGGTGGGATTGGGGCTGTACTTTGCCCAGTGCTAAGGACACCTCTGCTCTGGGTCCCCCTTTGTCCCTCTCCACGTGGCAGACTGTCTCTGTATCTCCCCCTAGCAGGGTTTCAGGCCGTGGGTGGTGGGATGTGTGTGCCCCCACAGTTGGGAATGTCCTCAGCCGTCTCCATGAATGGGCAGAGCAGGGAGTGGGAGCGTGCCGATGCTCCTTCCCCTCTCATTTCTCTTCTCAGGAGAAGCAGTCCCCTCTCCCCATCTGCCTCTGCTTACCCCAGCCATTCTCCTTAAAAACCAGCTGTTTCCTCTTGTAGGCCATCACCGTGCCCTGTGGCAGAGTCAACATCTTCACTCTGTGACCCTCTCCCTGGCCTTGACCCTGGGGAGAGAAAGCTGGCAATAAGGTCCCATATGCATGTGATCTTAAAACTCAGATAGATCTAGGAAGCTCATGATCAAAGAACCCAGCAGCCCCCTCCTCTCACCCTCCCTTGATTCTGATTTTCAGGTACTGCTCATTTGGTCCAGTATTTACCTTCATATTTCTTAGTTTCATGTTTATATTGCAGCTATTTAATTTTTTTTTTCAGATTTAAGTATATCCAGTTATTTTCTCCTTTGGATGGTGAGGATTTCATTTTCCTACTCTTCCTACTCTTCCTACTCTTCCACCTTCCCCACCCCTTCCCCCATCCTCCTAAAATGTTCACATCCCAATATTTAAGTTAATATTCATTGTTCACTGTTGGGGAGACTGCTTCTCCTCACTCTAGATCTTTCCTTAGCAGTTTATTACTGCGCTAGTCATGTGCCCTCTCTGCCTCTTACTCATCTTTCCAGGGAATGTGGGATGCATTTTTTGAGATCATGCATATCAGAAGACTTCCTTCCTTTACCCTCACACTTGAACGTTATTTTGACTGGACATCGAATTCTAAGCTGTAATTCTTTGGAAAATGACATTTGTTTTTCTTTTTCTTTTTTATTATTTTTAAAACAATTTTTTATTATGTTATGTTAGTCACCATATAGTATATCCTTAGTTTTTGATGTAAAGTTCCATGATTCATTATTTGCGTATAACACCCAGTGCACCAAGCAATACATGCCCTCCTTACTACCCATCACCGGCCTATCCCAATCCCCCAACCCCCTCCCCTCTGAAGCCCTCAGTTTGTTTCCCAGAGTCCACAATCTCTCATGGTTCATTCCCCCTTCTGTTTACCCCCCCTTCATTCTTCCCTTCCTTCTCCTGCCGATCTTCCTATTTCTTATCTTCCATAAATGAGTGAAACCATATGATAATTGTGTTTCTCTGCTTGACTTATTTCGCTTAGCATTAACTCCTCCAGTGCCGTCCATGTTGCAGCAAATGTTGAGTAATCGGTCTTTCTGATGGCTGAGTAATATTCCATTGTATATATGGACCACATCTTCTTAATCCAGTCATCTGTTGAAGGGCATCTCGGCTCCTTCCATGATTTAGCTATTGTGGACGATGCTGCTATGAACATTGGGGCACATATGGCCCTTCTCTTCACTACGTCTGTATCTTGGGGGTAAATACCCAGTAGTGCAATTGCTGGATCATAGGGTAGCTCAATTTTTAACTTTCTAAGGGACCTCCACACTGTTTCCCAAAGTGGCTGTACCAACTTGCATTCCCACCAACAGTGTGAGAGGGTTCCCCTTTCTCCACATCCTCTCCAACCTTTGTTGTTTCCTGCCTTGTCAATTTTGCCATTCTAACTGGCATAAGGTGGTATCTCAGTGTGGTTTTGATTTGAATTTCCCTGATGGCTAATGATTTTGAACATTTTTTCATGTGTCTGTTAGCCATTTGTATGTCTTCATTGGAAAAGTGTCTGTTCATATCTTCTGCCCATTTTATGATTTGTTTATTTGTTTCTCGTGTATTGAGTTTGAGAAGTTCTTTGTAGATCTTGGATACTAATCTTTTATCTGTAGTGTCATTTGCAAATATATTCTCCCATTCCATGGGCTGCCTCTTAGTTTTTTTGACTATTTACTTCGCTGTGCAGAAGGTTTTTGTTCTGATAAAGTCCCATAAGTTCATTTTATCTTTTATTTCTCTTGCCTTTGGCGATGTGTCGTGAAAAAGGTTGCTCTGGCCGATGTCATAGAAGTTGTTGCCTATGTTCTCCTCTAGAATTTTGATGGATTCCTGTCTCACATTGAGGTCTTTCATCCATTTGGAGTTTATTTTTGTGTATGGTGTGAGAGAGTGGTCAAGTTTCATNTCTCACATGGAGGTCTTTCATCCATTTGGAGTTTATCTTTGTGTATGGTGTGAGAGAGTGGTCAAGTTTCATTCTTTTGCATGTAGCTGTCCAGTTTTCGCAGCACCATTTATTGAAGAGACTGTCTTTTTTTCCCACTGGATGTTTTTTCCTGCTTTATCAAAGATTAGTTGCCCAAAGAGCCGAGGGTCCATTTCTGGGTTCTCTATTTTATTCCATTGGTCTGTGTGTCTGTTTTTGTGCCGGTACCATGCTGTCTTTATGATCACAGCTTTGTAGTATAGTTTGAAATCTGGCAACGTGATGCCTCCAGGTTTGTTTTTCCTTTTCAACAATTCCTTGGCAATTCGGGGCCTTTTCTGGTTCCACACAAATTTAAGGGCTGTTTGTTCCAGTTCTTTGAAAAATGTCATTGGTATTTTAATCGGGATAGCATTGAAAGTGTAAATTGCTCTGGGTAGCACAGACATTTTAACTATGTTTATTCTTCTGATCCATGAGCATGGAATATTTTTCCATCTTTTTGTGTCTTCTTCAATGTCTTTCAAGAGTGATTTAGTTTCTAGAATATAGATCCTTTACGTCTTTGGTTAAGTTAGTTCTGAGATAATGTATGATTTTTGGTGCTATTGTAAATGGAATGGATTCCCTAATTTCTCTTTCTTCGGTCTCATTGTTCGTGTATAGAAATGCAGCTGATTTCTAGGCACTGATTTTGTATCCTGCCGCATTACTGAATTGCTCTATAAGTTCTAGCAGTTTGGGGGTGGAGTCTTTTGGGTTTTCCGTATAGAGTATCATGTCATCTGCGAAGAGAGACAGTTTGACTTCTTCTTTGCCGATTTGGATAACTTTTATCCCTTTTTGTTGTCTGATTGCTGTTGCAAGGACTTTTAGTACTATGTTGAATAATAATGGCGAGAGTGGGCATTCTTGTCGTGTTCCTGATCTTAAGGGAAAGGCTTCCAGCTTTTCCCCATTGAGAATGATATTCGTTGTGGGCTTTTCATAGATGGTTTTTAGAAATTGAGGAATGTGTCCTCTGTCCCTACACTCTGAAGGGTTTTAATCAGGAAAGGATGCTGTATTTTGTCAGATGCTTTTCTGCATCAATTGAGAGGATTTTATGTTTCTTGACTCTTTTCTTGTTCATATGATCTATCACACTGATCGATTTACGAATGTTGAACCACCCCTGCATCCCAGGGTTGAATCCCACCTGGTCATGATGGATAATCCTTTTAATGTACTGTTGGATCCTATTAGCTAGGATCTTGTTGAGAATTTTGGCATCCATATTCATCAGGGATATCAGTCTGTAATTCTCCTTTTTGACGGGGTCTTTGCCTGGTTTGGGGATCAAGGTAATACTGGCCTTATAGAATGAGTTTGGTAGTTTTCCTTCTGTTGCTATTTTTTGAAACAGCTTCAGGAAAATAGGTATTATTTCTTCTTTGAATGTTTGGTAGAATTCCCTGGGGAATCCGTCAGGCCCTGGACTCTTGTTTTTGGGGAGGTTTTTGATCACTGCTTCAATCTCTTTATAATTAATCAGTCTGTTTAAATAATCAATTTCTTCCTGTTTCAGTCTTGGTAGCTTATAGGTTTCCAGGAAGGCATCCATTTCTTCCAGGCTGTTTAATTTATCGGCATAATGCTGTTGATCAAAGTTTCTAATGATCCTTCCTATTTCATTGGTGTTGGTTGTGATCTCTCCCCTTTCATTCACAATTTTATTAATTTGGGTCCTTTTCTGTTCTTTTGAATAAGTCAGGCCAGTGGTTTATCGATCTTATTTATTCTTTCAAAGAACCAGCTTCTGGTTCTGTTGATCTGCTCTTTTGTGCTCCTGGTTTCTAATTCATTGATCTCTGCTCTAATCTTGATCAACTGCCTTCTCATGCGTGGGTTAGGCCTGTTCTTCTGTTCCAGTTCCAGCTTCTTGAGGTGAGAATATAAAAACTGCATTTTAGATTTTTCTATTCTTTTGAGTGAGGCTTGGATGGCTATGTATTTCCCCCTTAGGACTGCCTTTGCAGTGTCCCATAGGTTTTGGACCATTGTGTTTTCATTGTCGTTGGTCTCCATAAATGCTTAAATTGATTTTTGATTTCCTGGTTTACCCAATCATTCTTTTTTTTTTTTTAAAGATTTTATTTATTTATTTATTTGACAGAGATAGAGACAGCCAGCGAGAGAGGGAACACAAGCAGGGGGAGTGGGAGAGGAAGAAGCAGGCTCATAGCGGAGGAGCCTGATGTGGGGCTCAATCCCATAACGCCGGGATCACGCCCTGAGCCGAAGGCAGGCGCTTAACCGCTGTGCCACCCAGGTGCCCCTACCCAATCATTCTTGAGCAGCATGGTTCTTAGTTTCCAAGTGTTTGAGTTTCTTCCAAATTTTTCCTTGTGATTGAGTTCCAATTTCAAAGGATGTGGTCTGAGAATATGCAGGGAATAATCTCAGTCTTTTGGTATCAGTTGAGACCTGTTTTGTGACCCAGTATATGGTCTATTCTGGAGAAAGTACCTGGGGTGTAGTGTTCTGTATATATCTATGAGGTCCATCTGGTCCAATATGTCATTCAAAGTTCTTGTTTCTTTGTTGATTATCTGCGTAGGTGATCTGTCTATTGATGATACTGGAGTGTTGAGATCCCCTACTATTAACGTATTATTATCTATATGTTTCTTTATTCTGGTTAAGAGTTGGCTTGTGTATCTAGCTGCTCCCTGTTGGGGGCATAGATATTTAAAATTGCCATATCCACTTGTTGGATACATCCTTTAAGAATAATACAGTGTCCTTCTGTATCTCTAACTACAGCCTTTAGTTTAAAATCTAATCTGTCTGATATGAGAATTGCTACCCCAGCTTTCTTTTGAGGTCCATTGGCATGAAAAATGGTTTTCTATCCCTTTACTTTCAGTCTGGATGTATCTTTAGGTTCAAGATGAGTCTCTTGTAGGCAGCAAATGGATGGGTTATGTCTTTTTATCCAATCTGCAACCCTGTGGCATTTTATGGGAGCATTTAGGCCATTCACATTGAGACTGATTATTGAGAGATATGATTTTAATGATGTCATGTTGCCTGTGAAGTCTTTGTTTCTATAGATTGTAAATTTCTGTTTTGTATCACTCTTGGGGACTTTTTACTTTTATAGAACCCCCCTTGATATCTCATGTAGGGCTGGTTTGGTGGTTACGAATTCGGTCAGTTTCTGCTGATCCTGGAAGGTCCTTATCTTTCCATCAATTCTGAATGACAGCCTTGCTGGATAAAGGATCCTTGGCTGCATGTTCTTCTCAGATAGAGCTTTGAAAATACTCTGCCAACCCTTCCTAGCCTGCCATTCTCTGTAGACAGGTCTGACGTTATTCTGATATTTTTACCTCTGTACGTAAGGATTTTCTTCCCCCTGGCTGCTTTCAATACTGTATCCTTGTATCTAATATTTGCGAATTGCACTATGATGTGACGTGGTGTAGGTCTGTGGTCATTGACCTTAGGAGGGGTCCTCTCTGCCTCTTGGACACGAATGCTTGTTTCCTTTGTCAGATTAGGGAAGTTCTCAGCTACAGTTTGTTCAAATATCTCTTCTAGACCTCTCTCTCCACCCCCTCGGGGATGCTGATGATTCTGACGTTGGAACGTTTCATTGAGTCAGTAATCTCCTGTAATCTACATTCTTGAGATTGGATTTTTTTTGAGCCAAGTTTCTATTTTAATTTTCTCTTCTACCATCCCATCCTCCAGTTCACTAATTCGTTCTTCTGCCTCATTTACCCTGGCTGTCAGAGCGTCTAGTTTAGACTGCAATTGATTCATAGCATTTTTAATTTCTGCGAGATTCACTCTCGTTTCTGCCCTTAGAGATTCTATATTCTCGTTAATATTTTTTTTGAGCCTACATACACATCATCTTGACCATTGTTACTCTGAACTCCATTTCTGACAATTTGGTTATATCCATATCCATCATTTCTGTGGCAGAGGCCACAGTCTCTGTCTCCTTTCTTTGCTGGGGAGATTTCTCCTCCTCGTCATTCTGATGAGGAGAGGTTGTGGGGTTGCCTGGAGCCCAGATTATTGACCAGGACCCAGGCAGTGTGTACTTGTTTTATAGGGACCTTAGGGATGTGGGCTTCTTGATTTTTCAGCCTGCCTTCTGGGGGAGGGGCCTGCCAGGCTGATATTCAGGCAACCCTGTTTGGGTAGAGTCTCCCTGTCTCCTGTGAGGGGGGATGGGGATGGGCACAATGTGAGCTGGTATTTCCAGGCTTTTGTTCTCTGGCGGCTTTCCCTGGTGTTTTCTGTGGCTCTTCTGAGAGTCAGAGCAGCAGTGGCCATAGCCTAGCCTCTGTCTCAGAACAGAGAGATCGCAGTCCGCTCTCCACTGAGCTCTCTTGGCCTCTTTAACGCTGTTTCTGTCAGTGCTGGTAAAAACCCTGCAGCATCCTGGGTTGTGCGCCCCACAGCCGCTCTCCCAGCCCTCACTTCCAAGGCTGGCCCGTCTCTGTCCTTTGTGCTTCTAACACCGCCGGTCACCCCCGGTTCCTGTGCATGCTCCCGAGCTCCCGGTTTTAGTCCGGTTCCAGTGAGCGCTCTGGAGCTTCGGTTTTCAGACTGGTCACACGTGTTCCCCGGCTCACGGTCTCAGTCTGTTCTCTCACCAGTGTGGTCCGCGAGTCAGCCCGCTCCCCAGTGCAGGTGGCTGCTGCTTCCTGGTTCCCGATTGTGGCGGCTCCCTCCCCCTTTCATTTATCTTCCCGATATCTGTGTGCAGATTCACAGCTCCCCGCTTTGTACCTCAATACGCAGCGCTGGAGATGTTCGTTTGTAGAGATCTGGATGTATCTTCCTGCATCTCAGGCTGATTCCGTGGGTGTTCAGGATACTCTGGTAGATATCCAGCTTGACTTGGGAGCAGCTGAAAAAGGGGTCCCCTACTCCTCTGCCATCTTTTCCTCCTGAGTCAGCAGATTTTTAAAGCGCCAGGCTCCAAGTCCCAACTATTTTTACAAACTTATGGATTTCAACCCCTTTGGTTTTTAAAGCCAAATGTTATAGGGTTTAGTATTACCCGTGTGAGCTTCCTCATGGTAAGGACCATTTCTCTACCCTTTCCACATGTGCCCTCCTGGGGGGAGTCTCCCTCCACCTTTCTAACCCTCCTAACCTACAAGATGCAGCTTCTTCTCTATATCTTGTTTTCCTTTTTTAGAAATATTCATGATTTTTTTTTTGAGGCAAATGTCCTGATAATTCACACTTAGGTTTTGTGGTGTATGTGGACCCATGAAACTGTTCTCCTGTTGGTCCTTTCATCTTGAAGCACATCCCCCAGGTCTTACCTTTCTTGTATTATTTCCTGGATGATTTCGCCTGTCTTATTGCATCTCTGTTCTCTCTTTCTGGAACTCCTGTTATTCAGTTGTTGGATCTCCTGGACTAATCCTCTAAATTTTAAAATTAATATTTTCCCATCTTTTTGCTTTCTTTTTTGGGGGGGAAATTTCTTTGATTTTATTTTTTGGCTTTTCTATTTAAAAAAAATTTTTTTAGACTTCTGGTTTCTGGTCTGGCTTGTAAAGAGCTTAGAAATTGTCACTCTGTCCTCAAATCAAGTGAAAAGCTGAACAAACTTTACTTAGATATCAGTCTGGGTTTTCCAGAAAACAGCACCAATAGGCTGTCTGTCTGTCTATATATTTATCTGTCTAAAGGGCTTTATTGTAAGGGATCTGCTCATGCAGTTATAAAGGTTGAAAAGTCCCAAGATGTGCAGGCCCAAGAGAACTAATGGTATGGTTCTAACCTGAATCTAAAGGCCTCAGAACCAGGAGAGCCAATGGTGTAGCTCACAGTGCAAATCTGAGTCTGATTGCAGAAGAACAGTGTCCCAGCTGAAAGATTCTCAGGCAGAGAGTGAACTCAGTCTTTCTCCACCGTTTGTTTTATTCACACCTTCAGTGGATTGGATGCGGCCCACTTACACTGGGGAAAATAATCTGCTTTACCAGCCTACCCCCTCAAATCTCATCCAGAAACCCCCTCACAGACACACCTGGAGTAACGTTGAACCAAATATCTGGGCACCTCATGGACTAGTCACATTTGCAACATGAAATTAACCATCACGTTGAGTAGTAATTAGTAATTACTGTATTCTAGAGACCTGACTGACTGTTAATATGTATTCTAGTGGACTTTTATGTAGGTGTTATATCTTAATTTTATGAATGAGGGAGTCCTATCTCAGAAACAAGAATACTGTCCTCAGGCAGCCTAGTGAGTAAATGGCTTCTCCAGAATTCAGCCCTACTCTTTGAATGTCCTAATGAATCAAATATTACCTGAGAGTCAAGCGCAAATCAGCAGCATGGAAACTCTGAGGCAGCCACGAACCAGGTGTGATACACAAAGTGTTTAACCACATCACAGCCCCAGAGCCCAGACGGCACCAGCTGCAAACAGCTGGGACGGCGGCTGGACACAGGGCTGAGCAGTCACCCTCTGCAAAATGCCACAGGGTGTTCTGTCCTCACAAAACCCAGTCCACCCATGTGAACAGGTGGGAAAACAGCTGAACGTGGAAATATCCTCCCAACTGGAGTGAGTTTTGTTTCAAACTTCTTTGTCCATTGGGTGGCACCTTGCCCTCTGGGTTCATTCACAGATCTTGGGAAAGTTAGCCCACATCTGTTTTTGTTTTGTTTTTTTAGTTCCTACATCTCTTAAATGAGGACCAATTACATATAAAATATATTGTGTGTAAATGTCCATTGTAACACACACACACACACACACACACACACACACACACACACACACACACTTTATATGTCCGTGAGTCACGGTTCATGTTGACTTAATATTTGGCAAATTGAGATGCTTAAACCATTTTTTAAAATTGTAGTTATTGTAAGTTATGTATATCACATGTGCTTGGAGATATTTAATCTCAATCCAGAATACTTTCTACTCAGGGTATCCCAGTATTTAGGATATTTTAAACTGCTGAGGTTTTGTACTGTGGTCCCTTGTTTCTTCCAGCCATAGAGCCTCACATATACGTAGTAGAGCAACCATACTTTTAGAAGATCCAGAATCCATCATTTACCCAAACAAAATATAATCGCCAATAATTAAGTCTATTTTATATTTTATCAATGTTGAATAATGTCATATATTAAAATACTAAAATGAGCATGTTACAGTATACTGTCAGTTCAGGAGTCAGGATTCCGTGGCACATGAGAAGTGGGAAATAATGACCCCATTCATTCCACCCCCAAAGACAGGTCCTAATAGGATGCAGAGTGTCTGGGAAGTGAGGCTGGGCTGGTTGTGCTCTTGGTGTCCCTAACCCACAACCCACAGCACGGACAACCGTGTACCTTGACCAGAGGAGTCCAAGGGATTAAGCAGTTTCCCCTAGCAGTCACACTTCCAATGTCATGCAGCACAGTACTGTGGGTCAGCTCCAGGGTCTCTGTCACCACATAGAGATTGTGCCCTCTGTCCCGGCACTTCACCAGAAATAACAGCTCTGGATCCAACACTTTCCTGGGGTAGGTGGGAAGAGAAAGGTCTTGTGTTATTCTAGTAGGTTACTCTTCTAAGAATCTTGATGGACTACAGAGTGTTTGGAACATGACAGCTGAGCTCTCAATAGGTAGGAAGATACTGGCCTATTGGTTGGGTGACTTAGGGCAACAGAACATCTTCTTTGCTATGCACGGCGGAGGGGCCCCCATTCTCTGACCGGGATATGGGTGTGACAGTACGCATACCATATGATGAGAGGCATCTGCATTTTCCAAAATTATTTTGGTCCTGTTGGGGTAGTTTGTTGATTTTCAGTACTAGGGCCTCTCAGCAGAAGGAGTCTGGACATAGACAAGTTCAGGTGATTGAGAACAGTGCAGAGGAAGCCCTGTAGTCAAAGCCATTTACACACACCACATGTGCCCATGTGGTGCAGGTGGATAAAGCTGATGAAGCAGGCAGATGCTGGGTGATTTTTCAAGACTAGCACAGGTGGGCTTTATGGGCTGACTATCCCTAGGAGGTGGGTTGGTAGAGCTTGACTTGAAGATCTAGGCTGGGGGAGATGGGGAAGGTCTGTAGTGCTGAAGACAAAGTCCATCCCCATTTTAGTTCTGAGACTCAACTCTGGCTCTACTCCAGGCCCCACTGTGCTTGGTGCCCTGGTATTCCGTGGGGAATACTGTGAGATCCTTAAATTCACCTTTCAGTGCAGGCGGTCATTGAGCATCCAGTGTGGGCTTTCCCATTGCCCTTGGAAATAAAGGCCAGCTGCTTACCATGCGTCCAGGGGTGTGTCATCTGACCTCCTAAGCTTCATTTTCTGTCACTTTTATTCCTGTTGACTAAGCTTCAGCCTCCCCGGCCTCCCCCAGTCCTGGAAACACCCAGCTCTGCCATGCCCCAGGACCTCTAAACCCCAATTTGAACCCCTTTCCTCCTGCTCTTGTTTGCTTCTGTCATTCTTTAGGTCTGAGCTCAACTGTTAGCACCCAGAGAAACCTATGCCAGCCACCTGCAGTGTTTCTTTTCCCTTGTCCTATTTATCTCTGGAGCTCCCATCATGATCTGCAAGTGCCTTTGCAGCTGAATACATGACACGCCCACATCCCATTTATTAGAAATAGCCAACTCCCCCCCCCACACTCATATTAAAGGTTTGACTTCAGGCTTATTTCACTTGGAGCTAGCTAATTAAAATGTACCCTAGAAATTTCCTCTTTTACTACTGAAATACTGAGAATTTTTTTGTTTCTTTCTGAGCAGCTAAAGAATCTGAGGTACTCTTTTGCACCATAAATAGTCTTTGCAAATGTTATTTTTAATAAGGGCCTTGTAAGAACCCAGGAATACAGAAGTTGCCCAAAGCCCATGAAAGTAACTTCAGTCTCTAAAAGGTCTGTGATTTTTAACTTGTCTACCTAACAACGTGTTGCCTTTGTAAAGATACTATTTAAGTTGACTTAGGAAGTGCTCCATTGAGCTCTTAGAGGAACATTTGATACCTGCCTTTGCCCGAATACATGGAGGTGAATGGAATCCCAGGACAGTGCTGTATACTTTATTTATTAAGGAGAGTCTCAGATTCTTCATCTCACCTAAATTAATACTTTTTTTATTGCCTGCTTTCTCACTCCCTGCCCTTTGGTTGTCCACACTGAATGTAAGTGGCTTTAGGGTAGAGATTTCTATTAGTCTTATCATTTTTCTATCCCCAGCACATGCCAGCACAGTAATGGGTAATTACTGTTTTAATAAATATATATTAGATAACTAATAACTGTTTGTTGAATGAATGAATGAATAAATACCCAAGAAGAACAGCATGGTCTGGGATGTCATGTTCTGCACTCTGACCTAGCAGCAAAGCCTGCTAGTGGCCTCTTTGCGCACAGGGAGGGCCCTAGTGGCCCTGTTGACCACTTCCTTCCTCTCCCATGGCCTCACCTCTTTTGAAGGTCTTTCCAGTTATGGGGCAGGATAGTAACGACCTGAAACTGGAGAGAGGATCCATGGCACTCAGTAGCTTCCCCTGACACATTCATTTCTAGCACAGCGGTCACATCGGCAGAAGCCTTTTGCTGCTGGACCACAGCGTTACTGAAGTGAAATGGTCCTGTGACAGCAGTTTCTGGGGACAGAAAAGGCAGCTTTAGGTTTAACTAAGAATTGACTCTGGAATGGTTGGGAGATCCAATTGGCTGAGTCCATTGTTGCCCCAACCCTCCTATTCATTTACATCTCTCAGTTGAGAAGCTAATACATCAATGGTTAATTTTTTTTTTTTAAGATTTATTTAGGGGCACATAGGTGGCTCAGTCATTAAGCGCCTGCCTTCAGCTCAGGTCATGATCCTAGCGTCCCGGGATGGAACCCTGCGTCAGGATCCCTGCTCAGTGGCGAGCCTGCTTCTCCCTCTCCAGCTCCCCCCTGCTTGTGTTCCCTCTCTTACTGTCTCTCTCTGTCCAATAAATAAATAAAATCTTAAAAAGAAAAAGATTTATTTATTAGATAGAGTGGGGGAGAGGCAGAGGGAGAGAATCCTCAAGCAGACTCCTTGCTGCGTGTGGAGCCTGATGTGGGGGCTCAATCTCATGACCCTGAGATTATGACCTGAGCCAAAATCAAGACCCGGACGCTCAACAAACTGAGCCATCCAGGTGCCCCTCAATTAATGTTTCAAGTGTAAATTACTGCTTAGGACAAATGTCTGAATCAGCCCAGGGGTTGGATAACAGGGATAGCACCCCACTCCCTAAGACGTGGTGACATCCTGTGTGCACCAGTCGAGGGGACCCATGACATCATCTTTCCTCTGCAGGAGGCGCAGCATCCAGCCCCAGGAGGCAGCACCCTGGCGGCAGAAAACGTTAAGCATACGGAGCCAGGTGGATCTGAGTCTGGATTCTAGTTTTACTCGTTCCCAGGTACATAACCTGGAATAGATTATTTTATAAGTTTCAGTTCACTCTTCTGTAAGGGAGGATGATGTCCCTGACTTCAGAGGCTGCTATATGAATTAGATAAACTAATAAATGCCTGCGTCCAGATTCTCCAGTAACCATAGCTTTGCCCAGTGCCCTGTGGCAAAACCGACCCTAACACTGACCTATGTGGGTGCCTCAGGGATCCCTGCATGCCGCACTGCCTATGAGCACCCATGGTTTCCACTCCGTGCCCCCTTGCCCTTGTTGACAGTACCTGGGACTGAAGCACCTGGCTCCAGGAGGTCCATGAGGGTGTATTCAGCTGGAACGTCGGGTGGTTCCCAGAACCGTGAGCAGCTCTTCCTCTTCTGTAATACTGACAGCAGACGGAATTTGCTGGTGCTCAGCAGGCATCTCACGGGCCTCAGGTCTTTGTCTCCAAGCTCTCTGACCAAGCTCTCGGTAATACACTCAAACAGGGAGGGCATGTTGCTGGGAACAGATAGAAGAAGGGCAGTCCAAAATTCAGTTGAGAGGGGGAAGCTGTCACAGAGCTTGCTATTTTTCCTAAAGAAAGGACAAATACATGAGACTAACTTAGGTCTTAACTTAGAATAGTGACAAGGTCATAACTTCCTCAACTTGGGTGTTCTAGACACAGCCTGGGCTTTGGAGGGAAGCACTACTGTGAAATTCACTGCTGTCTATGGCTAGAATAGAAAAGCCTGTGTGTCTCCCCAGCCCCAACCCAAGGGCACTCTAAAGGCCCACAAAGTGCTCTATACCATCAGCGGCAGAAGGGCCTGAAAGAAAGTTCGGTACATGTGAAAAATTCATGTGGTGGTAGGAGTGGTGGCAGCGTTTGCAATTAGCAAGTGAAGGCCTCACTGAGACGGGACATTTGAACAAAGGCTGGAACTGGAACAGGGTGGGGAGCAGTGAACTACGTGGCTCTCTGGGGAAAGGATTACAGGCAGAGGAATGAGCAAGCGCAGAGATCCTACAGGAAGAAATACCTGGCATGAGCCCAGGTACAGGGCCTGAGAGAATTCATCAGAAAGGGGGGCAGGTGGGGGCGGGGACTTGCTGGTCATTGCGAGGACTTGGTTTTTACTTGAAGTGGGACTGGCAGCTGTTGGAGGGGGCTGAGCTCAAGAGTGACGGATGGGATGCATCTTTTGAAAAGATGCCTGTGTTTGCTGTGTTGACTGACCACAGACACAGTTGGGCAGGAAGAGCAGAAGTAGGGAATCTAGTTAGGAGGGACTGCAGTGACCCAAGTAAGAGCTGATGGGGGATGGGGCCAGGGTGCTGGCACAGGAAGCCATGAGAAGTGATTGGGTCCTGGTCTGTGTGGAAGGTAGAGCCAACAGCTACAAAAAGAGTGGGGTGGCGAGGTGGCCCCCAGGGCTGCTCAGAGCTCTGACACTCAGAGTGAGTCAGGAAAGCGCCATTGTACATCAGCAGAATCATTCTGAAATGGGTTGTGTGTGAGAGAGGGAGATGAACAAGGGAGCAAGGCAAGATGGAGGAAACAGGAGTCCTGGCAAATGAAGGGGAGCCAACTTGGGGATCCAGAGAACCGATTCTGTCTACATGTGTCACTCATCGTGATCTCAGCGAACTTGTAAGGACAAACTGGATGCTTTTTATGGGCTCCTTCTGCTTATTTATTTATTTATTCAAAGATTTCATTTATTTGAGAGAGAGTGAGAGATCATGAGCGGGGAGGGGTAGAGGGAGAAGCAGATTCCCCTCTGAGTAGGGAGCCCGACACGGGGCTTGATCCCAGGACCCTGGGATCATAACCTGAGCTGAAGGCAGATGCGTCACCAACTGAGCCACCCAGGAGCCCTGGGATCCTTCCGCTCTTACAGAAGAGATTCAGTGGGTCTTAATAGTCATTCAGAGACAGTTGACCATGATTTGAACACTTCACAGAGAATTAGGCCTTTGTCTCTATGCACAGTGAGGCAGTACACATACACAGGTGTGCCCTTATTTGGAGCTGGAATGGGCCTTACTCTAACTGAGGTAGCTATCTAGCAGGTGATCGTTATTTTATTGTTTTAAAGATTTTATTGATTTATTTGAGAGAGAGAGAGAGAATGGGAGAGAGAGAGAGCATGAGAGGGGGAAGGGTCAGAGGGGAAAGTAGACTCCCTGATGAGCAGGGAGCCCGATGCAGGAGTTGATTCTGGGACTCCAGAATCATGACCTGAGCTGAAGGCAGTTGCTTAACCAACTGAACCACCCAGGCGCCCAGGCAGGTGATCCTTAGAGGACAGAGATAAGATCTAGGCCATGCGACCTTGACAGAATCAGGAGGATCAATGAGCACCTGGCTCAGGTGTTAGAAGTGGCAAAGAGAAGAATTTCCTCTCCAAAGGACAAATTTATGCATGTTCTTATGCCTCTGTAGATAAGATGAAGCCAGCCAAGTTGTACAATTTGTGTATACCAGCTAGAGAAGTGCTTTATATATGTTTGTGAATTGCCTAAGCTTAGGGCTGCAAAACTCATGCCTTTGAAGATTTTGTACTATCTGGCTGTGACTGAAATAGGACAAGAGGATCACTTGCATGAAGATGGGCTGAAATGGTAAAATAATAAACCCAGAAGCCTGAATTGTGCTGGGTGGGCCATGAATCATTAGAAACATAATAAAGGCAATCCATCTGCTAGGTGTTAGGAGCTTGAATAGGTAGTCATCATCCTGGATGGTGCTCTCATGCTTCCTAAACGTTTTCAGTGTCAGCAACTCAGGATCCCCACCAGTTATAGTATAAGAAACAAACGCCAGTGCTTAAGAGGAGAGAGATGATTCCTAGGGCAATTGACTCTCTGTAAATTGACTTGTTCATTCATTTATTTACTCATTCATTCAGGAAATTTTTAATGAGTACCTATTATATGCAAGACCCTGTCCTGGGAATTGGCAATACCGTGGTAAACAAAAAATAGGAATGGTCTGTGATCCACTGAGGTTTGCAGCCTAATGAGAAAGGTATTTACCAAATGATCTCACTAATAAATACATGCACATGTATAAATCATGATTAGTCCCATAAAGGAGAGGCATCTGATGTCCCAACTATGATACATTTTCTTTGCTCTTTGTTCAGGGCAGTTGGGAGGTCAGGGAAGTCTTTCTTAAGGGAGTGATTATTTAAGATACTAGATGAGTAGAGGTTAGCTAAAATAAGAGGGGGAGGAAAGAGGACCCTCAGTAGAATAAACAGCATGTATAGAGGCTTTGTGTTGGGAGATAGTTAGGTCCATTCCAGAAATGGACAGAAGCTAGTATGTCTGGAGTGGGATGAGTGGTGGAAAGGGTGGGAGAGGAGGCTCAGGAAGTAGGTGGCAGCCAGTCTGTGCTGTTCTTTGGAGGTTGCTTTGGGTATTTGCTCATTTTTCTAAAAGCAAAACAAAATTCAACAAATACAGTAAGCAGAGGAGTGATTAATGTAAAAATGGGCCTCTGGTTGGATGTAACTCTGGCAGATCAATAGTAAAGTCTCTTTGGAGTGAAACAGACTCAACACAGCCCCACAGAAGACACAGATAAGTGTGTAAGATCATCTCACAGTCCAAAAATAGAAAGCACATGTGGAAGCAAATCAGCCTTAGTGGAGCTCAGACACAATGTACATCAGGATTAGACCTACAGAATGGCATAAAATTGAATAATCTGGTAGAGACTATAAGGAGAAGTATATATAGAATATTAAAAGGATAAATAAACAAAACATGAGAAAAGAACAAGGTAACATAAAAAAGTGACCAGGCAGGGTTGCCTGGGTGGGTCAGTTGGTTAAGCCACCAACTCTTGATTTGGGCTCAGGTCATGATCTCAGGATCTTGAGGTTGGGCGCCATACTCAACAGAGTCTGCTTCTCTCCTTTTCCCTCTCCCTCAGCCCCTCCCCCCACTCACTCTCTCACTCTCTCTCTCTCAAATAAATAAATAAATAAATAAACAAATCTTTAAAAAAAAAGTGACCAAGCAATTGGAAAAAAGATTCAAAAGGAACTTTTTTAAAAAAAGATTTTATTTATTTATTTGAGGGAGGGAGAGAGAGTGAGAGCAAGAGAGATCGCAGAGGGAGATGGAGAGGGAGAAACAGATTCGCCCCTGAGTGGAGAGCCTGATGTGGGGTTCGATCCCACGACCCTGAGATCATGCCCTGAGCCAAAGGCAGACACTTAACCAACTGAACCACCTTGGCACCCCTCAAAAGGAAATTTTACGATGAAAAGTAGTCGTAGATACTAGCTCAGTGAATTAGACAAGCAGTTGACTAGACCTAGCTTAAGTGAGAATTAGTTAAGTTAAAGGTAGATTTTAGGAATTTAACCATAATCCAGCATAGAACTATAAAGAGATAGAAAATAGTACAGAGATATTAAGATACATGGAGGACATAATGATAAAGTAAAACACACATGTATGTGTATATACATGTATGTGTATATATGCATGTATACACATACACAGAAGATGTGCATATATATGAGAGAATAGAAAGAATGGGAGTAAGGCAATAGTCCAGATACAATAGGCAAGACTTGTCAAACCCACAGCTAATCATTACTGTGAAATAGTAAAGACAAGAAGATCTTAAAAATCTCTACAAATAATAGGTGAATCATCTATAAAGGAATGCCTATTATACACAGAAGAGAATTTTCAATTGCAACAATAGATGCTAAAAGAAAATAGAATAATATTTTAAAAGTGATAAAATAACTCTCCACCAAAAATTGTTAGTTCAGCTAAACTACTGGGCCAAAATTAATGCAAAATAAATACATTTTTCAGACAAAAAAAATGAAAGGAGCTATCAATAATTGACTCTCTCTGAAAACAGTGATGTTGTTAAGGTGGAATGACATTGAAATTATAAAACGGAGTGAAATCCAAGAAGGCAGTGTGAGCAAGCAATTGGTAAACACATGCATAAATCTAAACAAGTATCGCAGCAAGTATTACGTAAGAATTATGCTTATACTAACTTGGCGGCAGCAGCAAACAAGGTGAAACCAAAATTCTAGATTATGATAACACAGAAGTCATGGGAAGGGAAGTCAGAATTAAAATATTAAATATCTTTTTGTATTTTTTGACAAGGAAGTTGGTTTTACATTTTGTTAAATCCAGTCAGTATGCATTTCAAAATTTAAGGAAAATCAGTAAAGAAGTAAAAATTGAATATTTAACTTCTAGACCAGGGGGCGGAGGGAAGAGAGTAAAGAAAACATAACTAATCCAATAAAAGAAAAAGAAGAGGAAGAAAAGGCAGAGAAAATAGGAAAAGGGGTGCCTGAGTGGCTCAGTCGGTTAAGCGTCCAACTCTTGGTTTTGGCTCAAGTCATGATGTCATGGTTGTGGGATTGAGCCCCCCGTTGGGCTGCACTCAGTGTAGAGTCTGCTTCAGATTCTCTTTCCCTCTCCTTCTCATTCACTCTCTCTCTCTCTCTCAAATAAGATCTTAAAAAAAAAGAAAGTTCAAATAAAATGATACAAATAAATCAAAATGGGGCCTCTGGGTGGCTCAGTTGGTTGGGCGACTGCCTTCAGCTCTGGTCATGATCCCAGGGTACTGGGATTGAGTCCCGCATTGGGCTCCCTGCTCCGCGGGGAGCCTGCTTCTTCCTCTCCCTCTACCTGCTGCTGCCCCTGCTTATGCTCTCTCTCTGTCAATTAATTAAGTAAAATCTTAAAAAAATAAAAATATACAATAAATGGATTAAATATAAATGTATTAACTCTAACTCACTTAAGAATCAGAGGTTGCTGGATTAGATTAAAAAAACCAAAATGTTAGAAGTACACTCTTTATACAAAAGACACATTTAGAACAGTATAATTAGTAAATGAAAACTAAAAGAATGGAAGAATACAAATCAGGTAAGTACCAAAATAAAACCTGTATGTACATGTTCATTTTAGACAAAATAGATTCAATTTAATAAACATTATTGGGGTAGAACAGGATCTTTTTGTAATAACAAGAACATGTAGGGGACACCTGGGTGGCTTAGTCAGTTAACCATCTGCCTTTGTCTCAGGTCATGATCCTAGGGTCCTGGGATCAAGCCCTGCATCTGGTTCGCTGCTAAGCAGGGGGCCTGCTTCTCCCCCTTCCTGCCACTCCCCTTGTTTGTGCTTGCTCGCAGGCTCTCTCTGTCTCTCTGACAAATAAATAAATAAAATCTTTAAAAAAATGTAGTAACTTAAAACATGAGTGAATGTCATAAAGTGTGAAAACATATAAACAAATATTGTTAGACAAAGAGGTCAGTAATTGGTAGATCAGGTATAAAAATATCACAGGAGGGAGGAGTCCAAGATGGCGGAGGAGCAGGAGGCTTAAATTTCGTCTGATCCCAGGAATGCAGCTAGATAGCTATCAGACCATTCTGAACACCTACAAACTCAATTGGAGAATGAAGAAAAGAATAGCAGCAACTCTAAGAACAGAATAGCCACCACTTTCTGCAAGGAACCCAGTTTAAAACAGGAGTTGAGCTCCAGCTCGGCGTTCCAAGATGGCAGAGGAGCAGGAGACCTAAAGTTCTTCTGGTCCCAGGAATTCAGCGAGAGAGCTCCCAAACCATTCCGAATACCTATGAATGCAACTGGAGAATGAAGAAAAGAGTAGCAGAAACTCTATGAACAGAAAGGCAACCACTTTCTGCAAGGAGGAGAAAAGATGGAGGAGGAGTAGGCGACCCTTTCTCAGCTGGTCCGAGTCGAGCTGGATATCTACCAGACCATTCTGAACACCCACAGAATCAGCCTGAGATGCAGGAAGATACATCTGGATCTCTACAAATGAACATCTCCAGTGCTGAGTATTGAGATACAAAGTGGGGAGCTGTGAATCCGAGCACAGATATAGGAATATAAAGGGAAGGGGGAGGGAGCCTCTGCGCTCAGGCGCCGGGAAGCAATAGCCCCTTGTGCTGGGGAGCAGGCTGGACTCTCNGAGCGGGCTGGACTCTCAGACCAGCACCCGCAAGAGAGCGGACTGAGACAGTGAGCCTGGGAATGCCCGTGTCCAAACTGAAAACAGGAGCTCCCGACCACACTCTTGAACTAGAGTGAAACCAAGAGCTCAGGAGTGCAAGCGCGACCAGACTGAAAACTGGCACTCCAGAGCACAGGCGAACCATACTGAAACAGGGAGCTCGGGAGCTCGGGAGCACGCGTGGGAACCGGGAGCAGCGGGCAGTGTTAGAAGCACAAAGGACAGAGACTTACTGGCCCTGGAAGTGAGGGCTGGCACACAGGCTGTGGGGAGCACATCCCGGGTCGCTGCAGGGTTTTTAGCAGCACCAATTGAAACAGAGTTAAAGTGGCCAGAACATCAGTGGAGAACGATCCGCGATCCCTCTGTTCTGAGACAGAGGCTGAATTTCAGCCGCTGCTGCTCTCTCAGAAGAGGCATAGCAAACCGCCAGGGAAAGCCGCCAGAGAACAAAAGCCCGGAAATACCGGCTCACAGGGTGCCCATCCCCATCCCCCCTCGCAAGGGACACAGAGACTCTACCCAACAGGGTTTCCTGAGTATCGGCATGGCAGGCCCCTCCCCCAGAAGGCAGGCTGAAAAATCAAGAAGCCCACTACCCAGGGCGCCTGAGTGGCACAGTCATTAAGTGCCTGTCTTCGGGTTAGGGTGTGATCACAACGCTCCGTAAGGAGTCCTTCATCGGGCTTCTCCACCGGGAACCTGCTTCTTCCTCTCCCACTCCTCTGCTTGGGTTCCCTTTCTTGCTGACTGTCTCTCTCTCTCTCAAATAAATAAATAAACTCTTTAAGGAAGAAGCCCACATCCCTAAGATCTCTATAAAACAAGGGCGCACGGCCTGGGTCCCAGTCAACACTTGGGCTCTGGACAACCCTGCAATCTCTCCTCATCAGAATGACGAGAAGGAGAAGTCCCCCCCAGCAAAGAAAAGATAATGAGTCTGTGGTGCCACAAAAATAATAGATTTGGATGTATCCATTAATACATATGGATGTATCCCAATTATCAGAAATGGAATTCAGAGCAACAATGGTCAAGATGATGAGTAAACTTGAAAAAAGCATCAGAGAAAGCGTTGCTGAGAATATAGAATCCCTAAGGGCAGAAATGAGAGCGAATCTGACAGAAATTAAAAATTCTATGAGCCAAATGCAGTCAAAACTAGAGGCTCTGACGGCCAGGGTCACCGAGGCAGAGGAACGCGTTAGCGAATTGGAGGATGGGTTAGTAGAAGAAAAAACGAAAATAGAAGCTGGTCTTAAAAAAATCCACGCCCACGAATGTAGATTACGGGAGATTACTGACTCTATGAAACGATCCAATGTCAGAATCATCGGCATCCCTGAAGGGGTGGAGAAAAACAGAGGTCTAGAAGAGATATTTGAACAAATTGTAGCTGAAAACTTCCCTAATCTAGCAAGGGAAACAAGCATTCGTGTCCAAGAGGCAGAGAGGACCCCATCCAAGCTCAACCAGGACAAACCTACGCCACGGCATGTCATAGTGCAATTCGCAAATATTAGATCCAAGGATACAGTATTGAAAGCGGCCAGGGCAAAGAAATTTCTCACGTACCAAGGCAAAGGTATCAGGATTACGTCAGACCTGTCTACAGAGACCTGGAATGAGAGAAAGGCTTGGGGGGGCATTTTTAAAGCTCTTTCAGAGAAAAACATGCAGCCAAGGATCCTTTATCCAGCAAAGCTGTCATTCAGAATTGATGGAGAAATAAAGACGTTCCAAAATCGCCAATCATTAACCAATTTCGTAACCACGAAACCAGCCCTACAGGAGATATTAAGGGGGGCTCTATAAAGGTAAAAAGGCCCCAAGAGTGATACAGAGCAGCAAGTCACAACCGATACAAAGACTTTAAAGAGAAATGGCATCATTAAAATCATATCTGTCAATAATCTCTATCAATCTAAATGGCTTAAACTCTCCCATAAAACGCCACAGGGTTGCAGATTGGATAAAAAGACATGACCCATCCATTTGCTGTCTACAAGAGACTCATTTTGAACCCAAAGATGCATTCAGACTTAGAGTAAGGGGATGGAGTACCATCTTCCACGCAAATGGACCTCAAAAGAAAGCTGGAGTAGCAATTCTCATATCAGATAGACTGGATTTTAAACTAGAGGCCATAGAGAGAGATACAGAAGGGCACTATATTATTCTTAAAGGAAGTATTCAACAAGTGGATATGACAATTATTAATATATATGCCCCCAACAGGGGAGCAGCAAGATACACAAGCCAACTCTTAACCAAAATAAAGAGACATATAGATAAGAACACAGTAATAGTAGGGGACCTCAACACCCCACTATCAGAAATAGACAGAACACCCTGGCAAAAACTAAGCAAAGAATCAAAGGCTTTGAATGCCATACTCGACGAGTTGGACCTCATAGATATATATAGAACACTACACCCCAGAACCAAAGAATACTCATTCTATTCAAATGCCCATGGAACATTCTCAAGAATAGATCATGCTCTGGGACACAAAACAGGTCTCAGCCAATACCAAAAGATTGAAATTATCCCCTGCATATTCTCAGACCACAACGCTCTGAAATTGGAACTCAACCACAAGGAAAAACCTGGAAGAAACTCAAACACTTGGAGGCTAAGAACCATCCTGCTCAAGAATGACTCGATAAACCAGGAAATCAAAAAACAAATTAAACAATTTATGGAGACCAACGAGAATGAATACACAACGGTCCAAAACCTATGGGATACTGCAAAGGCAGTCCTAAGGGGGAAATACATAGCCATCCAAGCCTCACTCAAAAGAATAGAAAAATCTAAAATGCAGTTTCTATATTCTCACCTCAAGAAACTGGAACAGCAACAGAGGGACAGGCCTAACCCACTGACAAGGAAGGAGTTGACCAAGATTAGAGCAGAAATCAATGAATTAGAGACCAGAACCACAGTAGAGCAGATCAACAGGACTAGAAGCTGGTTCTTTGAGAGAATCCATAAAATTGATAGACCACTGGCAAAACTTGTCCAAAAACAAAGAGAAAGGACTGAGATTATTAAAATTATGACTGAAAAGGGAGAGGTCACGACCAGCACCATTGAAATTGCAAGGATTATTAGAAACTTTTATCAACAGCTATATGCCAAAAAACTAAACAATCTGGAAGAGATGGAGGCCTTCCTGGAAACCTATAAACTACCAAGACTGAAACAGGAAGAAATAGATTTCTTAAATAGGCCAATTAACTATGAAGAAATTGAGTCAGTGATAAACAACCTTCCAAATAATAAAACTCCAGGCCCAGACGGTTTTCCTGGGGAATTCTACCAAACATTCAAAGAAGAAATAATACCTATTCTCCTAAAGCTATTTCAAAAAATAGAAACAGAAGGAAAGCTACCAAACTCATTCTATGAGGCTAATATTACCTTGATCCCCAAACCAGGCAAAGACCCCCTCAAAAAGGAGAATTACAGACCGATTTCTCTAATGAATATGGATGCCAAAATCCTCAACAAGATCCTTGCTAATAGAATCCAACAGTACATTAAAAGGATTATCCATCATGACCAAGTGGGATTCATACCTGGGATGCAAGCATGGTTCAACACTCGCAAATCAATCAATGTGATACATCATATCAACAAGAAAAGACTCAAGAACCATATGATCCTCTCAATTGATGCAGAAAAAGCATTTGACAAAATACAGCATCCTTTCCTGATTAAAACCCTTCAGAGTGTAGGAATAGAGGGTACATTTCTCAATCTCATAAAAGCCATCTATGAAAAGCCTACTGCAAGCATTATTCTCAATGGGGAAAAGCTGGAAGCCTTTCCCTTAAGATCAGGAACACGACAAGGATGCCCACTCTCGCCACTATTATTCAACATAGTACTAGAAGTCCTTGCAACAGCAATCAGAAGACAAAAAGGGATCAAAGGTATCCAAATCGGCAAAGAAGAAGTCAAACTGTCTCTCTTTGCAGATGACATGATACTCTATATGGAAAACCCAAAGGAATCCACTCCCAAACTATTAGAAGTTATAGAACAATTCAGTAAGGTGGCAGGATACAAAATCAATGCCCAGAAATCAGTTGCATTTCTATACACGAATAACGAGACTGAAGAAAGAGAAATTAGGGAATCCATCCCATTTACAATAACACCAAAAACCATGCGTTACCTTGGAATTAACTTAACCAGAGACGTAAAGGACCTATATGCTAGAAACTATAGATCACTTTTGAAAGATATTGAGGAAGACATAAAAAGATGGAAAAATATTCCATGCTCATGGATTGGAAGAATTAACATAGTTAAAATGTCCATACTACCCAGAGCAATCTACACTTTCAATGCTATCCCGATCAAAATACCGAGGACATTTTTCAAAGAACTGGAACAAATAGTCCTTAAATTTGTATGGAACCAGAAAAGGCCCCGAATCTCCAAGGAACTGTTGAAAAGGAAAAACAAAGCTGGGGGCATCACAATGCCGGATTTCGAGCTGTACTACAAAGCTGTGATCACAAAGACAGCATGGTACTGGCACAAAAACAGACACATCGACCAATGGAACAGAATAGAGAACCCAGAAATGGACCCTCGGCTCTTTGGGCAACTAATCTTTGATAAAGCAGGAAAAAACATCCGGTGGAAAAAAGACAGTCTCTTCAATAAATGGTGCTGGGAAAATTGGACAGCTACATGCAAAAGAATGAAACTTGACCACTCTCTCACACCATACACAAAAATAAACTCCAAATGGATGAAAGACCTCAATGTGAGACAGGAATCCATCAAAATTCTAGAGGAGAACATAGGCAACAACTTCTATGACATCGGCCAGAGCAACCTTTTTCACGACACATCTCCAAAGGCAAGAGAAATAAAAGATAAAATGAACTTATGGGACTTTATCAGGATAAAGAGCTTCTGCACAGCCAAGGAAACAGTCAAAAAAACTAAGAGACAGCCCACGGAATGGGAGAATATATTTGCAAAGGACACCACAGATAAAGGACTGGTATCCAAGATCTACAAAGAACTTCTCAAACTCAATACACGAGAAACAAATAAACAAATCATAAAATGGGCAGAAGATATGAACAGACACTTTTCCAATGAAGACATACAAATGGCTAACAGACACATGAAAAAATGTTCAAAATCATTAGCCATCAGGGAAATTCAAATCAAAACCACACTGAGATACCACCTTACGCCAGTTAGAATGGCAAAGATAGACAAGGCAAGAAACAACAATTGTTGGAGAGGATGTGGAGAAAGGGGATCCCTCCTACATTGTTGGTGGGAATGCAAGTTGGTACAGCCACTCTGGAAAACAGTGTGGAGGTCCCTTAAAAAGTTAAAAATTGAACTACCCTATGACCCAGCCATTGCACTACTGGGTGTTTACCCCAAAGATACAGACGTAGTAAAGAGAAGGGCCATATGCACCCCAATGTTCATAGCTGCATTGTCCACAATAGCCAAATCATGGAAGGAGCCGAGATGCCCTTCAACAGATGACTGGATTAAGAAGCTGTGGTCCATATATACAATGGAATATTACTCAGCTATCAGAAAGAACGAATTCTCAACATTTGCTGCAACATGGACGGCACTGGAGGAGATAATGCTAAGTGAAATAAGTCAAGCAGAGAAAGACAATTATCATATGATTTCTCTCATCTATGGAACATAAGAACTAGGATGATCAGTAGGGGAAGAAAGGGATAAAGAAAGGGGGGTAATCAGAAGGGGGAATGAAACATGAGAGACTATGGACTATGAGAAACAAACTAAGGACTACAGAGGGGAGGGGGGTGGGGGAATGGGATAGACTGGTGATGGGTGGTAAGGAGGGCACGTATTGCATGGTACACTGGGTGTTATACGCAACTAATGGAGCATCGAACTTTACATCGGAATCTGGGGATGTACTGTATGGTGACTAACATAATATAATAAAAAATCATTTTAAAAAAAATCATAGGAGATATTCATAGAAGATATGAACAGCGCAGTTATCAAACTTGATTGAATGAGTATATATAAAACTCTGTATATGCCTTACAAAGAGACTACTTATTCTTTTCGCACATACGTCATTAAGCAAGTCTCCAACAAATATGAAGAATCAATATTATTCATATTACATTTTTATCCCAATGCCATTAAATTTATTTATTTATTTTTCCACTTAATACAAATTTATTGGGAATTCCTGGGAGGTGGTTATTGCCTCCCATCCTGGAGGGAAGACCCAACACTGTAGGAAATCAATCACTCAGAAATCCCACTGTCCCAACATCTCTGGCCAAGACAGGGAGGAGTAAAATCATTCCCCTGAAAGTTGGTCAGGTTTTACTCATCCAAGAAGGGTTGGGAGGACAGATACAGAAGAGACAGATACAGAATATCACATGATATTGTGGGTGGAATGGGGATGTGCTGGACCCCACGCTGGCTCCTCAAAAGCCAGAGGAGAATCTGATCCACTTCTCTGGGGGTGGAGTTCCTGGGCACCAGGCTCATTTCTTCCCCTTGATAAGGCTGTCACTGTCCAGGGCAAAACTTTAATCCTGTAGGTTCAGGACAAGGTTGTCAGCAGTAAGACAGAAATGGTTCTGTGATGTACAATGCCATTAAATTTAAATAAATAATAAAAATATAATTAACCTCCAATTTATTGGAACTAAAGAATAACTAACTCACAGGTTAAAGAATAAATTATATAGGAATGTTGCAAATAAAAATTTGTGGATAGGCCTATAGCTAGTATGAAGATTGAAATAGTAATCAAAACGTTTCCAACAAAGAAAGTCCCAGCCTTCACTGGTAAAGTCTACCACACATTTAAAGAAGAATTAAAGACAGCATGGTACTGGCACAAAAACAGACTCATAGACCAATGGAACAAAACAGAGAACCCAGAAATGGACCCTCAGCAATTTGGGCAACTAATTTTTGACAAAGCAGGAAAAACATCCAGTGGAAAAAAGACAGTCTCTTCAATAAATGGTGCTGGGAAATTGGACAGCTACATGCAAAAGAATGAAACTTGACCACTCTCTCACACCATACACAAAGATAAACTCCAAATGGATGAAAGACCTTGATGTGAGACAGGAATCCATCAAAATCCTAGAGGAGAACATAGGCAGCAACCTCTACGACATCAGCCACAGCAACTTTTTTCATGACACATCTCCAAAGGCAGGAGAAACAAAAGAAAAAATGAACTTGTGGGACTTCATCAAGATAAAGAGCTTCAGCACAGCCAAGGAAACAGTCAAAAAAACTAACAGTCAAAAAAACCATCCATCCCCACGGAATGGGAGAATATATTTGCAAATGACACTACAGATAAAAGACTGGTATCCAATATCTACAAAGAATTTCTCAAACTCAATACACAAGAAACAAACAAATAAAAAATGGGCAGAAGATATAACAGACACTTTTCCATGAAGACATACAAATGGCTAACAGACACATGAAAAAATGTTCAAAATCATTAGCCATCAGGGAAATTCAAATCTACAAATGGCTAACAGACACATGAAAAAATGTTCAAAATCATTAGCCATCAGGGAAATTCAAATCAAAACCACATTGAGATACCATCTTATGCCAGTTAGAATGGCAAAAATTGACAAGGCAAGAAACAACAATTGTTGGAGAGGATGTGGAGAAAGGGGATCCCTCCTACGTAAAAATTGAGCTACCCTATGATCCAGCAATTGCACTACTGGGTATTTACCCCAAAGATACAGATGTAGTGAAGAGAAGGTCCACATGCACCCCAATGTTCCTAGCAGCATTGTCCACAATAGCTAAATGGTGGAAGGAGCTGAGATGCCCTTCAAAAGATGACTGGATTAAGAAGCTGTGGTCCATATATACAATGGAATATTACTCAGCCATCAGAAAGAACGATTTCTCAACATCTGCTGCAACATGGACAGGACTGGAGAAGATAATGCTAAGTGAAATAAGTCAAACAGAGAAAGACAATTATCATATGGTTTCACTCATTTATGGAACATAAGAAGTAGGAAGATTGGTAGGAGAAGGAAGGGAAGAAGGAAGGGGGGGTAAACAGAAGGGGGAGTGAACCATGAGAGACTGTGGACTCTGGGAAACAAACTGAGGGCTTCAGAGGGGAGGGGGTGGGGGAATGGGATAGGCTGGTGATGGGTATTAAGGAGGGCACGTATTGCATGGTGCACTGGGTGTTATACACAAGTAATGAATCGTGGAACTTTATACCAAAAACTAGCGATGTACTGTATGGTGACTAACATGATATAATAAAAATTATTATTATTAAAAAAATAAAGAGGAATTAATGCCAGTCCTTCTCAAACTTTTCTAAAAACTTAAAGAGGAGGGAACACTGGCAGACTAATTTTATAAGGCCTGCATTATCCTGATACCAAAGCCAGAAAAAGAAACTATAAGAAAAGCAAAGAACAGGTCAGTATCCCTGATGAGTATAGATTCTAAAGTCCTCAACAAAATACTAGCTAACTGAATAAAGCAGCATATTAAAAGGATCAAACATGACCAAGCAGGATTTATCTCTGGGGTGCAAGGATGATTCAACAAAATTTGACAAAATAATACAAAAACCAATTAATGTGAGACACCACATTAACAATAAAGAATGAAAATCACACAGTCATCTCAGTAGATGCAGAAGTATTTGACAAAATGCAATAACTGTTCATGATAAAAACTTTCAACAAACTATAAAGGAAATGTACCTCAATATAATAAAGGTAATATTTGACAAGTCCACACCTAACATCATATTCAGTAGTAAAAAAATTGAAAGCTGGGGCGCCTGGGTGGCACAGCGGTTAAGCGTCTGCCTTCGGCTCAGGGCGTGATCCCAGCGTTATGGGGTCGAGCCCCACATCAGGCTCCTCCACTATGAGCCTGCTTCTTCCTCTCCCACTCCCCCTGCTTGTGTTCCCTCTCTCGCTGGCTGTCTCTCTCTCTGTCAAATAAATAAATAAAATCTTTAAAAAAAATTGAAAGCTATTCTTCTAAGATCAGGAATGAGACAAGGGTGTCTGCTTTATTCATCATATTCCTGGAAGTCCTAGCCAGAACAATTAGGCAAGAAAAAAATGAATAGTACCCAAATCAGAAATGAGAAAATTGTCCCTGTTTGTAGATGGTATGATTTTATAAACAGAAAACTCTAAAGACCTCATTAAAAAATCTGTTAGAACTAATAATCAAATCCAGTAAAGTTGCAGGATACAAAATCAACATACAGATATTAGTTGCATATCTATACACCAACAACAAACTATCTGAAATGGAAAGTCAGAAAATGATCCCCTTTACAATTGCACCAGAAAGAATAAGATACTTGGGAATAAACTTTACTAAGGGGTAAAAGACTTATGTACTGAAAACTACAGAATACCGATTAAAGAAATTAAATAGGAGAAACAAATGGAAAGACATCCATGTTCAAGGATCAGAAGACTTAATATTGTTACAATGTCTATACAACCCAAAGTGACCTACAGATTCAGTGTAAACCCTATCAAAATCCCAATGATAGTCTTTACCAAATTAAAAAAAAATTATAAAATTTGTATGGAACCACCGCTCCCCCACCAATTGCCAAAGCAATTTCGAGAAAGAACAAAGCTGGAGGTATCACACTTCTGATTTCAAATATATTACAAAGTTGCAGTAAGCAAGACAGTATGGTTGTGTAATAAAAACAGGCATATAGACAAAAGGAACAGAATAGATCCACACTTTATAATAAATTTATGGTCAGCTGATTGTCAACAGAGTGCCAAGAATACCCAGTGGGGAAGGGATAATCTCTTTACCACTGGTCTGTTCAACAAATGGTGCTAGGAATACTGGATATGTCTATGCAAGAGAATGAAATTGGACCCTTATCTTACACTATTCACAAAAGTCAACTCAGACTGGATTAAAGACTTAAACATAAGATCTGTAACTCCAAAGTTACTAGAAGAAAAGATAGGGGGAAAGCTTCAGGACATTGGCCTTGGCATTGGTTTCACAGATATGACACCAAAGGCAAAACAGAGAAGTGGGATTGCACTGAACTATAAAAAGCTTTTGCCTAGCACAGGAAACAAATCAACAGAGTGAAAAGGAAACCTATGGAGTAGGAGAAAATATTTGCAAATCATCTCTCTGATAAAGGGTCAATATCCGAAATATATAAGGAATTCACACAACTCAATAGCAAAAACCAAATAAGTCCATTAAAAAATGGGCAAAGTATGTGAATAGACATTTCTTCAAAGAAGACATACAGATGTCCAACAAGTATATGAAAAAGTGCTCAACATCACTAATCAGCAGGAATATACAAATCAAAATCACAATGAGATGTCACGTCACATCTGGTTGAACAGCTATTATCAAAAAAACAAGGGGTGCATGGGTGGCCCAATCAGTTGAGTGTCTGCCTTTGGCCTCAGTTCACGATCCCAGGGTCTGGGATCAAACCCCACATCGGGGTGTCTCTGCTCAGCGGGGAGCCTGCTTCTCTCTCTGCCTCTGCCTGCTGTTCCCCCTGTTTGTGCTCTTTCTCTCTCTGTCAAATAAATAAATAAAATCTTTTAAAAGAAGACAAAAATTAAGGGGCGCCTGGGTGGCACAGTCGGTTGAGCGTCTGACTCTTGATTTCAGCTCAGGTCATGATCTCAGGGTTGTGAGATCGAGCCCCCGCTTTTGGCTCCTCTCTGAGCATGGAGAGTTCTTGGGATTTTCTCTCTCCCTCTTCCTCTGTCTGCCCCCTCCCCCTTACTTGAGTGCTCTCTCTTGCTTTCTAAAAAAAAAGAAAGACAAAAAATTAACAAGTGTTGGTGAGGATATGGAGAACTTGGAACTCTTGCATACTGTTGGTGGGAATGTAAACTAGTATAGACATTATGGAGGACAGTATAGAAGTTCTTCAAAAAATTAAAAATAGAACTACCTTAAAACCCAGCATTCCCACTTTGGGGCATATATTCAAAGGAAATGAAACAGTATCTCAAAGAGCTATCTGCATTCCCAAGTTCATTGCAGCATTATTCACAATAGCCAAGATAAGGAAATGACCTAAATGTCCATTGACGGTTGAATGAATGAAGAAGATGTAGAATTCACACACGCACACACACACACACTGAAGTATTTTTTAAGCCTTAAAAAAATGAAATTCTGTTATTTGCAACAACATGGATGACCTGGAGGACGTTATGTTAAGTAAAAAACCAGACACAGAAAGACAAATACTGCAAGATCTCACTCATACGTGAAATCTAAAATAGCCACACTGCTCTTTGAGGAAGACGCAGCCTCAGCTACCATGGAGTCCCCTGCCCCTGACCCAGCACTGCTGGCTGTCTCTGAGGAACAAGTTGGTCAGGAAGCCGCCCTGCAGCCATGGCTTTTAAAGACACAGGGAAAACACCCATGGAACCGGATGGGGAGATTCACCGAATTAGAATTACTCTCACCAGCCACAACGTAAAATCTTTGGAAAAGGTATGTACTGACGTGATCAGAGGGGCGCAAAGGACAAGAATCTCAGAGTGAAAGGATGCCTACCGAGACTCAGAATGACTACAAGAAAAACCCCTTGTGGTGAAAGTTCTAAGACTTGGGACCCTTAGCAGATGAGGCTCCACAAGAGACTCACTGATTTGCACAGTCCGTCTGAGGTCGTTAAGCAGATTATTTCCATCAGTATTGAGCCAGGAGTTGAGGTTGAAGTCACCACTGCAGATGCTTCAATCAGCTTTTTAATAAAGTGATTATCAGTTGTTAATAAAATAAAATAGCCACGCCTATAGAAGCAGAGAGGAGGATAGTGGTGGCCAGGGGCTAGAGGAAAGAGAAAATGGGGTAATGTCGGTCTAAGTTTTGGTTATACAAGACGAAAAAATCCTGGCGATCTAATGTACAGCACGATGACTATAGTTAACAATATTATATACTTGAAACTTGCTAAGGGATAGATCTTAAGTGTTCTCACCACACACACAAAAAGGTAATTATGTGACGTGATGGATATGCTTATTAGCTTGGTTGTGGCCATCATTTCACAACGTATATCAAGATATCAGGTTGTGCGCCTTAAACATACACAGTTTTTATTTGTCAGTTACACCTCAGTGAAGCCGAAAAAAGGGAGAAAAGGGACTCATAAGAAAACCCCACTGAATCCTCCACCCCCCAAACAGTTACATAGATTGGAGCTTGTTGCTGAGACCTGCCCTGGAGATGTAATGTGTTACGTGTGTTGAGGGGGAAATTGAAACCAGTGTACTGGAGATGAAGACATGAATGAATATTTAATAGCTGGATAGGAGAAAATGCTCAGTGCATTTTGCAGACCACAGATAGGAAATGGGAGTAGGCTTTCCCTGCTATATAGAATTCAGCTTTTGAGTATTTATTGAATATCTATTAAATATTTATTGGTTGAATAGAAACAATTTTCAACAGTTCCTATAAAATGCTTGATAGGACTTTCATTTCCATCTGGCGTGGGTCATGGAAGAGGTCAGTGGATGACAGAAAGTAATGGGAACAAAAGATTTTCTGAGAATGGACCTGGATAAATGTGTATCAAAGATAGATCCCTTAGCCCTACACACTGGCATATTGTTATCAGGAATTCGCCTTTATTAAGGGGACTTTAGGAAGAAATGCTAATGATGAGGGAGCAGAAGGCTGGCTGAGGACAAAGCCCAAGCTGACACCCTGCAAACTGTCCTCCCCCACTCCTGTGTGGGATCTGTATGACATTCATCCTGGAAGCTCCCAATTCTCTTAATTTTAATGCCTTATTAGAGGGAAAAACAACCTTAACTTGACAGTGGCGAGGCCTCTGGTATCCTGTAGGTCCTCTTCAGCATAGGACAAGTCTTTTGAAAGCCTTCCTTTTTCCTTACCTCCCTCAACCCCATAGTATATAACCAGCCACCCCTCACAAGCCCAGGGCAGCTCTTTCTGCCCGTGGGTCCTTTCCTTGTGCTTTAATAAACCACCTTTCTGCACCAAAGACTTCTCAAGAATTCTTCTTGGTCCTCAGCTCCGGACCCCACCCTACCAGACCTCACCTACATTCCAAAACCACATCACAGTGAACCCTGAGTTTTTCTGTTTCTGTTTTTTGATTAGGCTGCGAACTGACCTGATCTAGAACCAAGATCATTGTGGTTAAGTTACTGATAGCTTTACTCACCGGCCTCCTTGTTCTCTCTCCCAGAGCAGCCTATGGCACTCTCCAGGCAGGGCAGAAAGGGAAAGTTGAGCAGCTAGCAGCAGGTAAGGCTCCTGGATCCACGGGGCTGGGGAGACAGCACTCTAGAAAAGCATGAGAAAAGCTTGAGAAAAAGCTCCACATTCCTTCTTAAAGGAATCCTAAGTGTGTAGATAGCACTCCCTTGTTTTCTCCCCTTTAGCGGCTGCGCTTTACTCCTGCCACACCTCATAACAGCATTCTTGGATTTTTGCCCTTTATCATCAGGAAGCTTTTATCCCAGGCATTAGTGGCCAAGAGTAGTGATGTCCATCTACTTAAGATGACACATGGAGACTGAGGTGGTGGCCCCTGCACAGCACGTTACCATCTTCAAAATTTTCCAGGTTACCTTTCCAGGTTAGCCTTTTTCACAGGTTTTCACGAAATCTCTTCTCCCCACCTCCTCTCCCCTCTTCCCCCCTCCTCTCCTCCTCCTCCCCCTGATCCCCCGCCCTTCTTTTTCTCTTCCTTCCCCACTTCTACTCCCCCTTCCCATTTCTCCCCCTCTCCCTTCCCTTCTCCTCCCCCCCTTCCCCTTCTCCCCTTCTTTCCCCTTCCTACCCCCTCCTTCCACTTCTCTGACTCATTCCTGCTTCTCTGTCTCCCACTTTCCTATTCCTCCTCTCTGCTGTCTCCCACAGTCTCTCCCCACTGTCTGAGGAATAATTAAGGCTGCCCAAAGCTCTCTCTCACTGAGGCAGTCAGTCCCCAAACAGTTACTGAGTACCAGCTGCAGTTTCTAGGTTCCCGGTATACATTTGCTGCACATTGCCTCAATGTTAGTGCTGGGAATACGGAGGGTAGTAAGAGAGTCCCCAGCACAGAGACTACCTTTAGTTGTGGAGAGACAGGCAGTGCACATTTTAAACATCAAAAAATAGAGAGACATGGAAAATAACCTTGTCCTTACAAGTTCGCTGAGATCACGATGAGTGACACATGTAGACAGAATCGGTTCTCTGGATCCCCAAGTTGGCTCCCCTTCATTTGCCAGGACTCCTGTTTCCTCCATCTTGCCTTGCTCCCTTGTTCATCTCCCTCTCTCACACACAACCCATTTCAGAATGATTCTGCTGATGTACAATGGCGCTTTCCTGACTCACTCTGAGTGTCAGAGCTCTGAGCAGCCCTGGGGGCCACCTCGCCACCCCACTCTTTTTGTAGCTGTTGGCTCTACCTTCCACACAGACCAGGACCCAATCACTTCTCATGGCTTCCTGTGCCAGCACCCTGGCCCCATCCCCCATCAGCTCTTACTTGGGTCACTGCAGTCCCTCCTAACTAGATTCCCTACTTCTGCTCTTCCTGCCCAACTGTGTCTGTGGTCAGTCAACACAGCAAACACAGGCATCTTTTCAAAAGATGCATCCCATCCGTCACTCTTGAGCTCAGCCCCCTCCAACAGCTGCCAGTCCCACTTCAAGTAAAAACCAAGTCCTCGCAATGACCAGCAAGTCCCCGCCCCCACCTGCCCCCCTTTCTGATGAATTCTCTCAGGCCCTGTACCTGGGCTCATGCCAGGTATTTCTTCCTGTAGGATCTCTGCGCTTGCTCATTCCTCTGCCTGTAATCCTTTCCCCAGAGAGCCACGTAGTTCACTGCTCCCCACCCTGTTCCAGTTCCAGCCTTTGTTCAAATGTCCCGTCTCAGTGAGGCCTTCACTTGCTAATTGCAAACGCTGCCACCACTCCTACCACCACATGAATTTTTCACACGTACCGAACTTTCTTTCAGGCCCTTCTGCCGCTGATGGTATAGAGCACTTTGTGGGCCTTTAGAGTGCCCTTGGGTTGGGGCTGGGGAGACACACAGGTTTTCCATTTGAACCCAAATGAAGGTCAGGGCTCAGTGGGCCCTGCATCTAGGCAGAGGACCTGCCCGGCTCTGGAGCTCATCTTCTGGAAAGATTTTCTCCTTGTCGTAATCTGTGATGAGAATATCTGGATGGGAAGATGTCAGGCCAGGACAGCTGAGGTTACTCCTGCTGGACTCTTTCATATCCCTGCACCTGCAGCCCCAGACTTCCTCCTCCAGGCCAGTTGTGGCAGCTCTTCTCAGTGTGGCCTGGGGACCCCTCCCATCATAGTCCCCCGTGATGCTGGCTAAAGCTCAGAACCCCTGACCTGACTCTAAAGAGGACCCTGGAGCCTGTCTTTTGCCCAAGCACCTTGGTTGTTCACTGTGCTCTCTGACATTGGGAGAACTGTCTCTAAGGTATAGAGACAGTTTGTCCCTCCTTCTTTGGATAGGATTGTCTGTCTGGTGCCCTTTGTCTTACTCTCCTGAGGTGTCCTCCCTCACCTGTTTCTGCTCCCAGTCCTGCTCTCTTCCTGGGTGATTCCACACTGCATGTGAGAAATGCTGAGACCTGGAATTTGCCTAACAGTAGGATTTAAGTGTTGGGCCAGGGACCAGAGCCTGTGAAGGAGGCAGAATAGAAATGATCCCATAAAAAAGACCCCAAGGACCAGGGTGTCCTAGTATAGAGCTCCAAGGACGGAGTACTCAAGTGTGTGTGCTCTTGGTGACATCCGTGGAGTAAAGTCACTGGGGGACAGCCTTTGATGGGTAGAGGTGTGAATACCAGGGAGGAGTGAGCGCTCAGTGTGTAGATGGTTCTTTATGGAAGTGGTCTGTGAGGGGACAGTGGTTGGGAAGAGGGGGTAACTGGAGGGGACACTTGGGGGAAAGGTTTTATGAGAGGTCAGGGACCTGATCTAGTTGTCAGGTCACTGGGAAGGATCCAGGTGAAGTGGGGAGGGCGAGGATGACTTTTGTCAGTCACATCACCAGACTCATTGCTACTTCTCAGCCACTCTGGAGAGAAGGGCTCATTTCCATTTTACAGACAAGATGGCTGAGAGAGTCTGATTTTCTTTGAAATTGCACAGCCAGTGCTGTGACAAGTTATTGAACTGTTCTACTCTTAGGTTCCTGTCTGATTTGTCATGATGATTACAGTAGTTCATTTTAAGTCCAAGGTCTGTTGCCCTGGGCCATGCTAAAGGTTCCTCTCTTCCCTGTAAGCCTGGAATGTGTAAACAGCAAGTCCCACTCTCCCCCTAGTGGACCTGGTGTGACTTGCAGGCACTTGTGTGAGAGCCTTTAACTTGCTTCAGTTCACGCTTGTCAACATTTACAAAATATTAAGTGTTGTTTTTTCCCCCTTCCCTAAATATACAGCACGTTTTCATTTACCATGAGCTTTATAGCACTAGCGTCTCCTGGTGTCCTCAGCAGGAGTCTCTGACCTCAGAAGTATGAGCCCTGCCTTTGTATGCCTCAGGAGAGAGCAGCTTTTGAGAGGGGAAGGAGCATCGGCACGCACCCACTCCCTGCTCTGCCCATTCATGGAGACGGCTGAGGACATTCCCAGCTGTGGGGGCACACACATCCCACCACCCACGGCCTGAAACCCTGCTAGGGGGAGATACAGAGACAGTCTGCCACGTGGAGAGGGACAAAGGGGGACCCAGAGCAGAGGTGTCCTTAGCACTGGGCAAAGTACAGCCCCAATCCCACCATCTCTATTCATTCAAGGACTCACTCAAGCCACTCTCAGCAGCTCACTTGGGGGAGCCACAGGGCGCTCCCCCAGGTAACCCGTAACCTGGAGTCAAAGCCCAGGAGATACCAGCATGGTCCCAAACAAAATTGCAGACATAATGCCCTAGGTGCAAAACGCAGGGTTTTATCTACACCTCTCCCTCCCTCACTAGCCTCGGGCCCCCAGCACACTTACGCTCTGGGCTCTGACTCCACAGGAGGGAACCATGTACAGCAAGCAGGAGCTGGGTGGAATGGTGAGTGCTGGGGCACAACCAGCTCAGAGTCCCTGGCCTGTCCCTTCCCGAATTGAAGTCCCAGTTAGAGGTGAGCCTGATGCAGGTGGGGCCCAGCTCCCCAGGGATCAGGGGATGCCCTCGCCACACACACACATACACACACACACACTCTCTCTCTCACACACACTCTCTCTCTCACACACACATACACACACACTCACACACACTCACACACATACACACTCTCTCACACACACACACTCACACACACACACTCACACACACACTGTCTCTCTCTCACACACATACACACACTTTCACACACACTCTCACACACACTCACACACTCTCACACACACTCTCTCACACACACACACTGTCTCACACACACACACACTCTCACACACATACACTCTGTCACACACTGTCTCACACACATACACTCTCACACACACACACTGTGTCTCACACACATGCACACACTCACACACACGTACACACACTCACACACTGTCTCACACACATACACTCTCACACACACTCTCTCACACACATACACACACACTCACACACACTGTCTCACACACATCACACACACACAGTCTCTCACACACTCTCAGGCACACACACACTCTCACACACACATACACACACTCTCACACACACACAGTCTCTCTCTCACACACATACATACACACACACACACACTGTCTCTCACACACACACACTCTCACACACACACACACTGTCTCTCTCTCACAGACACACTCTCTCTCAGGCACACACACATACACACACACACTGTCTCTCTCTCTCACACAAACACACATACACACACACACACACACACACTATAGTATCCTTATGGCAACATTTTGTCGGAGGAGCATCCTGGTGTCACTTACCTCCTGTCAGTGGCAGTAGGTAGAAGGGGCTAACCTCTCCAACCACACATTGTCAGTGGACTTTGCTTCTGAAGAAAGACCAGCCTTACCCAAAGCAGCTCTCTACTGAGGGGTAGGGAGGAGGATGGGATTCACACTTTAGACATAGGTCAGAGACTCTGCTGAGGGCAAAAGGAGCAGGTAGTGCTGTTAAGGGTTGTGGGGGATAATGAAGTGCTTTTAATTTAGGAAGGAGGAAAATGGAGCACCATTTTCCAGAATATCACATTTCATAAATGTTGGAAGGCGTGAACTAAATGAAATGAGACAAAAGGTCAACCTCACAGCTGTGCTTGCAGGTCACTTCTTGGCCACTGGGAGGCGAGTGGGGCGTGTGGACACACTTGAGGCCTAAGGGTGAAGAGAGTGAACCTTTATGATGGCCCAGTGCAATGAACACTGGATTTACTGGAGCTGACTTAATCCTCATAACAGATCAAAAAGGAAAATAATGTGCGGAACAGCTCGATAAGTTGCTATAGCACTTGCTGTGTAACTTTGGAGGAAATTAGAATGCCTTTATTGAGATTCAGCTGTTGGAAAGGTGATGAAAAAGAAATTCTTCTCCCAAGCGAAGAAACCTGCCCACGAAGGTAGTCAAGAGAGTGTCATTACTGAGTCAGTATTAAACTGGCGTGTGGTGCACATCACACAACCCATCCGGAGACTGCAAAGACAAAGAAATCTCACTTTTCAATGTAGCCACACAGATAGATAGAGCCAATTTCATACATACTGCAAGATAAATGATAACTAGTCCTCCAAGAAGCAGGCTTGACAGCACCATCTTTCACACAGAATTATTTATCCTGACTTTCCCTGGTAATTGGGGTGACCACCTGTGTTAGCTAATTAGCTTTACCTAGAAGAAAAACACGCTTCTCCTATTTTTACGAGAGGAAGTAGATTTGCAACTTGGAGCAGGGTACCCATTGAATGTAGGCTCCTGCCCTTCCGCAGGAACGGGGAGGGGTGATGCCTCTTCACTTTTACCATTCAAAGAATGGTTCTCAGGTTCTGGAGAAAGCATTCCTGAGTCCTAACGCTGTTTTCAAAAGGATTTATATGTATTTCAAAGAGAAGAGAAAGTACTTACAATCACTTGTTTTCTAAAATTAGCATTCCAATAATCAGACACCTGTCACCACCAAGCGCGTGGCTCGCCCTGAAAAGCGGAAGGCTGGAGGGTGCGCAAGCATGCGCAGTGCAGTGCAGAGCCGACCTGGAGGTGGGAGATTTCCTTGGGCTGTGGGAAGGGGGCTGAAATCAAGGGATGAGGCGTTAGGTGATCTGGGCGGGGGGATAAATGCAAAGATAAGGGAAATGTGTGGAAGGCCGTGTGGGTGGAGGCGGAGAGGCCTGATGATGGATGAGGCTGGAACGAGAGGCAGGGGCCTGACCTGTCTGCGGCCTGTCTTTGAAAACCCTGCTAATAGGACAGTAGCGACTCACTGAAGCGCTCTGAGCAGTAGAGGAGGGATGAGCAGGAATTGGATTGCATAGAGATATAATTTACATAATCTAAAATACACCCTTTCTGTGCTTTTTATGAGGTTCAGCAAATGCATACAGTTGTGTCACCACCCTCCCCAAGGATCCTTGTGGCTTTTTGTAATCACCCTGTCTCCTCAGTGCCTCATAACCACTGCTTGGTTTTCTGCCTCGGCTGGTAAATGTGATCCTACTGTATGCGCCCCCCTCGGTGGTTGGCTTCTTAGCATCGTGCATTCAGGTCTCCCGTCTCATCGTCTCACCTTGTGATGTGCTGCCCGGTGTATCACTTGCGTGTCTTCCTCTCTGCTGCTGAGGATCCACTTACCTGCTCACCCGTGCGGGACATTTCGCTTGTTTCCGGTTTCTGGCACTTCTCGTAAAGACTCATTTGTGCACGTTTTTCTGCGAACGTAGGTTCTCATTTCACTTGTAAACACTGAAGAGTTGGACTGCTGGGCTGTATGGCCTGTCCTCTTGAACTTCACGAAAAATTGCCAAATTGTTTTTCAAAAGCAGCTGCAGTATTTTGCGTTCCCAACAGAGTTCTAGTTTTCTCTGCACCCTTGACAGCACTTGGCCTTGTCATGTGTTTTGATTTTTGCAGTTCTCATAGCTGCATCGTGGTATCTCATTGTGGCTACGGTTTGCTTTTCCTAATGACTGGTGGTGTCAAACATCATCTCCTGTGCTCGCCTCCCCCCCCCCCAATCTATGGATTTTCTTTGGTGAAGTACTTATTTAAATCTTTTATGCATTAAATATTTTTTTCTTATTTTAAATTTTGACAGTTTTTCCCCCAGTTTTATTGGGATCTAATTGACATACAGTACTGTATATGTTTAAGGTATACAGCATAATGACGTGACTTACATCTGTTATGAAATGATGACCACACTGAGTTTAGTTAACATCCATCATCTCCTATAGATACAAAAGAAAAGAGAAAAACACATTTTTCCCCCTTGTGATGAGAAACCTTAAAACTTACTCTTTTTGCAACTTTCAAATATACCATACACAGGGGCTCCTGGCTGGCTCAGTAGTGGCACATGCGACTCTTCATCTTGGGGTTGTGGGTTCGAGCCCCATTTTAGGCATAGAGATTACTTAATAAAATCTTTAAAAAATACCATACAGTGGTGTTAGCCATAGCTGTCACGTTGTACGTTACATCTCTAGTACTTGTTTATCCTATAGCTGAAACCTGTAATTCTACCTGTCCCCCAACCCCATCCCTGGTTGACACAAATATGATCTCTTTTGATGTGAAGTTTTTTTTTTTTTATTCCACATATAAATGAGATCATCCAGTATTTGTCTTTCTCTGTCTGACTTACTTCACTTAGCATAATGCTCTCCGGGTCCATCCATATTGTTGCAAATGGCAGGATTTCATCCTTTTTTATGGCTTTGTAATATTCGTATGTGTGTGTGCACACACACGTGTGCACATGCGTGTGTGTCCCACAACTTCTTGAACTTCTTTACCCATGTATCTGTCAGTGGACACTCATGTTTCCATGGCTGGACTATTGTAAATAATGCTGCAATGAACAAAGGGGTGCAGATAGCTCTTCGACACAGTGTTTCTGTTTCCTTTAGGTGAATTCTCAGATCTATTCCTAGATCATATGATAGTTCCACTGTTAGTTTTTGGAGAAGCCTCCATCCTGGCCATACCAGTTTGCCATCCCACCAACAGTGCATAAACCCACCAGTACTTGTTTTTTTGGTCTTTTTTGTGACCATAGCTGTTCTGACAGGAGTGAGGTGGTAACTCGTTGTGGTTTTGATTTGCATTTCCCTGATGATGAGTGATGTTGAACATCTTTTCACGCACCGACCTGTTGGCCATCTGGATGTCTTCTTTGGAGAAATGTTTTTTCAGATCACCGGCCCATTTTCTCATTGGACGGTTTGGTTTTTTGCTATTGAGTTGTAGGAGTTCTTCATATATTTTGGATAGTAACCTTTTATCAGAAATATGATTTGCAGATATTTTCTCCCATTTGGTAGGTTGCCTTTTCATTTTGTTGATGGTTTCGTTGGCTGTGCAGAAGATTTTTGGTTTGCTGTAGTTCCACTTGTTTGTTTTTGCTTTTGTTGCCTTTGTTTCTGGTGTCAAGTCTAAAAAGTCATCACCAGGACTCACGGAAAGGAGCTTCCCGCCTTGTTTTCTTCTACAATTTTTACGGTTTCAGGTCTTACAGTCAAGTCTATAATCCATTTTGAGTTAATTTTTGTGTGTGGTGTAAGATAGTGGCTCAGTTCCATTCTTCTGCATGTGCTTCCCAGCCTTTTTGTAGACTGCCTTTTCCCCAGTGTGTATTCTTGGCTCCTTTGTTGTAAATTAGTCACCATATATGCTTGGTTTTATTTCTGGGCTCTCTATTCTGTTTCATTGATGTATGTGTCTGTATTTTTATTTTGTTTTGCTTTGTTTTGTTGCCAATACCTACTATTTTGATTACTATAGATTTGTAATATAGTTTGAAATCAGGAAGCATGATGCCACTAGCTTTGTTCTTTTTAAGATGGCTTTGACTGTTTGGGGTGTTTTGTGGTTCCACCGAAATTTTAGGATTGTTAGTCCTCTTTCTGTGAAAAATGCCATTGGAATTTTGATAGGGACTGCATTGAATCAGTATATTTCTTTGGATAGCATGGACGTTTTAGCAATATTAATTTTTCCAATCATGAGTGTGGAATATCTTTCCAATTTTTTGTGTCTTCTTCAATTTCTTTCATTAATGTCTTATAGTTTTCAGTGTACAGATATTTCACTTCCTTCATTAAATTTATTCATAGGTATTTTATTCTTTTTGATGGAATTGTAGATGAGATCATTTTCTTAATTCTCTTTCTGATAGTTTGTCATTAGTGTGTAGAAACACAACAGGTTTTTGTGTATTGATTTTGTGTAAGAGATGATTTTTTCCCCCACCGAATGCTCGTGGCACCCTTGTCAAAAATAACTTGACCACGTTTGTGAGGGTTTATTTCAGGGGTCTTTATTTTAGTAGAAGATACAGAAAACAAATACTGTATGAGTTTCCTAAGGCTGCTGTTAACAGTACCATAAACTGGGTGGCTTAAGACAACAGTAGTTTTTTTCCTTTCATAGTTTTAGAGGCTAGAAGTCTGACATCAAGGTGTCCGTAGGGCCATGCGCTCTTCTGTGGCTCTTGGGGAGAGTCCTTCCTTGCCCCTTCTAGCTTCTGATGGTTGCTGGCAATTTTTGAATTCCTTGGCTTGAAGATCCATCACTCCATTCTCTGCCTCTGTCTTCACATGACTTCTCTCTTGTGTGTCTTTGTCACTACGTCTGTTCTGATAAGGGCACCAGTCATATTGGATTTAGTCAGTCTAATCCAAATGCAACCCCTTCTTCACTGAGTATATCTGCAAGTATATCTATTTCTAAATAAGGGCACATTTTGAGGTTCTGGGAGGACGTGGATTTCTGAGTGTGCTTTCCTGACTTCAGGGGTGTGAAGATGTGTGCATATCCATGGCAGCTGAGGAGGTAGGGAGTGCCCCACTTAAAACACTTGAAAATGTTGCTGTCTACACACACACACACACACACACACACGGAGCTGCTGCAATTAGGCTTGCAGGCGGCCAGCTTGGGATCCCTCATGGGCCAGAGCAACAAGTGTGTCCCCAAGTAAAATGAAAAGTCACTGGAGGCTGGGACTGCTGGGTGGGGCAATGGATTGGAAGGGGGGCATGAATGGGAGTTGGGAGAATATTAAAGAAGTTTCTCTGATTGGGCACTAGATGGTATATTTGAAAAGATAGGACCCTGAAAAGTGAAGATACTTAATTCTAGTTTAAATAGATCCCAGGAATGCGTTGGGGGTAATTTTTTTTTTCTTCTTGCTTTATTGGTCTATAGGGATCACATTTTTGTTGGCTCATCTATGGAACGGTAGGTAGTAGTGAATGGTAGTATTTTCTCATGAATTTTCACTTTGTGCCAGAAGGTGGCAGCATTGTCAAGCAGCAGGAAGCTGGGTTGGTGATGCCAGGCACTCTTGCCTTTCTTTGCTTTGGAACCTATGGAATGATTGGTAGTCTCCTCTCTTCCAGCTCTGGTCAGCTGCCTCCCCTCCCCCACTTCTCCCTTCCTTCCCCTTCCAGCTTCCTCCCTGCTGGGTTAACATGGAATAGGCTGGGAGAAATGGGGCAATGTCAGAGGGGGTTAACACTGGGTTCTTTTTATATACTCAAAATAGAATCTCCCTCTTAAACACTATATTGATTGTATTATAAATGTCTCCCTTAAAGATCTCTGGGAGGTAAGATCTGAATTACGGGGAATTTAGAGCTATGTTCAATGTTTCAGAAAAGCTATACCTTAGTAAAATGTCAGCAGCTTGTGCCGGGATCATTATGGATTCTGTGATAAATCTGATTGTTTCATGCTGAGCCAAAGCCCAAATTAAGAGTGTTGAATGTCTCTTAATAAGCAGGGATATTATTATTTTTAAATAAATTCAGCCAAGCAATTAAACTCTGAAAATATTGGAAGCTTGGTCAACACATGTGAAAGGAGAGGGGGCGACAGTGTGGGGTTCACTATCATGATGGAGACAAAGCTTGTCTTCAGACACTTAGTAGAGCGTTTTGATTGGTTAGTGGGGACAGCTGCAAGAATCTGAGTTTGCGGTTGACACTTCTCTAGCTTTGTGACCTCTGGGAGAGAATTCAGTTTCTCTGAGCTTCATATTTCTCATTTATTGAAGTGTGATTGGACCAAATTAAATGATGTATGTCAAGAACCTACCACAGTGCCTGGCACATAGCCGATACTCAGTAAGCTTTCCTTGAAATAACGAAGGGCAACAGTAACACATTGAGTTTGGGAGGCCTGCCTTGTACTTGATATTGTGGCCCTGGGAAGACTCAAAAGCAGTGCATGACAAGAAGAGTGGGATTCTCTGGTCTGGGACATTTAAATTACTATTTTAATTTTTAGGTATTCTCGGGCAATTGGCCATATTTAAAAATGTCCCCTCCTGTGGGAGTGGAGTGATAAGTAACTGGAACTCCAGGCTAGATACTTCTTTCCTTGCCTGCTTCACAGCATGTGGCGAAGTACACAGTATCAGTTGTTAAAAAGAAACGCAAACATCAGTGGGTCTTTGCATTTGAATAGTTAGCCCTCAATCATCTGAGGTTGGCATCTAGGGCAAATCTTGCTTTTAATCTGCATGGCCCTAATTGTCGCAGAGGAAATAAGGCCGTGATTTGCTACCGTTAGTCACCCTCTCTTGTTTCTGCAGAGGTGTATGGCCTGCCCTAAAACTGATAATGTCCTGTGATAATGGAAATGGGGAGCGTGTGAGGCTGAATGTGGGCCCTCTTGGTGTTCTTCTTTAGTTCTCTTGGGGCAGCAGAGGGCAGGTGTGCCCTGTCTCCTAGGAGTGCCTGGAGCACAGGCAGGAGGACTTCCCATCACAGCAGGTCAAGACAGAAAAGTACTGGAGGGATCTCCTGTTCAACTGGCCTTTGTATCCTTGAACTCCTTTGTTGACATTGCTTCAGGAGAACGACAAGAAAATCCCCAAGTGGGGATGTACTGTATGGTGATTAACACAATATAATAAAATAAAATTAAAAAAAAAAAAAGAAAGAAAGAAAATCCCCAAGTGGGATCTGAGACCCACCGTTCCCCCTTTGTCCCGTGCTGTGCTATTGTTCTTACCTTGGATACATTGCATTCCTTATATGCCTTATATTCCCTCTAGATTCAGCTCCTTCCCACCCTAGTAAGGGAGGAGGAGTATGCAAATTCTAACAGCACTGTTTCCATAGTTTCTAATAGTTTCTTTTCACTAAAATTTTTAATAGTCTTTCTTTTTCTATAAAATTCAAGTTAATAGATCCTTTTTAAGTAATTAAGCTCTCTAATGGTTCTTTGTTTGAAAGTCTCTTTTATTGGTGAAGCAGGCTCCTGTTTTGGTGTGTGACTCTGTATGTATAGGTTTCCGTAAAGGATTAGGGACAAGCTTGCATTGAATGAGTTGCTCCCCATTGTTTACTGAATGCGCACAAGTTGCCTGGTGTTGGGGACACAAGAGTGAACAAGATGCCTTCAAGGAGTTTCTATTTTAATCCGCTGTGGTGTCCACAAAGGAGAAAGAGATTATCTATTGCCGCATAACAAGTCACCCCAAAACATAGTGGCTTAAAATAGGACACATTTAATTTCTATCTCCCTGTTCCCATGGGTCAGGAGTTTGGCAGTGGCCTTCCCCGGGTCGTTCCGGCTGGGGGGTCTCTGATTGCGTTGGGAGATTAGCAGAAGCCACAGTCATCTGAAGGCTTGCTTGAGGCCAGAGAATCTGTTTTGAAGATGATTCTCTCACGTTGCTCTTGGCAGGAGGCCTCAGCTCCTTGCTACGTGGGCCCCTTCACAGATGGCTTGAGTGTCCTCAGGACATGGCAGGTAGCTTCCCCAGAGTGAGTGATGAGACAGAGGGAGAGTGAGAGAGGAGAAAGTTCCAGTTTTTTTCTATGATGGAGTCACATGCTGTGAATTCTGTCACATTGTATTTGTTAGAAATTAGTCATTAAGCCCGACTTCCACTCCTGCTTCATCTCCTGAGGGGAGGAAGACCAAAGAATTTGTGGACTTATTTTAAAACCATCACATAAATATATAACTGTGTGTGTATATATCTTCTGAGGTGATGACTCCTCCGGATGCAAAAGCAGGCCCTTATGGCCACGTATCCATTCATTCATTTGTTCATTCATTCATTCAAGAAATATTTATTGAGCACCCACTACTTGCCAGGAATCCCAGCACTGAAACATTTTTTTTTGTTTCTTTATTGGGTCTCTGGGAGGAGTCAAAAATACTTTCAGCTTCATTAGAAATTTAAAAAGCTATTTCCTAGAGTAACCAAGAAATAGACCATCTAACCAAGGTGAGGGTGCACTCCAACCAATTGCAAATTAAGTGTGCAATTGTACTTGATTCAAGTGTATTCTGGGTCACTTTTTTTTTTTTTTTGGAAATTCTTCTTTTGTAACGGTTGCCTAGCAACCAGAGCTTTACTCAGTTCACACCAGGAGTGTTTGAGCTGAGTTGCTCAATAGCATTAAAATTCACTGGGTTTCCCAAGCAGAAGAGAAACTGCTGGATGCTGAGCCCGGATGGCCACCTGGCAGGGCCGAGGGTGGGCATCGAGGTGGGAAAACCCTGGAAGGAGCTGAGTTTGCCTGAAGGGCAGGGGGAGGTGAGGGATGTGCATACGTGGCTGTTATTCCTCTGTATAGATGGCGAAAAATGACATGATTTATATCGAAGAAAGATAACATTTGTTTTCAGATGTCCTTAACACTTGCTTCAGCAGCCCTTGCAATGAAGCAAGAACGACACAAAATAGAACATGGCTTGTTTGCGAGTGAGTTCCTCACATCTGTGAACGTTCTACAGTTTTATGATTAGAGGCTGTAAATTTTAGGGATGCTGGCACAGAGATAACTCAAATCCAGCTGCTTCCCCAAATTTGCACTGGCCCCAAACAAGAAAATCTGATTAGGATCTTTTTTTATATATTTTGAAATAAATTAGATCCGGTAAACATCTATTGAGCACGTGCCATACACGAGAGTCTGGATGAAGTGCTGTCAAAGTGCAAAAGAATAATCATGTTTGGGCCCTCTGATTCATTCATTCAATCAATAAATATTTATTAAGGGTACAACTTGCCAGGTACTCAGCTAGGCTCTGGAAATAGAGACACAAATAAAATTGATCTATTCCCTGTCCTCATAGTATTACATTCTAGTGGGTCTCATGACGTAATGAGGAGGAAAGAAAAAGTGTAGCTCTCCTGATGAAGGAGGAGGGAAAAAGGACTCTAGAAGTTGGGCGAGGGTTCTGACAGGTGCACAGGGAACCCAGGGCCGCCAGAATCCGAGTTTCTGGATGCTTTGCTGGGATTGCCATCTTGGATGTGTGGATTTTTATGTCACAGACCTGTTTACGAGCCCTACCAGCCCAAGGTGTCCAATGGGACCACAGGAAGTGAAAACCGTAACGCTCTCCCTCCCACTCTCCCTCCCAGTGATGCTGTCATGAAAGTTTCATCTCTTTCCAAGTTTCTTCCTCTTATTCAAGGAGGGCTCTGAAATTTCCCATTGTGCTTGTGAATTGCCATCACTGGACCCTGCAGGGCTTTCAGTGGGGAGTCATGAGAGGCTTGGGAACAGAGGAAAGACATGGTCAGAGATAGTTTTAAGATGAATTGATGTGGAATGATGTTGGAATTAAGAAATACAATTAAGAGGCATACAGGACAGATGTTTTATTCCATCTGTTTATCTATCTATTTATCTATCTATTTATCCATCTATCTGTCTATCTATCTATCTAGTTAACGCTCCTTACCTTAGGGTATCAGTTCCTCAGTGTTGCTTTGGGGAACCATCCCTCCCACTCATAGTCATTTTGATTTGGATGGGACTCCCCCACCCTGTGGCTGGGGTCAGTGGACTGGGTCTGACTATTGAGGGTACACACAGCACATTATTCTCAAACCACAATCATCACTTGCAGGACATTTGCTGGAACAGTGGACAAGGCACCTTGTTATCAGTGGTGTTGCCAAGTGGTAGGATGTGAGCCCAAAGCTGTGTTTGCCCTTACATGAGGGGAGCCTGACTGAAAGTGAGGTCAACTCAGCAAATTAAAGCAGAACTGTGGAGAGTGGTATTTGGTAACAGTGAGGCCCTGGACTCAGCCTTGCCTGAAGCCTTCATTTCAGTTTTGTTAGTCAACAAACTATCTTCTTTGGTAAAAGTAGCTTAACCTGGAATTTCTGCCATTTTTGCAAAAAGAGCTCTTGGTAATGCAGCCCAGTGTTTAATACAGGTGAGCAATGAACAATAATAAGGCTTTAATGAAGTCGTTGGAATTAGGGAGGTTTTTTTTTTTTTTAAATTTTATTTTATTATATTATGTTAATCACCATGCAGTACATCCCCAGATTCCGATGTAAAGTTTGATGCTTCCTTAGTTGCGTATAACACCCAGTGCACCATGCAATACGTGCCCTCCTTACTACCCATCACCAGTCTATCCCATTCCCCCACCCCCTCCCCTCTGAAGTCTTCAGTTTGTTTCTCATAGTCCATAGTCTCTCATGTTTCATTCCCCCTTCTGATTACCCCCCTTTTCTTTATCCCTTTCTTCCCCTACCGATCATCCTAGTTCTTATGTTCCATAGATGAGAGAAATCATATGATAATTGTCTTTCTCTGCTTGACTTATTTCACTTAGCATTATCTCCTCCAGTGCCGTCCATGTTGCAGCAAATGTTGAGAATTCGTTCTTTCTGATAGCTGAGTAATATTCCATTGTATATATGGACCACAGCTTCTTAATCCAGTCATCTGTTGAAGGGCATCTCGGCTCCTTCCATGATTTGGCTATTGTGGACAATGCAGCTATGAACATTGGGGTGCATATGGCCCTTCTCTTTACTACGTCTGTATCTTTGGGGTAAACACCCAGTAGTGCAATGGCTGGGTCATAGGGTAGTTCAATTTTTAACTTTTTAAGGGACCAGGGAGGTTTTTATATATAAGAACTATAGAAGAGCTACAGCGAGAAGAACTATAGAAGAATATGGTGGATGAAGGAGAGAGGGAAGAGCCAATAAGGTTTAGCCTCTTGATGATTAGAAGGATGGTGGTGTTCTTAACTAAAGAAGTCAGGACGATGATCTGGAGTGAGACAAAGGTGGGAAACCCATCGTAGATTGTGTTGAGTTGCGAGTGCTGGCTGGCCATCCAATCTGGCAGCTGGACATTTAGGACTAAAGTGGAAGAGAGAGACCATTTCTAAAATGGGAGGCAATAATTAAAATAAGTAGCGGTGAAATAACCAAGGGAGGGCCTGGGGGTGGATGTCTAAGTCTGCTCGGGCTGCCATAACAAAATGCTGTGGAGGAAGTGGCTTAATAGAACGTTATTTTCTCACAGTTCTGAAAGCTGGAAGTTCAAGAGCAGGGTGTTCGCACTGTGGGGTTTCTGGCTTGCAGACAGTCGTTTTCTTGCTTTCCCTAGGTGCCTGTGCATGGGAGAGAGAGAGGGAGGGAGAAGGGAAGGGAGTTATCTTTCTTTTCTTATGAGGGTGCTGTCCTATCAGACTAGGAATCCATCCTTATGACCTCATTTAACTGTATTGCTTCCTAAAAGCCCTATCTCCAAATATAGTCATATTGGGTGTTAGGGCTTCAACATAGGAATTTTGGGGGGACACAGTTCAGTCCATAGCATGTACAGACCCAAGAAGAGGTCCCAGGTTGGGGACTCAAGAGCAGGAAGAGGAGTGAATGAAGGTGCTGTCTAGTCACCATGCTTTTGTGTGTGGTTCTGATTTCCTGGGATCCATGACTTTTACGTCAGTCACTTCTTTAAGACAGTCCAGATGGTACCTCTTCCAGGCAGTCCTCACTGCTTGTCCCTCACAGGCACCTAAAGTTGGGCTTCTTAATACCTATTTCAGCTTCCCACCGTGCTTCCCACATTTTATTATCATTATGTCTGTGAGTTTGCTTCTGCAATAGACGTAGCTAGGATTTCAAACCAAATCTTCCTGTCTCTAGAACCTATGCTTGTCCCATTCTGCTTTGCTGTGATGATTTCTAGCCCTACTACAGTGTAAGACAATTGAGAACCTAAAATGACATGGTGAATATGAAATTGCCATGCAAATTATAAGTTAATATGTAATATAAGCTGACGTTACTGTTATGAACCTGTAATTGGCTGTGTTGTGAGGTTAAGGTGGCATCGTTGCAAATGTATATAACTTTTGTGCATGTGTTCATTAATATGTAATAAATTATGTGTATATTTATATGTAAATATATAGTAGCTTTAGTGTTTTATGTGTTTGGAGTTATTCTAAGTGTCTTCATGCACGATATATGTATGATACGCACCATATGTGTACGTGAGTGTGAATGTGTGTGTGTTTATCTCAGTACTCAGGAAACAATGAAGTGACTGGCTTTTAAAATGTTCTCTGTTAAACAAGAATTTAGGTCAAAAAAGAAACGTATGTGGTATGTCCTGGTATCTGAACATTGTAAGTACTCACATTCATAATCTTGGATGTTGATATTACTAATAGTGATTAATCATTACATTGAGTTGGTGGTTTTCAGCCTTTTAAAACAGGGTCATGAGCATGATCCAGTTCGTTCTCACCGCGGCCCCATGAGGGTGTCTGATTTCTGTGTTGGTAAAAGCACAGGATTTGACTGTTGGCTCCTGCCAACTTACTAGCTTTGCTGTCTTTTTTTTTTTTTTTTTTTTTTTTTTTTTTAGTCATCTTGGTACTGGGTTGTGTGTTCTGTAAATGTCACCTGGGTCCGGTTGGTCAATAGCGTTTTTCACATCTCCTGTATCCTTCCTGTTCTATCAACTACTGAGGGATGGGTATTAGAATCTTAGAATGTAGTTGCTGACTTTTCTATTTCTCTTTTTGGTTCAATCAGCTTTGACTTTGCAGAGTTTTTAGTTCCAAATTGTGGGAGAGATAGGCTGCATTCTGCTTACTCCATCGTGCCTGGCACTGGAAGTTTTCACTTGTCTGTTTCTTCTGCTAGATAAAAAGTTCATGAGGCAGAGGCTGTAGGTCATATAGTGGTGTTCTTTTCACATGGTGAACTGGACAACTCTATTTAAGGGTGTGGGCAAAGACCTTCACCTGCTATCAGGGACTCCTTTTCTAACCAGAAGGTGGACACTTGATTGCCCCATGTGGACACAAGTGCAGTTTGTATGGATGAAACAGCACAAAATGCATGAATTTTTGGCCACTTTTAGGGAGAACATTCGAGGTTTCATTCATAGAATCCATGGAAACAACTGTCAGATATTTTACTTAAGACTAGCAAATAACTAGTACTGACTAGATTGTAAAATAATATGACATTATGGGAAGATGTGTGTTTTCAGAACCTCCACTCCTGTGAATGTGCCCCAGGCACTGACTTTTTAGACCAGCCTGCTCACGGGTGATGCTGATCAAGGACAGTTCAGGTCCTCTCTGCTCACACGCTGGCCCCACGTCTACCGGGAGAGGTGCCCGCACGTCTCCGCGCTCACATCTAAACCCGCGCATCGAGAGCAACGTGAAAACATGCCAAGTACAGTGACTGTCTCAGTCTGCTGGGGCTGCCGTAGGAAAGTCCACAGACCGGTGGCTTCAACAGAAATCAGTTTTCTCACAGTTCTTTTTCTTTTTTTTTTTTAAAGATTTTTATTTATTTATTTGAGAGAGAGAGAGAGAGATAGTGGGAGAGAGAGATTGAGCACGAGCGGGGACGAGAGGGAGAAGTGGGCTCCCCTGAGATCATGACCTGAGCCAAAGGCAAATGCTTCACCAACTGAGCCACCCAGGCGCTCCCCCAAATCTCTTCTTATAAGGACACCAGTCGGATTGTATTTGGGCCACATTTACACAGTCATTTTAACTTCTTTAAAGTCCCGATCTTCGAATTAGTTCTGTTCTGAGGTACTGGGGGTTAGGGCTTCAACACATGAGTATGGGGCCGGGGCACAATTCAGTGCCCTACAGTGACTGATTTTAGCAAATTAACAAATAATAGGGTTGTACCACTGACAAACAACATGAGTGAAAATTTCAGTTTGTGGACAAAGAGGAACTTTGAAAAGATGTAACTTCCTTATGGGTGCTTTTCGCCTTGGACTGTACTAACTCCAGAACTGTCTCTAATCAATAAATATTTGTTGAATGCGGAACTCCTCAAGGTTTAGTCACTCCTGAGCCACCCTTAAGATTTTTGCCACATCCTTATAACCCTGTGCTGTGGTTTCGTTCAATGTTCTTATTTCGGTTGACGCTCCGCTTGTATATGAAGAAATCTGAGCCCAAAATTTTTGTATCACTACCACAAATAGCAAATCAGTGTCACTTACCGTATACACATGACAATGATAAAATATATATGCGTGACATAAAATGTTATTAAATGCTCTCTTTCTGGCCAGGCACAAAATATGTACTGGTCATGCCCTTTGGGAAAGGCTGATTGGATGAATAGATGGGTGAGAGATGGACAGATGGATGGATGGAAAGAAACAGACTGTTTCTGTCTGTTCGTTGAATAAGGAGTTACGGAGCATCTGGTCCACGACGGCACTGAATCGTCTCACGTCACAGTGATGGTGGAACAGACGAGGTCTAGGCCCTCATGGTGCTTCGATGCTAGCAGCTCATGTGAAGGAGTGGAGCCAACCTTGACCCCAGAGCGGATTTGGATGGGGCCGGAGCTGGGTTGGAGGACAGCTTGAAAGGATGTAGAGCGGGGACGCTGTTAGAGATCAAGGCGGCCCCCAGCTGCTGGGGACTGCCTCCCTGTGGCAGCGTCCCGGGTTGTCTTCCCCTCCAGCTTGACCTCGGCTGGGATGGGTTGTGTCAGCTGCTTCCTGTGATGTGTTTGGAACCATCTCTTAGTAATATAACTGTCTGTTCCAAACATCTTTACTTAGCATTTAGTGAGAGCCTGACCTTTTTCCACCCAAGGCCATCACTTATATCAGTGGCCTCTGTGTGTACTCTTAGCCAGAATAAATCCCCCCTGAGTCAGGGGCAATAGATCATGGGCTCCATCATTTACGGCTTATAAATTAAAGGGTGGCTGGCAAATCTGGCTTCTGTGCCTGGCTGCTCGCTGCTTAGATACACAGTGTCACTCTTTTATCGGACGATAGTGGGGGCAGGCTGTTTGGTCTCCTTCTGAGCCCCCTGAAAGACAGTATTTACGGGCTATGGAAATACCTTCACCGCATGTTTATTTCTTTGAGACACTCTGCCCTAAACTCATTGGCTCCTTGTTCTTGCCTCTGTCCCGAGCTGTCTGGGCATTTAATGGCTTGGGTGGTGCGCTGTCCACATTTCCAAGGCTTCTCAGTGGTAGCAGAATACGCTTTTACAAACCCCACCACACCCAGAGTGTTTGGGGTTTCATAATGGCAAAGAGTGGCTGTCTTCAGCACTCTGAGGTTGCATTCCTGAGACAGGGCGTTTCTCGCTTTCCACTGAGGCCACAAAGCTCCATTGACGGCTCGGACCATCCCATCCCTGCTCCTCGAGAGACTTGGCGCCACTCTTGGGGCTCCTGCCTCCCCACTTCACCTACAGGAACAGATGTGCCACTGTGGAATCTTAGATCTCAGGATGAGCATTGACTTTGTAGGGAGATTGTTCTCGGAGATATCTCTGCCAGGTTCGGATTTTGGAGAATTGTGCTGTCTCCATATTTGGACCTGAGGTGGAATCGTGTATGCAGTCCTCATTTATCTTGGTTGAGCCCAAAGATGCCTCATGTTGATGATGGGGGGTTGGGGGGAGTACGAGGGAGTGAACCTATCGGAATCATGGGATGGCAGAGGGTGCAACACTTTACCAAATGCAGGAACCCCCTGCCCCCAACCCTGACATCCCTGACGAGTGCCCATCCAGCTGCAGTCTGAGCGTGTTGGGCCCTAACCGATCGCCAGCCTTGGTGGGCATCTTCTGACAGCTGGAACCTCCCAGCCTCCTCCATGCCCACCCCCTATGCCAGGCTCTCAGGACCCCTGCCATCCAAGGCAGGAGAGCTTTAAGAAACTCCAGATGGTCTGGTGCATGAAACTGAACTTCAGGTCCCACTTGGGCTCCTCCTCTTATCTCCCATTTTTGCCCAGTCACTGGGACAAAACTGTCCTGACTCCGGGCTCCTACCCCTCTTTTATTCTCTGTTCCAAGTCCTTGTTTTCCTGATGTAGATACTTCTGAGCCCTTCCTTGCCTTAGTGAGATCTTCTCCCTGGGGCCTGTCGCCTGGTCTCTGAGCCCCAGCCCAAGGTTCAGGTCTTGCTGGCTGAAGACAGTGCTCCTAGAGCTTCAGAGCCTAGATTGCTCCTGGTCTCTTGTCGCTGTGTTCTGTCTTCCATGGCCGGTGGTCACGCTGAGCTAGCAGCCATCATGAGGGAAGCTGCACCAGAGTCAGCCTGCGGGACTGGATGCCTCCCCAGGACTTGCAGCTCAGCCCATGCACAAAATGTTTGACTTCAAGTCCTGGACCCCTGGACCATCTGTATCACCCAGCTGCAGCTAATCAGGGTATTCCTACGCTCCTACTAAACAATGAGAATGAATCTCCTGAGGTGGGAAATTTAGTTAACGATAAAATGTGCCCTGTATTGAATAAATACTACAGGCCACTTTGCTGTGCACTTGACATGCATCAGATCCCCAAAGCCCGTGAGGTGGGTGGTATTATTATTAGTAGTATTGCTGGATTCGGAGCAGGGGCCCTATAGCTGGAGCACCTAGCTTGGAATCCCAACTCTGCTGTTTTCCGATTGAGTCCCTGGGATAAGCTGCTTAGCCATTTTATGGCTCAATTTTCTCATCCGTGGGGAAGGACTAGTCCTGCCCACTTTAAACAGTGGTTATGCATCTAAAGCATTTAGAACCATGCCTAACCAGGCTAGAGATGCCAAGTCACTTGTCCAGCAGTACATGGTGAATGGTAAAGCTGGGACTTGCAAAAAGTCCCCCTGGCCTAAGGGTTGGCTTCTTCTCAGCTCTCACAGCCCCCTTCCTCAGCCTTGGAATCTGGGAGATTACCTGGGCGATGCCTTAGGTGGCGACTCTTTGCAACAGTCAGATGCCTTGCTCTCATTGATTTTGAGCTAGTCACTTTTTGTCTGTAAAGACCATGTTATTCATCTGCTTGTCAAGAAAGAAACAGTGTCTCTGGGATCTTAAGAGATCCCCTTAAGAGAACGGGATTGGCTTTGGCAACTACTTGCATCTGGGATCGGTCTCTGCCATTTCCCAGCTGGGTGATCTTGGGCAAGTCAGCAAATCTCTCCCCCCATCATTTTTCTCCTCCATAGAAGAAAGAGAATGACATTTACCTCACAAGGCTGCATCCGATTTGTTTCGATGACCTGAATCAGAGCAGGTGTGAAAGCACCTTGTAAACCTATTTACACTCCACTTGTCTCGTCTGGGAAGTGGGATGGTCATACGTGCCCTGCAGAGGGCTCTGCACATCGCCTGGCCCAGAGTGACTACCCAGTAGATATTAGCCGTCATCAACACGGTGCTTACGGCCTCCTGTAAGCGAGACCTCAGTTGCTTTCCTCTGCTGAAGGGTTTCACCTAAGCCATCCCTATGATTACCCTCCCCTCCCGGAAAAATGCTTGAATTTGCAAGATTGTTGCCCAGCGTTAACATTAGTGCACAGAGTATGGCTGTGAAGCAGATTTTTCCTCTGCCTACAGATAACTAGTCTCCAGGGAGCCTCAAACCTGTGACCCTGGCTTCATTAGCCCTGTGAACCAGCTGGCCCAGCCTGCCCTTGGTAATAATTCCTGCCAGGTCACAAAGAATATTTTACCCCATGAGCCTTGGGTTAATACCAACCTTTGACCCTATTCACTTAAAAGGTAATAAGCAACAGGAGCATTCATTCATTTATCCAGCAAACATTTATCAAGGGACATTCTTGAGTTTCTTAGTTCATCCTGACTCAGTGTGCCCGCTGCTGACTCTTTGGGGCTGCGCATTCTTGCCGAGATAAGAACAAAGTCAGGTATCTGAGTTTCCTTGTCTTGGGGCCATTCATCACCTTTTCTCTTCTCTCCACACCCAATTGAGTCAGGAACTCACATTAAAAGGGCTTTGAGCTGATGACTCTGAGAAAGCCCAGGACCCAGATTCCCTTTCCTTTATGATCCCATTAGCAGGCTGATGGGTGACGGCCCTGGGAGGGAGCAGAGAGCAAGAAAGCCCCGCTGACAAATGCAGAACACATGTTTGCTGTCGTGAGGATGTGGCACTTCCTTTACACGTGCAGGTCTCCTTCATTCAGTTCAGCCCAGCAAGTTTTGGGTAAGCGCCCGATTGCTCATTTATTCAGTGATTTATTCATTCATCCATCAGACATTTTTAAAGTGTTGTATACAAGCACTGCACTGTGCTGCACACTGGGCTGGAGACAAAAGCAATCTATAACGCTCACCCGCCTGCATTCTAATGGGAGACACAATTTGCATTTGCAAAACACCCAGAAAAGAATTGCGTGCACAGGGGAGAAGAAAACATATTTATTTCATTTATCATGCATGCATTAATGCACGAACACGTCCTTATTAATTACCAACCGTGGGTCACGCAGTGTGCTAGATGCTGGTACCCAGAGATGAGCAACAAAGGTACTGTTTCTACCACCAGGGCAATGTGGAAGACTGCCTTAGACTAGCTGATGAAGGAACACCACCAGTAGGCTGAGGTCTCAGACACGAGAAAGAGATTGCTGTACCAAACATGGGGAAAGGGCCTTCCAGACACAGGGAATGGCATATGCAAAGCCCTATTGTGGAAAAGAGGTGGGCATTTTCGAGGAGACATTTAGAAAACAGGGTAGCATCGGAGAGTCACAGTTGAAGGGGGATGAGATTGGAGAGCTAGGAAGGGACCAGATAGTGTAGGAGTTTGGACCTCCCTCCCTCCCTCCCTACTTTCCCTGCCTGCCTCCCCTGACTCCCCTGCCTTCCCTGCCTTCCCTGCCTTCCTCCCCTGCCTCCCCTCTTTCCCTCCCTTCCTTCCCTCCCACCCTTCCTTCCTTCCTTTCTCCCCTTACTCCCTTTCCTTCCTCCCCCTCCTCCCCTTCCTTCCTCCCCTTCCTCCCTCCTCTGCTTTTCTCCCTCCTGCCTCCCCCTTCCTCCTTCCCTCCTTCCTCCCTTCCGGCCTGCGTCCCCTTCCCCTTCCTTCCTTCCTTCCTTCCTTCCTTCCTTCCTTCCTTGATCAAAGAGGAACTGTTGAAGAGTTTGAAGCTGGGCATCATCCTAGTTCAATCTACTGTGTGTCTCTGGCATGTCAGGCTTTGTGCCTGGGATGCTTCTATTAAAACAAATACAGTGAGCTTAGAAACCCTTCCAGTGGTATTTTTCCCTTTCAGGGAGCGTCAGCAAGCTGAATGTGACCAGGTGCTCCAGAGTGTGGGATAGAAAAGCATGCTTCTTGAATGTCTGGAGGGGGAATTGGGTGAGAGTTGGAGACAGAAGCCCCATGGTGGTGTAAGACTTGTGTGAGGTCTTCTTGGATTTAATTCAGAAAACAGAGAGTATGTCCCGGGCAGGGAGGACAGAAGCAGCAGAGTGAAGCTTGAGGAAAATCCTTCCTCCGTCTCTCTTCTCTGTGCGTTGTTTCCTCATTTGTCCTCCGCTAACACCCCTACAGAGCAGGAATGATTATCTCTATTTTCAGATGGGGAAACTGAGGCCATAAAAGTAATTAGCCAAGGACACTCTGCTAGTTGGTGGCACAGACACTTGCCTGGAGTGGGAAGGGTTTTCACATCTAGGAGGCGTACCAGAGAGACAGCCAAGAGTTCTAGAGCTGGAGAGGAGTTTGTGCTAGAAGAGGAATTTCGGCCAGTTTTGTCTGCCGTCGTTGAAGGATGGCATTCCACGTTTCCGTCTGGCAATGCTTGAATAAGGACCGGGAGTGGGCCACGTGATGGCGGCAGCCCACCTGTCTGTGTGGCCAGTGCCAAATGGCTGCTCCCATCCAGGGCCCTCTCACGGCTGCTCCTCTGGCATCTGTCACCAGCATGAGCGTAAGGCACCTGCTCTGGCTAGGACTGGAATTGCCTGGGGCTCTGAGGCCTGGTGACTACGAGAATGCTGTCTTGGCCATGTTTCCCTTTCTAGGTCCAAGGCGGTTACTCTGAGGCTGGCTTGGCAGGATTGCATGGCTTTCTCTTGCTTCTCACCCTAAACTCATCTCTGAGCTCCCTGGGGAGACAGAGGCTCCCCTGCCATTCTCTCTGTAGGACCTGGAGTTTCTCTCCTTGCTAGGGAGACTCCCAGAAGGAACCATTATCCCCTCTTTATTCAGGCTGAACTGGCTAACCTCACCTGGGTCTGTGATGCCCCGACCTCTCCAGGAGCCGCTGATGCTCCAGCTGGGGCCCCACACAGACCTCAGGGACTGTTCCCTTGGCTGTGAACCCTTGGTCCTATCTAGGCAGGGCTGGCTTTATGGGCATGTGACCTGTGCAGGTGCACAAAATCCGTGCTTAGAAAGGCCCTGTGCTGTGTTTAATGCTGTGTTGTCACAGTCTCAAAATTCTTACTAGTTTTATCCTTGAACTTGTACTTTGAAAGTGGATCTAATGGGACAATGAAGCATGCACAGTGTGATGTCCTTGGTGCTTTCATGTTCATACATAGTGTTTGTGGTGCCCATGGGCACTGAAGTCTGGACGTGACATGTGGGAGGTCAGCATGACTCAAAGTGAGGAAGGTGGGCATGTTGTATCTACACCTATGGGAATGGAGCTGCCAGTGGCCTCAAGAGGCCATGCTTCCTATTTGAGCTAGAACTTGTGTTGAAAACACAAAGGAGGCAATGACGTTCTAGAAGCATGAGCCACAGACGAATCCAACCCCCTCATATCCACTGTTGTGTTACTTCCTTGTGTTCATCAGCCACTTAGGCTGAAAGTGATGGCATGGAACAAAAGGTGAAGATAGGTCATCCCATAGTTCCCTTCCTCTGTGTCCCTCCTTGTCATCCATGAGCCAGAGGCAGAGCGTTGGTAGAATACGTGTGTATCAAGAAGTCAAATAGAAATCGTCGACTTATTTTTGTGCTGTTCCCACCATCCTGGCAAGAATGGAACACCAGCTACCAAATTTGAACGTGTAATTTCAGTGATTCTTCATGAGTTCAGTGTGCTTATATTTGCATTTAAAGTTGGCATTGCATGATATGGAGATGAACAGTTCATGCTAATCAAGGTTTCTCAAAATTTCCCCCTTAGAATGATATTAAATAGCAAATGAGAAAACACCATGACTAATTGAAAGAGAGGCCAGGAAAGAGGAAAAAGCTTTATACTTTAGTTGCTGTAAGGACACTTTTTCCCTCTTTTTTGAAGAAGGGGCCCTGTATTTCTGTTTTGCACAGGGTCCTGCAGGTTATGTAGCTATCCCTGCACTCAGGGCTTATTTGATCAAATATTTTTGCAGTGTGTCGCCTGAACAGCCACACGACTTACCTGGGCTGAGAAGCCGGCAGAGCTTGCCTCGGCTCTTAACCATTCTCTGATTGCAAAATCATTCATACTGGGCATCCAGAGACAAACAGATCAATGGGGGTGGTGTGCCTGGGTGGCTCAGCCGCTAAGCGTCTGCCTTTGGCTCAGGTCACGATCTCAGGGTCCTGGGATCAGGCCCCACAGGGTCCTGGGATCGAGCCCCACATCAGGCTCCCTGCTTGGCGGGAAGCCTGCTTCTTCCTCTCCCACTCCCCCTGCGTGTGTTCCCTCTCTCGCTGTGTCTCTCTGTCAAATAAATAAAATCTTAAAAAAAAAAAAAAGATCAGTGGGGGTTGCAAGTCCCTGCTCTTCTAGGAATTTACAGTTTAGTGAGGGGAGCACAGAGCAGGCACCCTACTTTGTCTTTGCTGCTGTGTTTCCCAGAACCTAGTACATTGCCTGGTATATAGTGGATACTCCATAAATTCTTGATGAATGAACACACGATCACGAAAGCATCTGAATACTATGGCAGTGTGGCGGGGTGTTATTATTAATGGGGGGGGTCAGTGTGGGTGCTAGAGAGAATGCAGCTTTCCAAAGGTCTGTCAGAGTGGGCCAATGCAGACTATTCTCTGTCCTCATGGTTTTGATTGATTTTTTCCTCCATGCATCTTTTAGGGCTTTTTATGGGTGTCCTGCTTCTGTGTCTGTCCAGATGAGGTTTTATCTTGGGATGAAGGGTAGATGGGTTCCAGAAAGTGAAGTTCATGAATTTAAAGGGTTTTCTTATTCTGAGATCATGTTCTTCTTGTTAAAACATACTTTTAGTGGGGAGGTAGCGGCAGGGTACCACTGATGGTAACGGTCATGGCTCATACGATTGTTCTGTGTGGCAGCCAGTGTTCTAAATACATTACATCTTCAGTAACCCTATGAGTAGACACTGTTACAGGAGAGGAAACCGAGTGCAGAGAGGTAAACAGCTTAGGCCTGTGTCATTAGGAGAAGAGGCATCTCAAGAATGGGCAAAGTGTCTGGGAGAAGCAATAAAAGGACTTGGCTTGGCCGCCAGACCAGGATGGAATTCTCCCTGGCTGGGCAGTGGGGAGGGAGTCTGCAGGCTTCAGAGCAGAGAAGATCCGGCGGCACACCAGGGAGGCAGCAAGACCCATGGCAGGGAGAGCTGGCTGGTTGTCATGGGAGCTGCGACCCGAGGCAGCTGGCAAGGGATTCCCAAGGTGGAAGCCTGGCCCAGAAGCAGCAGAGAGCTGTCCAACCTGGAGCACCTGGGGACAGGGACAGGGGCATCTTTGCCGTCCCCTGAGTGGACAGGGGATAATGAGCGAGTGCTCCGTACCGCGTAAGACCTTTAGAACCTTAACGTGACCCTAGTAGGGGGACATTCCCAAGTAGGGAGGTGGCTGAATTGGGGCTTACCATGGAAGTTGTTTATTTATAGTGCCTTGTTTGTGTGATTCCAGAAGGAAGGAGCAACGAAAGAAGGAAAGAGGGACAGAGGCAAGGGAGGTGAGAGGAAGGAAGGGAGGTAGGGAGGGAGGGAGGGAGGAAGGAAGGAAGGCTGGCAGGCAGGGAGGTGGGGAGGGAATGTGGGAAGAAGGGAGGCAAGGGAAGAGGGAAAGGAATGCCAGCCCAGCATCCCTGGTGACTCTCCCGTTTCTCCTGGTTCCCACATTTCCCTCAAGGCAGGCAGTGGCCTCAGCTGTTTTACTGCATGCGTGAGTGAGAACAGGGCTGTGTGCAGTTGGTCATGGGGAGCAAAGAGACCATTAGCTGTGGTGATTTATTGCAGGTCAGAGCACGGCACTTTTGTGCCTATCACAGAAGCCCTTGAAGCCTCATGATGAATTGGAAACAAGGTAGCGAAAGGGGATGCCCTCACGCCTGTGGGAATGGCATGGCGCTATGGACAGAGCACAGGCCTGGGGCCCAGAGCGAGGAGGTTGATGTCATCTTGGCTTCAGACCATGGGGCGACATCTCAGGGCAGATCACTTCTCTCTGGACCCTGTTTCCTTACCTGTAAAATGGGGCTGAGCAAGATGATTTTCTGTGGTAGGGGTGGGGGGTGGCCAGTTTCCTGGGCTTCCCTTGTTCTGTGCTCATCTGCAGTGAAAGCAATGCCCTTATGTCCCACCGCACCTGTCCGTGTCTCTTCCAGGGATCGGTGATGGCGAGTCATGCTGTCCATGAGACCTTCCTTGCTTCCTTTAACCTCCTATGTCTTTGCCTTCCAAGTTTGTTCTGGAGCTGGGGAGACACTGGCTCATGTCCTGCTCTGGTTCCTTGCCTCCCTCCTCCCGACAACCAAATTCATCTCACCCCATTCTTCTGTGCCTCTCTGAGAAATGGATCAGACCGCCCGCATCATGCTGGAGTGTTAAAACCTAACTTCTGTAATCGAGTTATCCAGTAGACACAGACACAGATTAGTTATGAGAGGGATTTCTTCATCCCCTACCCACCCGTCTGCCTTGGGCACAACTGGCTTAAAACAGGAATGATGTGTTCGAACCGACACAGGTCTCTGGTGGAGCAGAGTGCACGATTCATACACGACTTTGAGGGCGACCAGACACTTCAGAGGAATGTCCTGCCTCCAGGAGGCTTATTTGGGCTCCCAGGGCAGAATTCCTCGATGACCTGTCCACGTTCTCCTGCCGTTTGGCCAGCTTCCTTCGCAAATTCCGAAAAGCGCTTACTTCACTTACTTGCTCTGTTTCTCCGTCCTGCCAGACCACGTATTTTCGTGATGCCTGAGAACTCCTGGAGGGCTTCGGGGCGCTCTCCTCCACCACGGAGCCTTGGAGGGGAAGGAGTGCACTCAGATGAAGTTCTCTGGGGTCAAGGCTGGATCAGGAGGGGTTGGGGTGAGGTTGGGAAAAGACCCAGCCTAGAGAAGAGAGACTTGAGTCGAGGGAAAAGGGGGAGCTGGAAGCAGAGGGAGGTCCAGAACACAAAAAAAGTAGAACCCATCAGGCAAGACCAATTTCAGAGAAAGGTCCTCCTGCAGGCAGGTTTTATCGGGTGTCTTGTGAGGTTCACAACGTGAACCAGTACCTGCTGGCTGAACCATTGGCCTGGCGTGGATGTCAGGGCAGAAGCCTGGAGATCTGAGAGCAGGGTGCCAGCACCTCATGCTAGTGGCTGGTCTGAAATGGAAGCGTTGAGGCAGCAGCCTAGAAAAGGAGTGGCCTTTCAAAGCGTAGTCTGGAGACGATCCTCCTAGAAAATCACCTGCGGATTCTTGTGAAACATGCGAGCATCCTTCTGTCTGGACCTGTGAGGTCTGTGATCTTTATGTATGCAGAAGGTTTAGAACCAAGTGAACTTGGGAGAGCAGCCCCAAAGAGGTCTCTTTGGGGCCGTGAGACAAAGGCCCAGGACAGGACTGAACTTGAACTCAAGTGGACACGTAAGTGGAGGAGGTTTGGGGCCCGCAGCTGGCTGGTGGTGGAGAGTCTGGACCCGGAGGGGCTCTCTGACTGTCTCACGTAGCACCCGGGAAAACAGGCAGCGCAGAGCGCCCAGAGCATTTCTGCAGTCCTCCAGCCCAAGGCCACCTTCCCTCAGCAGCTGTCCGGCATCCGTTGCCACCCCTGCCCCACGCTTGTGCAGACCGGCAGTGCCCGCTCTGTGCAGACGGCCCTGGCCTGCTTCCAAGACCCCGCGGTAGATAGGCCTCCTCTTGAAGGACAGTGCTGCACGAAGGGGTGATCTTAGCTTGCCTCTCAGCTGGCCCCAGCTGTTTTAGCTTGGGAAGGACCCTTCATTTGTTCTGGGATAAAACTCGATGCTTGCTTCAAGGTTTCTAGACCACCCAGGGCTTTAGGCCTGTTGGAAGAGGCCCTGGAAATGTTCTTGGCTCTGGACGTCGTCGTGGGGAGGGGAAGCAAGGGCCAGCAGCAGGGGTAGGGCAGTGCCTGGAAAGAGCACGGGCCTTGGACTGGGGTTTAGATCCTGGTCTGACTAGCGGTTGCCTTGGACATGTTGACCCTTGGGCATCAGCCCCTCATCTGCATCATGGGAATGACAGAACTATCTCAACTGGTTCTTGTGAGGACGAAGTGAAAGCATGTGTGTGCACGCAAGGTCTTCGCTCTGTCTGCAGCCTTGGAAACCACGGGAGTGTGCGGTTCATTACTGCGATACAGGCACGCTGTTGGGTGACCGTGTGTGCAGAGTCTGGAGGAAGGGCTGCAGGGAGCTTGCCTCTCAGCCTGCCGTGGACATCTGTGAGCCCTGCGTCCCGGATACCCCCCTTCATTCTTTCTCCCAGTGCCCCCATGGTGCACCACTCACTGTCTGTCTCACTGCTCACCCACACTCTGGTTTCGTGAGTTCCATCTTGCGCTCCTTTGATCGTGTTTAGGGTGGAATGAATGCTTTAGTTCATGTAAATCCCTTTGGTTGCTAGAGGTGGGGGACAGAGTTGGAGGCGGGTGGGGAGTGGGGGGCTTTTCTCTTGTCTTCACTCTTGTAGAGTGAAGCATCTCCAAGGCAAACCTTCTCGTTTGCTAATATAGACCATTGACCACCTTTTTCTGCAGAATTCTGTTATGTCATTTTTTAACGGAGTCTGCATTTTTCTTCTTACTGAGACACCCTCCCAGGAAAAGACTAGAGGGTCTGAAAGACCCCCCGCCCCCTCCCAGTCTTCTACCGTCTCTAGTGCAGTGTGGGCAGTCAGCATCTGCTAGCCATCGTTGTAATTGGTGGAAATGATAGTAGCAGTGGTATTTTCAATGGACATGTGAACGTTCTGACCTTTCTCTAGCATTCTAGAAAAGGGTGAGGTGATGGTGGATCGGTGGGCGGATGACAATATAACCTAGAGCAGAGGACAGACTCTTAGCCAGGGGGTCTCTGATGCACGAGCAAGGGTGGGGAACATGGCTGGGTGGAGCCCAGGTTATCAGCAGGCCATGGCAACAGAAACCTAAATATTATCTCTGACAAGCACATGGTAGCTAGGTCAGTCCCAACCTCTGGCAGCAGAGAAGTCAAGTACTTAGAAATGGATGGTGGCCTGTGTACAAGTGAACACCTTTAATCAAAGCATGGAAAAGCTAGAGCCTTTAAATCATCAGCTGTTTGGAGGTGGGGGGAAGGGCACCGTATTTTTCATGGAAAGAGTGATCCGGTTGTTGAGCGGTTTTGTAGCCAACACTTGAAATCATTATCTTTATTTGAGAGATGGAACAACGAGGCTCAGAGAGGTTAAATAACTTATCCAAAGACACACAGTAGTGTATAAAGGCAGGATTCAAACCCCAGGCCGGGTGCTCTTTCAGCTTTATTATGCTGTCTTTCAATAGAGACTCATTGTAAGGGAATATACTTTTGTTTTTATTCAAATCTGTATTAGTTTTCTACTGTTGCTGTGAAAAGTTGCCATAAACTTAGTGGTCAATAAAAGCATAAATTTATCCTCTCACAGTTCTGGAGGCAGAAGTCCAAAATGGCTGAAATCCTGGCTAAAATCCAGGCTTCCATTGCTTCTGGAAGCTTCCTTGCCTTTTCCAGCTTCTGGAGCTGTCCACATTCCTTGACTCAGGGCGAAGGGTCACATCACATCACATCACCTCCCTCCCTCCATCCCTCCATCATCATATCACCTTCTGTCTGTGACTCTGACCCTTCTGTCTCCCTTTATAGGGACTGTGTACGGGGTCTGCTTGTTAATCCCAGATCGTCTCCTCCCTGCCCCCCCGCCCCCCGCCAATCCTTAAGTTAGTCACATCTTCAGAGTCTCTTTTGCCATATAATGTTCCAGGTGCCGGGGTTGAGGACATGGGCATCTTTGGGACCATTATTCCGCCTGCCACAATATGCAAGTAAGGCTTTAAGTCAGTGCCCTCTCAGGGTAATCTCCTCCCCTCCTAACACGTATAATCTGTGCTGTTCAGAACAGTTACTGAGCTAGGATGAAGACCCTTGGGACTTGCCACATAGTAGTAACTGCTCACATTTCTTAAATGTTTATCATGAATCGGGCACAGTTTTAAGCTCCCTTAATACCAGCTTTATGAGGTCAGTACTAGTATTACCTGCATTTTTCAGGTGAGGAAAATAATGACATGGAGAGGTTAAGCAGTCTGCTCTGGGTCACTCAGCTAGGAGGTGGCAGACGGGACCCCACTGTCTGGTCCCGGAGCCCGCGCCCCTCTCCGTGAAGCTGCCTCCCATGGCTGTGTGCTCCTGGAGGACGAGCCTGAGCCCAGTTCGCCGGCTGTTGTCTTCCCCGTGTGGGTCCGTACGGTGCCTCACCACAGTAGGCACGGAATAAACACACTGTATTAATGAAAACATAAAACCCCCAGCACCGATGATTTGGTAGTTTCTGTGAGTGGAATCATTAAGTGAGAGCAGAGAGAAGAGGAATTAGGTATTTTTGGCATTTTTGCCTGCCTCACCAAATCAAACCTTTTCTTTTATGCCAGAAATTTCTATTATCTGAGCGTTGTGCTTCACAGATGATCTGATATGGAGCCCCCCTGAGGCTGAGGTCGTGATCATGACTCATGGGTGTGCACTATGGACTGGAGACCTCGCCCTTCAGATGGTGGGGAGGGAGGGTCCCCGATCTTTCTCTCTCTTATCCTTGCCTTTGCCAACCGCTTGCTTGGCGATGCCACTTCTGTCCTGCCCTTCTCCCTTGCTGGCAGCAGCTGTTAGGCCCACATCTGTTTACTTGGCTGCTGTCCGGGCCTAAGAATCAGATTAGTTTCAGTGCTAATATGAAACCAACCCTGGGAGTTTAGGGCCCTGAGCTCTCTCTCTGGGAACACTCAGCCTCATATACTCTGGGGCTCTCAGCAGGTGAGCTAGGAGAAGAGAGAGAATAAACCCATCCCATCTTGGAACTATAATCAGAGACTCAAATGTGGCAGTGCTGCAGGGCCTGATCTTTGTGTGAGCAGGTGGGGACTCTCGTTTGTGGGGGTCACAGAAGGGGTACAGAAGAATTTCTTGCCTCCAAATAACTTCTACCAAGGGGGCCTTGTGGGGGGGTCCCTTTCTTCTGTGATAGGTTTTGCCTGGCTAGGCTGGGATGCATATATATGTGTGTGTGTGTGTGTGTGTGTGTATACACACACACACACATATGTACATACATACATACATATATATACACATATATACATATATATGTATATACGTACACACACACACACACACACATGTATCTCCTGCAGATACTCTCTGGGAAGATACAAAGTTTGAGGATGCTAATTCATCACACCCTTTTTTTTTTCACTCTCTGTCCAGAACTTACAAAGAAGTGGAGAGAGGACAGGCAGTTGGAGGCAAAACAAATAAACTTAATTACTGTTAAGAACATTGCTGTGATGTCAGCCCCAGATTCTCATCTGCTTGGTGGCAAAGCCCGTGATCTTGTTGGGTGGACCTGAGTCTCGCTGCGCTGGCGGCAGTGCTGGCCTGGGACCTGGGAGTCTGTACTGGTGGTCCTCACATACCAACTTGCTGCTTTTTTTTTTTTTGCCACAAAAAGGCTTAAGTTGCATCCTGTTCCACTTGCATTCAGACCCCAGTATCCCCTGGCATTGCGTTTGATTCTTAATTCTTTGTGGCCGTGGGGTGGTGGAGTGTTTAAAGGGGGAGGGATGGAAGGGGGGGAAGGCTCGCCTGGGTTAGGCTATTGCAGTGGTCTGGACGCCTTTAAAAGCCTGCGCTCCCTGTTGATATCATGCCCAGCAGATGGCGATGTTACTGCATGCAGGAGGGGCTTGGGCGGGTGCGTGGACCGCCACCACCTCCCTTCCCAGAAGAAAATAAGCAAACTGGTGTGGTTTTTGTTTTTTGTTTTTTTTCTCTTCTTTGAAAAACGGGGAGGGAACTTTCTAAAAGGATGTATACTTCTAAGCTTTAGGTAGGATTTAAAACGAATTTGAAAGAAATCATATCCTCTCCTCAGGCTTATACTGTCTTTCCCTCTCTGCTGGATTCAACAGTATCTACAGTCTCTCCTCTTTTACCGCCCTCCCTGCCTCTCTCTCTCTTTCCCTCCTTTCTTTCCTCCCTTCTTCTCTTCCTGTGTTGGCACCACTTTATTAAACAGCATAGAATTTTAAAACAATGTAACATAAATTAGGAAAAATCACATTCGTGCTTGTTAAATGCAGATATGATTCTATTTGAAAAAATGCCTAAAAAAAAAAAAAAAAGACTAGAAGGACATATGCCAAAATGTTAGCAGTGGTTTCCACTTTTGGTAGGTAGGATCTTAGGATGACTTTTTTTTTTTTTTTTGCATTTCATTGATTTTATTTTTAAATTCAGCATATAACAGAATTGACTCGTTTTGGTGTACAGGTCTGTGAATTTTAGCATTGGTATAAATTTGTGTAACCACCATGTATGGCTGCTTTCTCTGGTCCTTTCCTTCCCCAGGCCCTCCCCGCCTGTCCTGGTTCTCCTATCTTTCTGCCTGCTCCTTCCTGTTCCCCTCAGGAGCCTTCTCCTTCTCCAGGTGCCTCTGAAATGCTGGTGTTTAAGCCTTTTTTTTTTTTTCCCCAACAGGAATTCTATCCCAGGGGTGATCTTATCCACTCTCATGGATTTTGTTAGGCACCTTCATACTGTCTCCTGGGCTATATCTCCACTCTAGACCCGTTTGATCGCATCCCTTTTGGACAACACCACATGTCACAAATCAAGCTCATTTTCTCTTCCTGCTGTGGGTGTGTCTCTCGCATCCAAAATCTCCATTAATGGTGACACTGGAAACCTGGCCTCCCAAGCTAGCCCCCCGAGGCATTTTCACACTGTTTCCACCACCTCCCACATTAATCAACAGGCAGACCCCTGTGTGTTGTGTTTTTGGTGCACCCCTTGGCCCACTGCCTCCTCTCCATCCTCCTTGTCCTGTCTTGCCTGGGTCATCTCGAAAACCTAAGTGGTGTTTTAGTCTCCGGTTTCTCTTCTCCCTTGTCCATCCTTTCTGTTGCCAGCCTGGACTGCCGCTAAAACACGGGCAATATCATTTCACTCCCATGTGTAAAACCCTTCCAGAGCCACAGGATGGCATCCAGAGACCTCCTGGTGACACCCAGGACTTTCACAATGGCCCCGTGACGCTTCTGCAGCCCCATCTTCCCCTGCTGCCCCGGCCCACCTCCGAGCTTCGGCTCCGGGGCACTGGCTGGGACGATCCAAGGGCCCTTGCACGTTCTTCCACTGGGCAGCCTTCCCCTCTGTGGTCAGTTTAGTTTAGAATTTCCTCTTCTGTGCAGCTGTTCTTGGCGCTCTCGGGAACGTGGAGTTGCTCTTTTGCGTTCTCCTGCACGCTGACCACTGGGAGGTGGGAATTACACCCCAGGAGAGATCAGAATCCGAAGGACCTTGATAATAGGAGAAACAGTCAGAAGATAACAGGATAATATAGACCAAAGAAGGCTCCAGCTAGGAAATGGGGGTAAAACAAAGGTTTAAAGACCAGGGCGGGGGTGGGGACAGGGAGAGTTGTCACAGAACTCACGCTGCTTATGTGCCAGTGGTGCTGTGTGGTCCGTCTGATCTGTCTTCCCAACAAGCAGAAGCATCTAGTTTTCAGATTAGGAAGGCGAAGTTCAAAGCATTTGGGTGACTTGTCCCAAATGATACAGTTGTTGTCAGAGACAGTTTTGTGTGAGTCCAAAACCTCGTGCTTTCCAGGGAAGGAGCTTTGCTGACTCCCCGACGCTGCTCCCGAGGGAGCCTTTTCTGAGTCTGACGCATTTTCCCTTCAGGGCATCCACAGAACCCTGAAAACCCTGCAGGTCAGATGAGGGGCCATTTGCTGACGATGTGCCTCCTCCGTGCTGGCTGCCCTCTTCAGTGCAAGCCTTCTAGAATGCCTTGGGCCAGGAAAGGTGTGAATGCCGGCCCTGCAGGGTGAGGGTGGTCACGTGGGTGTCCACGCTTCCTTCTCAGACTGGTCACGTACCCAGCTAGGAATAGGGAGCAGGGCAGCAGGCTTCAGAAGCAAGACCACCTTCTGGTCCGTCTGAGTCACTCCCAGCAAATGGCGTGATGGTGTGGGTTGCCAGAGCTCTGGGCTCATCTGTTTTCAAGTGCAAGAAAAAACCAGGCCAAGTCGAGAAGGGCAGGAGGACAGAGAGTAGAAAACCTTCTGTGCTAGGATTCAGGAGACCTGGATTCTAGCTCCGACACTCAGTAGCTCTGTGGTTTGAGCAAAGAACTTACCGTCTCTGAGCCTCAGAGGCCCTCTTGGTCAAGTGTGGATCACAGCGCTTACCTCACATAGGAAGATTCAATGAGAATGCGCGATTTGTCATTTGTAGATGCCACATCTGCTTCTCCAGCAGCCCGTGAACTCCTGAGTGCATAGGACTGTCATCTTCATCTCTATCTTTCTTTTCCATGAAAAAAAAGAAGAGCTAACAGGGCACCTGGATGGCTCAGTCCACTAAGCCTCTGACTCTTGATTTCAGCTCAGGTCATGATCTCGGGGTCCTGAGATCAAGCCGTGTGTTGGGGTCTGCACTCAGTGGGGAGTCTGCTTAGATTCCCTCCCTCTTTCTCTCTCCACCCCTCCCCTGCTTGTGCTCTTTCAAATGAATAAAGAAAAATCTTTAAAAAAAAAAGGACAAATTAGGAGACCATGTGTTAAGTGTGTCATGGCTCTTAGTAAGTACAAAGTTTGCTCTTTTACGATTCTGACAGTAATACTCTTCTATATTTGGTAGTTAATGAATTTGTTCATGATTCTATTCATTTTATTCAACAACTGTTTGTCGATCTCTTCCCATGTACCCGGGAGCGTATGGGTTCTTGACAGACAGTGATGACAAAAACGAGCAGCAGCCTCCATCACTGTGGGATCGAAGCACTGGAGAGGGACATGGTCATTCCGAGGACACACACACAAGTGCACGTGGAGTTCTGAGAAGGAGCACACCCAGGGGAAGTGGATGAGTATGTTGGGAGGAGGGGCATGAGCTGGTCTACGGAGGGTGGGCCATCTCATCACAGATGAGACCTGAGGATGAGGGGGAGCAGGGCAGACAAAGAGTGGGGCTGGTGGGGGGGGTGGGTTTGCTTAGAGTGAAGCAAACTCATTCTAAGGTGGGTGTTTTCAGTCTCACTCCAAGGAGATCAGTTCTGGACCAGGCATTTACTAAGAGAGTTTCACAGTGTTCCAAAAGGAATTGCATGCAGAGTGAAGGTCCTGGCCACAGGCAGGCTGGGAGCAGAGGTGTTCACGTCGTAGTGCATCTATACAACTGATGTCAGGGTCCCCCAGGGCTCCTGCGATGGGGAGCTCTCTGCCAAGGGTCTTGGGGCCGTGAGCAGGACCTTCCAGTCATAGAGACTCTTGTTTCCTGTGGCCTGACCTCCACCCTGGCCCAGAGGCACAGCCGTTTGTTTGACCCCTCCTTCTGCTGTGTGTGTGTGTGTGTGTGTGTGTGTGTGTGTGTGAAGACCCCCACTCCAAACTACTTTGCTGGCAGGAGGCGGCCAGGAACAGCTGGGGACTGTTGTTAGCTTCTGGCAACATTCTGAAATTCCTTCCTTGAGGATCCTGTGCCTCTGAGCTGCTGGGGGCCCCTGACTTGACCTGAAGTTGAACTTAGCTGAAGGGTCCAGGGCTAGGAGTTGCCTCCATGTCAGTCCCGATAGCAGCATGAAATTGCACCATCTTTCTGAGAAGCCGAGGCTGTCTTGCTAGCAGTTCCTGGGACGGGAAGACTATCAGAGGCCAGGTATTCTGCAAATCCGTTCCTTGTTTTCTAAGGGCAGGATGGCCCTGGAGAGACCGACCAGATAAGACTACTGCTTTTGTTCACAAACACCCCAGGAGGTCCCCTATAAGATAGCAGCTCTGGTGGGGATGAGGCAGAGAAGGGTGGCTTCAGATAAGATGCTGGTTGGAGAGAATGGCTGTTTGCAAGGGTGGAGTTGCAAAACATCCGTTAATGGGTTTGTCCAAGGATGAACTTTCCATTCACAGAACCAGAGAATGGGGACTTGTAGCAATTCTGGTCTTTTTTTTTTTTTTTTTAATTCTGGTCTTTTTAAACCCTTCTTTTTAAACTCAAGTACAAAGAGCCCAGGAGAGAATAAGTGACTTTTCCTAGATCACACAGCAAGTGAGGGGTAAAGCTCTGTCGAATTTGGAGCCTCTGCCAAGAAACCCACTGTTTTTCCTACTATGCAGCCTCCTAACCCCTGTGTCCCAGTACTTTGTGTTTCCCTCCTCTTATCCCTCTATACATTTGTTTGTTCATTGATGAGTCCATCCATCCATCCATCCTTCCATCCATCCATCCATCCATCCATCCATCCATCCATCCATCCCATCTGTCTGTCCATCTGTCCATGCAGTCCTTTACGTGTTTGCTCATGAATATTTATTAAGAATACGAAGATGGCCACGACAGCCCCTAAAGGAATGGGTAACGTCATGGAGCAGACACGCACAAGTGCAGAGCAGAGCAGCATGGAGGGGGTGAAGCGGGAGGTTACCATGGTGAGGATGGGAAGCCTCCATGGGAAGATGGCCTTTCGGCTAGCTGTGCCTTCAGCAGGAAGAGGATCGCGTTTGCTGAAGGAGACAAACGCTTTGGCACCGTACCTCCGGAGGCAGCAGGAAGGGTGGATTGACGTAGCGACCTGTGGGCGCTAAAGAGATGGTCAAACAGTCAGTTCATCCAACAAGCCAGCGAGCCGTGCTTTGCGTCTTTGGGCGCCATCTGTGGCGTTGGGCGCTGTGGGGATGTTAGGATTGGAAGGTCTCCCCTTCTCCGTGAGGAACTTGCCATCTAATTAGGGGGACAAACAAGTGTACTCAAAACAATGGGAGGCAAAAGTAACATTGACCTGGAGCTTGGGAGTGGGGGACTCTGGCCGCACTCTGCCATTTAGCTGCGGTGTTTCCGGGCCTGGACTCCCTCAGCTGGGAGGTGGCGAGACTGGGCGCACCCTCCTGTCCTGGCCAGTTGTGAGCCTTTTCCCTCCTAGTCATGCGACCTTGAGAATTCGTTGAATTACACGGGAGCTCCATTCTTCATCCGTGACGTCGGAGGAAGAAAACCCACGGCCCAGGGAGAGCGAGAACTGTCTGGGACCTCTCGGGGTGCGCCCAGAGAACAGACCCCAAACGAATGCTCCTTCTTTGCCCCGCACCCTATCGCTCTGGCAGAATGGAGGCAAGTAATATATATGACATCCCGTAAGAGGAAAGGCCCCTCATGGACGCCAGGGGAACTGCACGGGGTTTCTACAGGGAAGCCTGGAGGCTCTTGTGGCCGGGCCCTGGGCCTCTCCTCGTGTCTGGTCTTTCTCCTTGTAGTAAGTTGCGGCACAGACCTCCCCCTGCCCTAGTGACTCCTTCCCAGACGCACGCAGAGGGTGACAGGTGCAGACACTGCGACAGACTGTCCTTGCCTCTCTGGTGCGGCGGCAGACACTCTGCCTCCTTCCTCTCACGAGGACCCGTGAGGCTGTTTTGTGGCTTGGAAAGTGGGTCTGCCATAGGTTAAAGTCGCCACAACCGGCAACACGTACTGTTCTCACCTCGTTCCCCAATTCTGTTTTACTTTTCCTTCTCCATTGTTGTCATGTCTACCTCCACTGTTCCCATCTCCCTGGACCACCCGCTCAGTTTGTGCCTTTACGCGTTCCTGCTGTGCTTGGGGCTCTGGTCTCCCACTGGTTCCCCCTCCCGGCCACCTTCCTCCCCACAGTGAGAGGATCCTTTCTGCTTCCATCCCATGAGTGCAATGCAGGCGAAAGATGCCGAGGACTCCCAGGGGCAGGGAGGCTGCTACCCCTCCTGCCTGGACTTTGTTCTTGAGGAGATCTTCTCTGCTCTCCCTTTGTTTTTATACAGACAATTATTTCATTGTAATTTCATTTTTTTTTCTGCAGAAGGATTGAGTGCACCTGCCGTTCAAGGCTGTGCCTGCCCTGAATCCAGCCTTTTCTGCTTGTCCACAGTGATCCCTTTCAAGTATAACATGTGATTAAGAACATGGACTTTCAGGGGCACCTGGGTGGCACAGCGGTTAAGTGTCTGCCTTCGGCTCAGGGCGTGATCCCAGCGTTATGGGATCGAGCCCCACATCAGGCTCTTCCGCTATGAGCCTGCTTCTTCCTCTCCCTCTCCCCCTGCTTGTGTTCTCTCTCTCGCTGGCTGTCTCTATCTCTGTCGAATAAAAAAAAAAAATTCTTAAAAAAAAGAAAAAGAACATGGACTTTCAATCCAGAATGTGTTCAGATCCTACCTCTGGGGGCACCTGGGTGGCTCAGTTGGTTAAGCAGCTGCCTTCAGCTCAGGTCATGATCCCAGGGTCCTGGGATGGAGCTCTGCATCTGGCTCCCTGCTCAGCAAGAAGCCTGCTTCTCCCTCTCCCTCTGCCACTCCCCCTGCTTGTGTTCTTCTGAGCACTCTCTTTCTCTCTGTCAAATAAATAAAGTCTTAAAAAAAAAAAAACCCTACCTCTGTCACTTGCCAGCTGTGTGATCTTGGGCAAGTTACTTAACTTCTCTGTGTCTCTATAATCTCATCTCTACATGGGAATGATTATACACCATACCTCACAGCGTTTTTGTGGAGGTTAAATGAGATGATACATACAAAGTTCTTAGAATTTCACCTAGGGTCGTGAGTCTTCATTCGATATTACCCATTCCAGAAACCTCCATCCTAGCACGCTCTCTCTGTTAATGGCTTTGAGTGTGCTTTTGACTTTCCTGCCTCTGATTTCAGATGCTCTTTTCACCTGCCTGGAATGATGTCTCCTCCCTTTTGCTTGTACCCACATTCTCCTTCTGGTCCCTAACTGAGCACACTCAGGAAGTGGCCCGGCCCAGGCAGGCCCTCAGTCCCACTCCAGGTCCATGACTGAGTTACAGTGCGGGACACCAGGTCGCTCTGGCTTCCGGCTTTCCCTCCTCAAAGTGGAGATGTTCACACAGACCTTGTGGAATTGTCCCAAGTGAAATCCTCAGACTCTGGCAGGTAGTAGGTACTTAAGAAAGGTGAGAAGTTATTAAGCCAAATCTTACGAATCCTGCCTGCCTGGACATCCCCTCTGAACTCCTTTGTAATTACTGGTTCATCTGTTGACTGGTCACTGACTGGCCATGTAGTACCTTGTGTCACCTTTTACATTTTTTTTCTTTTTCTGCTTGGAACTATTATTGGACTCTTTTTGCCATTCAGCTTACAAAGATGCCTAGTACCGTGCTCACTGCACTGGGTGACCCTTGAGGTAAGATGCTGCACAAGCATTTCTAGCTTGACTGCAGTTTATCGCAAATCCCCTCCGTGCCAGAAGCCTCATGCGGGGCTTTCGTCTGCTGGTACTTCACTGTCTTTTCATTTTGGTACAGCAGCCGGGGGGTGGCCCAGGGCTTTGAGGCCACAGCTCTCTTGATAATGTTTATTTATTTATTTTTTTGCATCTTTATTTTTGTGTGCTAGGCTCTTTCTCCCTGACTTGGACTTTTCCTGGCTGTCCCATTGGCCAGGTGGGAGGCCGACATCAGCCCCTGGGTCCAGACTTGGGGCTCAGCAGATAAGGGCTCATTCTCAGAAGCAGCTCGGTAATCAGTGGGTGGCTTCTCCTCTTTGTTTTCTTCTCCATGAAAATACGAGCCTTGCAGCTGTGTTTCAAGAAACATTTCAACAGTCCTGGATGATGGACGTTTCCTTACCTGAGATAAGGCCTGGGTGTCAGCACTAAGAAAGGAGAAAGGTAGAGTGGGGAGGAAGATTTCGCAGGCACGGGCACCACCTCGGGCAACAGCAGTCTGGAGACTGGACTGCCTGGGTGTCCCCTCCCGTCCCAGGCGCAGACCTCCTGAGAGGCGCAGGGGCTCTTGCCCCTGGAGGGGAACCGTGGGGCCTGCAGTGGCCGTGCTCAAGGCCTCACGGGGGGCAGGGACAGGTGGCTGTGGCTGTGGCTGAAGCAGACGGTCCCTGGATAAAGTTCAGAGTCCAGCCTTCTGGTCCTGGCTCTTGGTCCCTCCCTGAGTGATCTTGAGCATGCAACTCAAGCCCTACGGACCTCGCTTTTCTGCCTGCAAAGGAAGCATGTCCTTCCAGTAGTTTAAACATGTGTTTTTAAAAAAGCATCAAAGTGCTTTACATTTTTCTCCAAAAAAGAATCATATGCATATTCCAAGTTCATAAAACATAAAAAGAGCAGCTCCATGTGAAGGAGGTAGGACTCCCAGGGTCCTGCCTGGCTCTTTCCTGTCGTTTTCTGCTCCCACATGTATTCCCCAAAGCTCCTCCGTGCAAACTTGGCTTCCGCAAACACAGTTAGAACCCCCTGGACTATCTACTCTCCGCTGTCTGTCTAGGCTATCCCGTCGCTGCAGTGATGCTCCCCCTTCTGTGGAGACAGAAGCAGTGCCTGTGGGCAGGGGTGAAAGTAGGAATAGTTAACCGTTATGACCCAGTCACAAACTGAGCAGAGATGATGCTGGTCAGCATCCTGGTTGAATATTACTCACTTTTTGTCTTAGAAACATTTGGGATAAGATTGTGTTCATATTATTGTGTTCTATTAGTAGTACTATGTTGTATAATGTATTTTAAAATACGTTCTTCGGGTCCCATGCAGATTCATTTGAATAACAATTTGGGGCTATTATTTGGAACAGTGTGTTTAGGAAATGGGTTAATAGCAACAAATAAACAACCCTAAATAAAAACATGAAAGCCTTTATTCTGGATCTTTGGTAGGGTGACAGTCTCCAGGAGGAATGGACAGAATGGGCTGGGACTTGAGTTGGCTCTGAGCACAGTCAGGGCAAGAATAACACCAGTAATATAATGAAGGGCTGTCTCTAGGATAAGTTAGTTTCCATGCCTAGCAGCACATGAAATAGGTGTGTTTCTTAGGGCTGTCTTAACAAACCATCACAAATTTAGTGGTTTGAAAAAAACTCTGGAGATTTCTTTTCTCACAGTTCTGGAGGCCAGAATCTGAAATTAAGGTCCCATCAGGGCCACACTGTCTCCAAAGGCTCTGGGGGTAGAATCCTTCTTTGCCTCCTGCAGGTTCTGGTGGCTCTAGGCATTTCTTGGCTTGTGACTGTATAATCCCACCTCTGTCTTTGTCTTCAGACAGACTGATTCCCTTTTCCCTGTGTCTTCTTCCTTCCTGGCATCTCTCATGAAGATCCTTGTTGCTGGATTTAGGGCCCACCTGGGTAATCCAGGGCGATCTCAAGATCCTTAACTTCGTTACATCTGCAAAAGCTCCTTTCTCAAGTAAGGTCACATTGATAGGTTCTGGAGGTGACGATGTGGGCATATTTTTGGGGTGGCCGGCATTCAACCCACCACAAAATATTATTAACCTGCTCTTACACAAGAGAAAACCGGGCTTCAATCCGTGCAGGTCATTTGTCCATAGCTGCTCAACTGGTGGGTGGCAGAGCTGGGCTAGGACGCCCCTTGAGGCGTGCTTCATGCTCCCCGTACTACAGAGCGTTGTGGAACTTCAGAAGGGACCAGGCAGATAGATGTAGGACAGTCCCTAACAACCCAGCTCGGAAGGCCCTGCTTTGCCCACAGAGGGCGCTCAAGGTCAGTCTGTTATGGAGGTGGTTATTGACTGAGGCCTCCGCCTGAGCTTCTGGGGGGTGGCAGTCTGATGTGTCTGTCTCTGTATCCCTAGCACAGTGCCGAAAATGTTTGCTAAATGAAACTGAATGCCTGTGAGAAGATATTCTGCTCACATGTCCGCGTACCTTCATCGTGTCTATAGTGTGTAGTGGGTGGGAGTGCCTAGGTGCTGTGGGAAAGGCTGTATGGGACCAGAGCTTGCTCTGGGAGGTCCAGTGCCTGTCTTATCCACAGTCTACTTGAGGGACTTCAGGTCAGTCACTCTGCCTTGCTTTCCAAGTATGTAAGGTGGTGGTAGTAATGCTCAGCCTTCCTGCAGATCTCACTGGGTGTTTCTATGTTATGTTGATTTTGTGGGGTATGTGTCAGGGTGGGGGGAGCGTCCCATTGAAGGCAGGAGGAAGTACAAGATAAAATTTCCAAGCCCCTTCCAGCCCTGGGGTTTTGGGAAAAAATTTAATCATATTTTACACCACCAGATGTAAGCACATATTGTAACTGGGGGGGGCAACGTGAAATTGAGGACAATTGTGCTCTTTCACGTTGATGAGAGCAAGAAGCATTCTGCTTAAACTGTGATCAGAAGGATGGAGGTCAGACAGAAATCCCTTTGTGATGGCAGGGGATCTGTTTCATGGGAACAGGGCCTGAGGCCGGCTTCTCAGGGGGCAGTTTGGGAACTGGGAGGACTGTGGTGTGCAGAGGCAGAAATGAAGGGTGACGAAACATTGTGACATAAGGAAAACTTTCCAGAAGTTCAGGCCGTGAAACCTTGTAATGGGTAGCTGGGAATTGAGATGGTCCTGGAATCAATAAAACAGAGGCCACGTCCTTAATGCTCATCTCTTGATTTGGAGGTCTTTCTGCCTGGCAGAGGGCTGTGAGGCCTCTTATCTATGCAACTTGTTTAGAGCTTGGGCTTCGGAGTCAGGCAGACTGGGTTAAGTTCCTCCATTGTCAGTTACCCGTTGTTGACCTTGTACAAGTTACTTAACCGTCCCAGGTTGCTTGGCTGTAATAGTGATACTGATGCCTCCCTCCTGAGCTTAAGTGTGAGGATTAGATGAGTCAGGGCATGTGAAACACTTAGCACCCTGCTTGGCACACAGTAAGCATTTAGAGACTCTGACATATACGTGTGAAACCCTGCCATCCTCATCTGTGCCGTGCGGACAGTTTGGAAAGACTCCAGGTTGGGGCAGAAGAGCCTCTGTGCTGTTAGATGACGAATGCTTTCCATGTTTCAAAATGAAGGCAAATTGAAATTTGGTATTTTTTTGATCAAAAACCTTAAGGCAAGGCTTGGTGGAGCGCCACAAGTCCCGTTTTCTGTGATTGTGGGTCTCAGGCAGGGTGTTGGATGCCTCTGCTCCCCCTGACTTCCTTCTGCTGCTTTGGTGACTGCCCACAGACAGGCCAGCTCCCAGTCATCTGAAACACCAGTCAGAAGGCAGGAATTTGCAATCTGTTCCAAGCTGGAAGTGACTTTCATGTGATGGGGCCTCACCGCTCTGTGACTCTGTAACCAATTCTCCCAGCGCTGGCAGCTCTCCAGATGCCTGGGATGTGATCAGTTGACCAAACAACTTCAGGTCCCATTCAGGAGAAGCCTGTGTCTGGCTTCTGGTCCAAGAGCTCCCAGGACGTGCAAAACGCAAGCCCCAAGTTTCTTTGTTTTTTTCCCCGTTCTTTTCAGGCAGCTCTTCTTATGTGAGAAACCTACAACCTTCAACATTGAAAGAAGTTAAGTTTAGGTGGAACAAATCAGGGCTGGATGTCGATGACTGAGGAGATCACCATATGTGGCAAACGTTCATTTTTTACTGAACCAAAGTAAATGGAAATGAACTAAATTGCCTTCTACTCATTTTTGTGAGCATGTTGGGGACGTTCATCGTCTCCAAGGGGGCCTTATAAAAGGAAGATGGCCCTGGGAATCCCAACATTGGCTTCTGGCACTAGCTGGGCTCCTAACTCACTGTGAAACTCTGAGGCGACCTCCTAACTTCTCAGGAAGTCAGTTTCCTTATTTCTAAAATTAGTTGGCTTCAGAGTTTCCTTCCCTGTTTAAAATTCTTTGTTGTATTTTCTAGTGTTAGTTAAATTCTCTGTTGGTAGATCCCTAAAGGAGTTTGTAAGGATCTCTTATGTTTGCCAGTGCTCCATTGTTTCCTGCTGTTTAGAACCTTCTGAGCTTAGTAGAGCAGCTTGTGTTACCCCAGCACATAGCTGCGGAAACTGAAGTCCAGATAAATTGAGTGTCTTGGCTTGACCATGACTTTTTGGGGGGGTGAATAGAGGAGGCGAGAACAAAACTCAGATCTCCTGATATCTAGTCCAGAATTCCTTTCCCATCTTGACACATACGATTGTTGACCCCGCAAGAAACCATATCTGACCCCGGCTGTCTCCATCAGAGGCAAAATCCTGCTCAACTTGTTATCTTGGATAATGGTCATCAGCTACCCCAGGTGGCTCTTCTTGGGTTCTCTTTTGGGGTTCAGTTTATGATCAAATGTGCTAATGTAAAAAATTCAGATTTTCAGGGCGAGTCTTAGAATCAGGTATGCAAAGTCAACGGGTATGTGAGAGTTTCAGTTGGAAATGAGCTTGGTGGGCATCTCTGCTCCACCATTAACTGGACACTCATTTACCTTTGTTTTTACATCTTTAAAATGGGTGATGCAATATCTAATATTTAGGATACTTAGTACATTAGTTCTCTTGCTCTCTTCATGTTATCTTACTCATTTGTGATGAAGTTTTGGGGTTCATTACAGTTATGTCACATAGGAACATTGAATGACAGAGTGGTTATGATATGTTGCTATGGGAAACAACTGATACAAAGTGGAGTGTTTTGTATGTACTTATTTTTGTATAAAAATGGGAAATAAAGCATTCAATGAAGAGAGAAGGATTATCATGTGGATTAATAATGGTTTTTGTATAGATGGTGGGACGACCAGCGCTTATTCTTTTTGCTTTTGTGCTTTCCCTTAAGTATATATATTGACCATATGTTAAGGTGGTAATTAGTTTTTAAAGAGTTTCTGCCTTTAAAGGTGTACAGGTGATGATTTTATTTGATTGGGGAAAAATTGGACAACCAGGGTACTTCCAGGTGGTTCTTGAATAAGACTGATTCCCAAATATTTTCAAAACAGACACAAATTGTGTCATCCACAGTAATTGCTAATTAACCCTCTTTTTGTTCAATTAAGACAGCCGCTCTCAGCTGCCGCGGGTCAGTGGGATTGAGGCTGCTGCTGCCAAGCGCAGTTGGGGCCCGGGCTTCACATCTGCTGCTCGCCTTTGCCAAACAGCTGTGTTCCGAGCAAGCAGCATGATGACACTCACCTGCAGGAAATGTGGGTCGTGGCGTTGGTCTGCAGGCTGGGGGACAAAGAGCTGACAGTTCCACTCCAACAGGTGGGCCAGCCAATCGAGAACGGGCTAGAGCAATGCAAAAAGAATGTCTGTTGCTCTTAGTAATGCGTGAGGGTGACCCAGCTGTTGGATAAGACCCTGGGCAGGATGCTGTTGCAGTCTGGCTGCGAACCCACAGTCCCCCGGCTCGGCGCTTACAACACGGAGGATCCTGGCAGGAGTGTTCCCCCCCCCCCAAGCCAGAGGGCAAAAACGGCAGACACACAGCGGCACCAGTTGGACACACAAGTCACTGCTCAAAGGTGTATTTTTGCTGCAGTTCTCTCCGTCTCGTCAGGAGCAGAGTACTTTCTTTGCTCTCAATAAGTAATAGCTCCCAAACAGAAAAATGGAAGAGCTTTATTTCATACACAATCATACATTTTTATTTTAATTTTTGTATTTAAGTGTATTTAATTTTATGGTTGAGTTTTGTTTTGTGGCAGGGGGGTAGTGCTTTTCCGTCTCCAAAAGTAACAGTGTTCCCTTAAAAGCATATTGATTTAAATAAAAAAGGGGTCACTTATGATGTTATTAATAATATAGTTTGAGTGTGGAATTGGCAAAAGTCTTTAAAGTGTATTGCAAACAATTGAAATGTGGGCAGTACTGTTATTCAGGGCCTGGCATGGAAAGGTCTGGGGTACTGTTGTCTCACCTACCAACTGAGTGAATGTAAGTCAGCAGCTCTCAAACCTTTCTGTATATTGGAATCACCTAGAAGGTGGGAGTGGGGGGTGGGGAGGGGTGGGTAGGTCTTCAAAACTACTGCCACCTGTCTCGCACCCCTGGAGATTCTGGTTTCATAGGTCTGGGGTATGTCCTGGGCTTTGGAGGTTGTCATTGATCCCCAGGTGGTACTAATGTCAAGCTCCTTGGGACCTACTGCCACAGCACGTCTTCGATGTCCCTGAGACTTAGTCTCCTTGTCTATAGTATGGGTGTGTTGAGTGTCTGCTATACAGGATCTGCCCTGGCCTTTGTGTTCTTAAAAATACAAGCAAGCACCTTCAATGAATGGTTTAACATTTTGTCCCTGAAAGGGGTTGCTGGGCAGGATGAGTCATCCGGGTTCTAGGTGGAGAAGAAAATGTTGGTGCAGGTCTAGTCTGGGCTGTTGGTGCAAAAGGAAGAAGCTGGAACAGAAGATGGAGAGGAAAGGGGTGCCTTGTAGAAACTCTTTAACCCAAGCTAGCTTCCCTGATCATATTTTTGGATAGAAGTGGTGTGGCATGGGGCAGAGCTAAGCTCTGGATCTAGGAGCTATGGGCTAGACATAGACATAGACAAGCCCCCGCACCTCTTGGTGCCACACTTTCCCCATTTGGAAGATGTGTGGGGGGTGCTAATTGGTCTGTAAGGTCCCTTCGATTGTGTATGGGGTCATCTAAAGCTTCCTTCCTCTCGCCCCCAAGTCCTTTCTTGGCTTTTTGCCAATGGAATCCCCTAAGGGCCAGTAGATGGCAGTAGAGACTTTTGAATTGGGATTTTAGAGCTTCTGGCCCACCTGATATAGGCCTCCTACCCTGGCAATGCTGGGAATGCTGCCCCAGAACAGTTCTCTGCTGCTGAGCTCAACAGCTGCTGTCTGAATGTACCCGTTTGTGAGCCACAAAGGGGCAAAATTTAAAGGAATAGTATTTCTTTGGTGTTCCCAGCCCAGCCAGAGCACGGCACAATAGGACCAAGCTGGTGCTCAGAGCCCAGTCACGTCAGACTTCCCCTGGGGCTGATGTTGGGTCCCTGTTCCTACAGTGATGCATGAGTAAGGGAGTGTGGGAGAGCACAATTGGACTTTTGTGCTAAGAGAGAAACCTGGGCCATTTTTAAGGCAAAACCAGTTTCTGGGAGGGACTTAAATTTGTATACTACCGTATAGTTTTAAAGGACATTCATATATTTGAACTCATTTCATCTTCAAAGCAACCCTTTGAAGTTGGTAGAAACAATTTTCAGCTTCATTTGTCAGGTGAGGGAGCTGAATCTCAGGGTAAATGGGAAAGGGATTTGTTCAAAGGCATCTTGCTCTAAGGAGGTGATCAGAAACTCGAACTTAAGTCATTTGACTCCTTAGCCCAGTCTGCTTTCTGTTGATGGAGGCATGTGGGCTAACGTGTCTCACATTTGGATGCCTGTAGGAACTTGGGGGATATACATTTGGTAAGTCTTCATTGTTCCCTTACTGTGTGTTAGGCACTGAACTGTGTTCTGGCAATACAGAAATTAAAGATAACTACCCTTACCCATACCTATCACTTTATACGTTCTAGGAGCCATTCTAATTACTTTAAAAATAATCACCCAAAATAAGAAATAACAATAATTGTCAATTTAACAACCCTTTGAGGTACGTAATGCCTTACCCCAATTTAGAGATGAAGAAACTGAGACAGAGAAATCTTAAAATTTACTCCAAATCACAGGATGAGCAGAGAGGCTGGGATGCAGAGGCAGGCAGTCAGTAGTGTTCTTGCTGTCTGTCTTTTCAAAAACACCCTCATCGAGATATAATTCACATACTCTACAAATTCGCCCATTTAAGGTGGACAGTTGAGTGGTTTTTAGTATATTTGGCGGAGATGAGAAAACATCACCACAGTCCTTTTTAGACCATTTTTCATCACCCTAATCGGAAGCCCTGTTTCCATTAGCAGCTGGGCAGTGGTGTTCTCAACTGCTAGATGCTATATTCCCTCTCCATGGATGAAGCCTCCGTTATCTCCTGTCTTCCAAGAGCTGTGCCTGCACTTAGATAGATGATTACATTACAATGCAATCAGCATGACCCAAGGACCCCATGGCCTACAGCGTAATACAGAGCTTCAAAGCAAGGACTTCTACCTAGAGAGGGAGAGAGAATGGTTTTATGTAGGGGGCCTGAGTTTTCTGTTTGTGACAGAGCTGTGGGTCAGTACTCCTGGAAATTAAAATGCAATTTGTAGAGGGGACCCTTAGCCCTTGTCTGCCAGGGGTTAGTGACTGTGATGGTATCAGATTAGCTAGACCCCTTTTAGTCCTTGTGGGGATGTGCTGGGCAGGCAGGAGGATGGAGCGCGATCTGGGGTGAACAGAGGTAGGTTAAGAGCCCTGAGCTCCTGGTATGTGCGCTGTCACCAGGAAACTCGGTTGGCTTCCCTGTGATCCCCGGGGTCAACCTGGTGTGCTAAACTTTTCCAGCGGTGAAGCTGGTCTAGGATATGCCTTATCCTGGGAGTTGCCGAAACTTTCACGGAGCAGCCGGAGGACCAAGGAGCCCACAGCTGGGTTTCACTTGCTCCGCTCCAGTGTGCAGCCTCAGGGCCTCAACATTTCCGGTGCTTATGAAGATCCCTACCAGCTGGCTCCGAACCCAGCTCCTGGGAGAGCTGTTTCTGGGAGGACTCTGAAGACGGCTTCAGCTTCAGGAATGGCGAGAAAGCTACAGTCGGAAGTCTCATTTTCATAACTTCACAGGAATAATAACAGGGGCCATTCGCGGAATGCCTTCCAAGTGCCAGATGGTATGTTAGGGATTTTTCGCTTATTTCACGAAAATCTCCCGATAAACCTGCCAGGGCCCCATTCTTACACCCACTTTAGTGGAGAGGAAGATCAAAAGGGGGGGAAGGAGTGTGCCCCAGGTTCAGAGAGCTGGAATGCTAACCAGAGTACCCAGCTTGTCCTGGTTTGCCTGGGATTTTCCTGGTTTCGAGACTGAGATCCCACACCCCAGAAATCACCTCAGTCCTGGGCAGGCCGGGACAGTTGGTGGGCCTAATACTCAGGACCGTTGGCTTCCCTCTGCTGGGCCTGCCACCTAGGTGCTGAGGTTTCTTTGGTTGCTTTCTTGACAGCAGTACGTGGTTTAGGCTCCCCTTCAAAACCTACTTAGGGACATGCCATGCCCCTCCCTATCTGTCCCTGAGTGCCTGCTCCCTTGCCTACTCAGAGCCTTGTCTCCTCCCAGCTGTTTCCTGGCTCCCTCACTTGCCTACTTGTTCTTGTTTTGAGGCAGGCCCTTTACCGTTTATCTGTTTGTAGCTTCCCCCACGCGCCCAACCCACTGCTGACAACAAATCATACGAAGATGGGGGCTTGAGTTCCAGCTGAGCCCCCTCCTAGCTATGCCCCTTGGGGAAACCACCTCCTGGAGCCTTTGTTTCCTCCTCCAAGGCAAGATGCCAACTGTACTCCCCTCTCAACACTGCTGTAGAGTTTCACTTACACACAAGATGGGAAAATTGATTTTAAACATGAAAGGCACTGCGCACGTTGGCTGTCATTACTGTTGGTGACTTCCTCCTTTCCCTGCCTACCTCAGGAAGGATAAATGAGCTCAGCGACTTTGTGGACCTGACTTCGCATGGGAGCTTTTGGTGCTTGCTGGTTGGGCTACCCACAGCTTCTGTGTCCTCGGATTCTTCTCTGCATTTTGTGAATTGAAATACAGGGTTTTGTGAGTGTCCAAGAAATTAGCTTGTGGCGTGCTTAGTCTTACGTCTGGACTGGGTTCAAGCTGGAAAAGGAGGTTGGAATCGGGTGTCTTCAAGTCAGCTGTTAGACCCAGTGCTTGGAACCTGGGCTCACAGTGTTGTCAATAAGTATTGTGGCATGAAGGGATCAATGAATGAATGGGGGGCAGCATGTGCAGAGTAAGTGACCACCCTAAATCTTTGCTAGAGCAAGGTGGCTTCAGAAGAAATGCATTGAATGAAAAGTATAAAAATCAATGTGGTCCCCTCTTCTTTTCACACATTAGCTTCTCTTGGCTTTGGCCCATCCCGTGCTGGCCACTTGTCTCTCGTCAGCTGAGCACAGGAATGCGCCATTTTTGTTGTATCTATTTTAGAAACACTTATAGAGATTAGTTTTCCCTCCTCTTCACACCAGAACTTGTGGCCATTGTCAATTATTTCTGTTATTTCTTCTTTTCTCACTTGTTTACTTCACCTCAGTGTTCTCTGCTGGTTTCTTTTTTCCACCGAAACCTTTTATATTGGAAGGCTCTGGGCCCCATACCCGGGCTCCCTTTTTCCTAACTACACTCCGTCCTTTGATGACCTCATTCAGTCTTTTGGCTTCAGTTCTTATTATTTTTAAATATTTTATTGTTTATTATTTAGAGAGAGAGTGCACACACATGTGAGCAGGGGGAGGAGTAGAGGGAGAGAGAATCTCAAGCAGACTGCCTGCTGACTGCAGAGCCCAGCATGGGGCTCCATCTCAGGACCCTGAGATCATGACCTGAGCCAAAATCAAGAGTCGGATGGTTAACCGACTGAGCCACCTGGGTGCCCCTTCAATTATTATTTATATCTTCTGACTCTCACATTTGTATCTCTGGTCTAAACCTCTTTTGAAGTCATGTAATCAGTTGCCTACATGGCATTCTCACTTGTATTTTTAATAGATATCTAAACTCCACATGTCCCAAACTCTTCTGATCTGCACTGAGCCAGCCCTCCCAACGGCCCCTCCTGTGCTCATCTTCATCATCTCAGCCGAGGGCAGCCTTCCAGTTGTCCAGGCCACATGCCTTGGAGACATCCTTGACTCCTCTTTCTCTCTCATTCCCACTTGAAATGTGCAAGAAACCTTCCAGTTCAACTTAAAAATTCTGTGTTTCCTGGATACCAAAACAGATTATATCACCTTTTAATATCTCCAAATTAGGAATGCGTCCCACCAACCGGCGTCTTAAGCTCAACGAGATATGTTGTATCGATTTTTGGTCATTGTTGAGCTCTTCACAACAGTCAGGTCAAATCACTGTCATTTCCCACCTGGATTGGGCTCCCTTCCTCTCCTTGCACAATCCATTGTCTATTCTCAAACGATAGCTAGGGTGACTCATTTACAGCATAAATTAGATGAAAATCTTCCAGTGACTTCTGTCTCATACTAAGAAAAAGCTGATGTTCCCATAATGTCCTAAAGACTCTATGTGACTGAGCCCTTCTTTCCTTTCTGATCTCATCCCTACTCTCTTTACCCCTCATGCATGCTGCCCCAGCCCCACTAGCTTCATTGCTCTGCTGCAAGAAATTCAGACACATTTCCACCTTTGGGCTTTCGCAGTGAGTGTTCCTACTCCTTCGTGCACTCTTTTCTCAGATATCTGAATGGCTAACACCCTTATTTCCTTCAAGTTTTGCTCAAACATCATCTTATCCATGAGGCTTACTTTGACTGCTCTCATTAAAATTAAAATTGCAACTGATCCCTTACCCCAGTACTTTTCTCCCATTCTCTGCCCCCTGCCCATAGCACTTACCACCTCCAACATACTTTACAGTTTACTTATCAATACCTAGCTTCTATTACAAGAACGTCAGCTTCACCAGGGCTAGAGCTGTTTTGTCTGTTTTACTATTGAAGTATTGCAAGCACCTAGAGCAGAAGACTTTCAAATTCATGAAAAGTAGCAGTGGTCAGAGAATCAAATGTCGAGCATATAGACTTGTCAGAGACCCTGGTGTGGTTTCTGTGACGACAATGAATGCTTTCCCTCCTTTCCTTTCAAAATAAGACTCCCAGGGCTGAAGCCATTATGGAAAGCAGTGGTGGGGAAAGGAGTGGGAAAGATGGTCCATGAGAAACAGCTAAGTCAGCGACTTTAGTGAGCTTAGGTAAGTCAGAAGCTGGGCGGCCGTGTGTGACTTTCATTAATCATCCCCTTCACACCATATCAACACAAGTGATGACTTTTGTCTGCACCTCCTGCCTCCAGTCCATGATATATGGCTTGAGAAGAGTCCCCGGCACTAATTGTTGAAGAACCCAAAAAGATGAATGCTCACATCCTGGCCTGTGAAGGAAGTGGGAATCATAACGAAGGGTGGATGGGCTCTACAAATCTGTGTTGGTTTTGGTCTCCCAAGCCTGGCCTGGCTGTTCTCCCCATACAGGGGCCTGGCAAATGTTAGCCAGCAGAAGAAATAGCCCTTATGTATAGATTTGTGCCCCCTTGGTTGCATGGCTCCCTAAGAAGTCAACAGGAGAGGAGGACCAATGAGGGCAAAGTTACGAGATCAAGCAAAACAGTGAGATTTGGAACCCCTCCTCTGTGCAACCTTTCTGCTCTTTCCCTGACTTTCCACCCCAACAGAGGGCTCCAGGTGAGAATGTGTTAATATAGACAGAGAGGAGAAATTAGATCAAGAGTCTCATTTTGCCATTTCCTGCACCCTTGGGCAAATTATTGATTCTTTTTTGTTTTCCCATGATTTATAAAGTGATAATCTCTTGTAGCTGTATAGAATTGTAGATGTCACAAAATAGCTCTAATACTTATTAACTAATATGAGATTCTCAATTCTGTAAAGTCTGGGGGGGGTATAATTATCTTTATTTTACAGATGAGAAAATCCCCACGATTTGGAGAATTCAAGTCATTTGTCTGAGGTCATAAGGCTAGTAAATAGAGATGAAATAAAAATTCAGCTCTTCGTTTCTTAGTTCATAACTTTTAAGAGTCTCTTAGGCATTCAAATCTAATCATTGACATTGAAGTTGAGTAACCAGTGATAATCCTATGAAGGAAAGATTTTCTTAAAAACAGAAGATGAAGGAAGGGCATAAAGAATATGGTTGACTGAAAAAGGTGAATCCTGTTAAATTTCTTCATTCATTCATTTTAGAGGGTTTTTTGAGCACCCGTTTTGTGCTGTGAACTGTTCTAGATATTTTATGTCCCATGGCACCTAAATCTTGAAATAGCTTTGTATGGTAGGGAATAAGACATTTCAAGTCCTGCAAAAGTTCATCACCCCATGTGGGTATTCCTTGTGGCTAGTGACCAAATCCTAGGGGGTCTGTGGTTCCTAGAAAAAGCTATGCCTTTGTTCATGCTGTTCCCTTCATGCGTAATGTCCTCCCCTCAACTGGCTGCCCATCTACTCCTACTCCCCTTTGAAGATTCAACTCAAGCATCACCAAGTGTGAAAACTTCCTTGATACCTGACCACTTCTCACAGAATTGACCAGTGTGAACCCTGAACTCTGCAGACATTGTCACACCGTAGTCCTTCCTAACACTGGCTCATACATCTGTCTTCCTCGCTCTGAGCATCTTGATGGAAGAGACAGTATCCATTCAGAACCTAGAAGCAATCCAGGGACAAGCATCATTAACATTTTGAAATTTTTCAGTATATTATTATTTTTTAAAGATTTTATTTATTTATTTGAGAGAGAGAGAGTGAGAGAGTGAGTGAGAGAGTGAGTGTAGGAGTGGGGGAGGGGTAAAAGGAGAGGAAGAAGCAGATTCCCCCGCTGAGCGGGGAACCGATGAGGGGGCTCTATCCCTGTCCTGGGATTCTGGGATCATGACCTGAGCCGAAGGCAGATGCTTAACCAGCTGAGCCACCCAGGCACCTGAAATTTTTCATTATATTATTGTCTGACATGTACTTAAATACATTATTTTTCTAGATCTGAAGTCATGTGGTTTTATTTTCTCTTTTCTAACAAAGATGGATTTTCCCCTACATTTTAATGGTTCTTAATCTGGGACATACTTTACAACCAATATTACATTATTATTATTAATATTATAGTGTTTATCAACACCCAAATGTGATGTTAATTTGGCTAGTGAGTCTTAAATTGCTACCATCTTGAATTAAAGAATACTGTGTGTGTATGTGCATGTGTGTGCATATACTATATTTTCCCAAATACGTATGTATTATTTTCTCAAGTATACATAAGTGTATATATATATTCATATATTTTGTAATGTATAGTAGACCACATAATATTATATTGTAAGCATTTTCTCATGACAGTAAATATTCCTTGAAAACATAAGTCTTAATGGCTGCCTAGTTTCCTACTCTATGAATGAGCCACACATTCTTCGATTACTGTTGGCCCTTGGAACTGTTTCCAGTTTTTTGCCAGTATATGTGTGTAATTCAGTGATGAACATCTGTGCACGTATATCCGATTGCATCCTTTGATAAATCCCACAAGTGCATCACCCACTCAAAGACAGACACCTGTGTAGCCTGTGTGTCCAGGACACGTTGCCTGAGCTGGCCTTCTCCAGTCCCCAGAGCCTTGGTCTGCCCCAGCTCCGCCTTCAAGTGGACAGAGAGAGATGAATGGTAGTTAGAGACCCGTTGGTGGCTGCCGGAGGACACTCAAACCTTTTGCACACCAGCAATTTTAAGAAACGTATTCAGTCTTTTATAAAAGAAATGAAAAAGTAAGATTTAAGCACAACTGTTGCATGGCATCCCTATCTTTTTTCTTTTATTTATTTAAGAAATGTATTTATTTATTTTAAAGATTTATTTATTTTAGAGAGAGAGTGAGCAGCCCCGGGGGAGGGGGGCAGGTGCAGAGGGAGAGAATCTTCAGCAGACTCTGTGCTAAGCGCGGAGCCTGACAGGGGGCTCCATCTCACAATCCTGAGATCAGGACCTGAGTGGAAACCAAGAATCGGAAACTTAATGGACTGCGCAACCCAGGCGCCCCAGTGTCCCTGTCTTTGAACCGAAGTTACTTGAGTCCTGAAAGCCACAAGCTCAGTGTGGTCCCAAGCTCTGATGTGAGGCAGGCATGGGAGCAACCCATCCAGACTGATGTGGACCAAGGAGAAATAATGAAACAAGGAAACAGCAGCTTAAGTTTTATGAAAGCATGTTCCATTCTGACTTTTAAACTTTAAGTAAGCACCTTCTGTGTATTGGCAGTGTGCTGGCTTTGGGAATGGAATGATGAGCAAGACCCAACTGTTACCTTTAAGAGGCTCAGAGACAAGCGGGGGTGTCCGAGGGGTAAGCGCATGTGTTTAATAAAGTATCACAACTGTTTTGTTGGGTTGACAGATGATGGCAAGGGCAGGTGGGAGGCACAGTTCATTGCAGGTGAGAGAAGAGGAGGTTCGGGAAAGGCAGAGTGAAGCTGGAGGGGAGACTGGAAAGCGGAAAGGTGAACAGAGATTGCTGAAGAAAGGTGATTTTCTTGCCTCTTTTGGCACTACTGAGAACCAACTCCCCTCAGTTATGCTGTTTCCAGGGAGAACACTTTCGTATATTTGTCCTCATTTTAACACTTTGGCCTGAGGGGAAATGCAGACCAATAGCTGCCTTTTTTTTTTTTTTTTTTTTTTTTTTTTAGGTTGGTCAATGAGAGTAACAGGGCAAAGCTCAGAGGCTGGGATGACACTAATTATGGATGGCTCCTTCTTGCAGGATGACAGGATTGCTCCTTGCCCAACATATTTTTGTCCTATAATAATTCAGTTTTGCTAAGAAGGCAGAAAGGAAGAGAATAACTTTCTGGAGAGTGCCCCTGAGATGTGGGAGCAGATGTGAACATGAGTCTGAGTGGTTTAATGAGCCTGTGCTGGGGGATCACACCCAGTAATTTACGAGGACATTGATAAGACCTTCCTCATTCAGAGGTCACTTCTCTGGCCACATGGCTATGTGACAAACACCTGAGAACCAGGAAATGGGTGCAAAAAGACTCAGAGATGTCAAAGCTAATGTCGAAAAGCCTGTGGACTAAAGCAAAAATGTTTCCTGGCTTTGGTGCAGGACTTATTTTTTCTTACTTAAGAAACAGTTCTAACTTGGCAATCTGGTTTCCCAAGACATAGCAGATTAGATACAGAAAATCAAAAGTGGGAAGAGGAAGGGAGTGCAGGGTTCAGCTCAGGCAAGCTGCATCAAATCCAGAGGCCCTGGCAGAGAACTACTGGGAAAAAGCAGAGAAAACTCAGCAAGGGGCCATTCTCTGGCATTTCATGCAAGGACTGCAGCAAGCTATAGGTCACTGATTCCCTGTGGCTGTAAGGTGCAATGTGTGATGACCCTTGGTCACTGAATAGGACTCAAATTATATTTAGTGTCCTTAGTTTACAAAGCCCAGAGAGGTGAGACACCTTTCTTTTCAAATAGCTAAGATATTTAATTTATACTTATAAAGTTTTGGTTTTTTTTTAACTTGGAAAAAGCATTTATTTGAAATTCCTCTTTCTTAGTAAAACTAGGTTAACGAAATACTAGTTGGGTGCCTACTGTTGGGCGCCTGGGTGGCTCAGTCAGGTAAGTGTCTGCCTTTGGCTCGGGTCAGAATCCTCTGCCCCTCACCCTGCTCCTGTTCTCTCTCTCTCACTCACTCTCTCAGTCTCTGTCTTAAATAAATAAATTAATAAATCTTTAAAAAAAAAAGGCAGCTACTGTTGAGAGGCAAAGGAGAAGTCGTCCGTATGTAGGGAGTCTATGGGGCATGAGAAAAGGGTGAATTATGGCTTCATAGAGTTTTCTAGGGATCACAGAGGGACAACAGTTTGGAGATAGCACCAAAGGTCAAGTCATGGCAGGCTCCATATGGCAAGGGGACACAGTGCAGCGTGTTAGCAAGGGGAGTCGAGTAGATAGATATATATTTAAGAATAATCATGTTGACCATCACAGGAGGGAGTGGGGCCTGAGTGTACTAGACATTTGACCATTCTGTCCATTCTCTAGAATGGCTCCTTTGTCCCTGGATAGAGTGACTTGAGAGATACCCATTTCTTCACTTGTGGTCTGATCAGTACTTGGGTGAGTTTGGATACCCATGTAGGCATCATGACATGGAGCTCCATCCATTGTGGGTCCTGTTGCCTTGGATAAGACATTTCTCTTCCTGAACCATCCTTTTTTGATCTCTAATATGGGTACCATAATTCTTGCCCTTCCTTTCTCATATGACTTTTGTGAGGATCATATAAACAAGGGATGGAAAAGTGCTTTATAAAACAAAGTTCTCTTTTCTCCCCCCTTTCCCCCCTGTAAAAAAATATCTTTTGCAATGTCAAGTCCTGAGCCGGGCATGAAATAGTGTGATAAACAAACTTGACTCACCGAGTTCTGAAATGCTACTTGGATCTTATGTTGGATAATCTTGGTCTGCCATCTACAACCACTTTCCATCCTTCATTTGCTCTGTTCCAGGAGACTGAATTCAAGGAACTGTATCTCCTGAGCTCCCTTGCTTTCTAGCTTCTGGTTGAGTTTTGCCAAGGGAAGGAACTAGCAGGAGGCCTGAGGGCAAGAGAAGGAGAGAAGCTAGGGTATCTTGCCATGGTTTGTCAGGAGCTCTGTTCCACCACGGAAGTCTGCAGCTCTTGTTGGGCGGCCCCGTCCCATGGTTTAACTCTCACTGGATTTTGGTAACCCATCCTCGTCAGGCCTCAGTGTGCTAGTAGCTCCCCACTATTGTTAGACTCTGAGCCTTCCACCATTTTTTTCTGGTTCTCACTCTGCTCACACCTTTGAAAACAGTCCCTTCATGAAACGGTCTTCCATTTCTCTTATGAGTATATCTTCTGTCTTGTGATATGGACTCTAGTCCGTGCAGATGTTATAGGACCTTGTCTAATATCTCAGTTCAAATTCATAGGAACTATTAAAAAGGCTTCTTTTGTGGTTGAACTTTCAACCAGTTTCAACCAGGTTGGGGCTTTTGTACTCATCTTCCAGTTCTCCCTATGTCCATTTTATTGGAAGTGTGTACAGTCTATTCTAAAAGCCCCACCAAACAAGTATCCTTCTCTTCTTAAACATTATTTAAAAAAAAACTTTATTGAGGTATAATGTCCATGCAAGAAAATGCATCTATTTTAAATGGACAGTTTGTTTCCCAGAGTCCACAGTCTCAAAATGAGGGCTTCAGAGGGGAGGGGGGTGGGGGACTGGGCTAGCCCGGTGATGGGTATTAAGGAGGGCACGTTTTGCATTGTGCACTGGGTGTTATATGCAAATAATGAATCATGGAACATTGCATCAAAAACTGGGGATGTACTGTATGGTGACTAATATAACAAAATAAAAATTATTAAAAAAATTAAAAAATGGTTAAGATGGCGAATTTTATATTATGTGTATTTTACTAAAATTAAAAAAATACTAAACAAAAAAAGTGGACAGTTTGATGAGTTTTGATAAATGTATATGCCCGTATAACCATCATGACGTTCAAGATATGAGCATTGCCATCACTGCGGGATTTCGCTGTGCCCCTTTCTACTCAGTCCTGGCCCTCGGCAACTGCTGATCTGCCATCTCTCACTATAGATAAGATATTCTTCGCTAGTGATTCGTATTAATAAAAATTGTACAGTACTTTGTCTTTTGTGTTTGGTTTCCCTTACTTAGGATAACATTTTGGAGATTATTCCGTTCTGTGGCATGTATCAGTCCTGGTTCTTTGTTATTACTATGTGTTGTTTCATCTACCCATTGGTGGCCATTTGGGTTCTTTCTGGTTTTTGTCTCTTGTAAGTAAAGCTAATATGAACTCGTGTGTAGGTTTTTGCCTGACCGTGTTTTCATTTCTCTTGGGTAAATATCTAAGAATGTAACTGCTAGAGCTGTATGGTAAGTGCATATTTAACTTTATAGGAAAGTGCCAAATAGTTCTTCAGACTGATTCTTATCATTCTGCACTGTTGCCAGCAGTGTGTGAGAGTACCCATTACTTCCTTGTCAGCACTTAGCATTGTCTGTCTTGTTAATTTTAGACATTCTGATGGATGTGTAGTAGTGTCTCATTGTGATCTTAATTTGCATTTCCATGAGAACTAATACTTTTGAGCATTTTTTTATGTACTTATTGACCATTTGTATATTTTCTTTTGTGAAGTTTGTCTGCTCAAATGTTTTGCCCCCTCCCTCCTTTATTTTTCAATTTCTCTACTTTGCTTATTATTGAGTTGCAAAGTTCCTTATATATTTCTGAATGCAAATCCATCATCAGATACGTGTGTTGTAAGTATTTTTTCCAGGCTTGATTTTTCATTTTTTCAGTGGTATCTTTGAAAAGCAGAAGTTTTAAATTTTGATGGAGTCTAATTGATCATTTTTTTTCTTTATGCTTCATGATTTTTTTTTTCCTAAAAGATCTTTGCCTAACCCGGTGCTGCAAAGATTTTCTTTTCCATGTTGTTCCAGAAGTTTTTATAGTTTTAGTGGTTAAATTTAGGTCTATAATCCATTTCAAATTAATTTTTGTGAATGGTGTGTGGGAAATGTTGAGGGTAATTTTTCCTAAGTGAGTATTCAATTGTTCTAGCACCATTTGTTGAAAAGAATATTCTTTTACCATTGAAATGCCATGACTTCTTGGTCAAACACTATAAGCCACTTTAAGGAATCTTTTTTTTTTAAAATAAAAATTTTATTCATTTGAGAGAGAGAGAGCAGAGTGAGAGAGAGCACATGAGCAGGGGGAAAGGGCAGAGGGAGAGGGAGAAGCAGACTCCCCACTGAGCAGGGAGCCAGACGTGGGGCTAGATCCTAAGACACCGGGATCGTGACGTGAGCCGAAGGCAGATGCCCAACCAACTGAGCCACCCAGGTGCCCCAAGGATTCTTTTTTTGACTCCCTGTTCTTTTCCTTTGACTTCTGTATCTATCCACAAGCTAGTACCACACTGTTGTCTTCACTGTAACTTGAAATTTCTCAAACTCAAGTACTGCCAATCTCCAACTGTGTTCTTTCTCTCAAGATTGTGCTGACTCTTCCAGGTGCTTTTACTTTTCATACAAATTTTAGAATCAGTCTGCCAGTTTTTACAAACAAAAAAGTCTGCTAGGAGTATGATTGGAATTGTGTGAATCTGTTGATCAATTTTGGGGGGAATAGTCTTACCAACATTGAACCTTTCAGTCCGTGAACATTAGTATAGCTTTCCATTTATTAGGGTCTTCTTCAAATTAGAGTTTTCAGTGTACGGGTCTTGCATATAGTTTAAGTTTATCCCTACCTATTTCGTGTTTGTGATACTAACATAAAGGGTGTTTTTACAACCCCCCCTGCAGTTGATGGCTGTTGGTGTGTAGAGTACAGTTTATTACTCTTATTTCTTATAATGCTGACCTCCTACCTTGTAACCTTTCTAAACTCCTTCATGGGTTCCAATAATTTGTTGTTTTTGTAGATTCCTTAAGGTTTTCTTCACGTATGATCAGGTCATCTGCAAAGAATGACAAATTTACTTCTCCCTTCTAAATATGCTTGTCTTTTCTTTCTTTCCTTAACTTATCACAATGCCTGTGACCTTCCATAAAATGTTGATTAAAATTGGTGAGAGCAATCATCTTTGCCTTGTTCCCAAACGTAGAGGTAAACATTCATTCAAACATTTTACGTATGATGTTGGAATAGGTTTTTCACGGATGCGCTCGTCTCCTTGAGAATTTACCTCTATTCCTGTTTTGTCGAGAGTTTTTTATCATGGGTATGTTTCAGCTTTTGTCACATGTCTTTGCTGCAACTATTGATTTGGTCATATGTCTGTTGTCCTTTATTCTGTTGACATGATGAGTTGAATTGATTAATTTTGAATTTTAAAGGGGTTGTGAATTCCTAGGATTGCAGTTTGTATATCCTGTGTTAAATGCTTACCAAACTGAGGTCCCAGCATGTTTTTAATTCAGCTATAAGGTTGTTTATTTTTTGGAACCTGCAATTGCACACATGACATGAAATGCTACCACTTGTATGAAAGAGACCAGCTGGAGTAAGGTACTCCTCATTGTCCCCGCAGCACCCTGTTCTTCCTTTTAGTAATGTATGTTTTACACCGAATGACAACTGTTACTTTCCTTGCTTTACCTTAGTGTCTCCCCCAACTAGACTTGAACTTTCCAAGAGCTGAGACTTTGTCCTTTTATTTTGGTAATCCTGGTGCCACATACACGATAAGTTGAAAAAAAGAAGACTAGCTAGGAACAGGTGTTTTGGCCCTATGACTTTTCTTTCTCCCCTAGAACCTAAGTTGGCCTTCTTAGCCCATTTTAGAGATGAGGCTCGGAGAGTTGGAATCCTCTGTCCCAGGCCACCTCACTGGTAGGCACAAATCTATGATTTGGAGCTCCTTCTCTTTCCACCTGTTGCAGAATCTTTTAAGTGATAGGCTATTAAATAATTATTTGTCAACTGATTGGCTGAAGGAGTAAATGAGTGAATGAGTGAAAGTAACCTTTCCGCCTTTTTTCATGAATGGAACAGGTCCACCTAATGAGAAAAAAAAAGTCTGCTTGGAAACTGGCACGTTGGCAAGGCACGAGGGAGGGGGAGCGGCGGGGGTAGAGAGTACTTGCTAAAAAAAAAGAAAAGGAAGTGTAAACTATAAATTTACTTGACAGGGTTGCATCTCTGTGGCTCAGACGTTGGCCACTTCATCTTGGCATGATTATTATATAACAGGGGGATGGAGAAATGGCCGGAAAGTATTGCTTCCTATTACATAACTCTCACTGTGTGCCTGACAGTGTTTCTGATAATGGGAGAACAGAAAGCGTGCCACTCTCCAAGTGAAAGACTTCAGACTTCTTGCAGGGGGATTGGCCTGGTCTTCAGCCGTTTAGAGCGTTAGAGCGGTGACCGATTTCCTCAGCGGGCTCGGGCTGTCTCTCCCGTCCTGTGTCCTGTGTCTCCGCACGCCCTGCCCCCCAGGAAGTGTCTTATATTCACATTCCTCACAAACACTTTTAATATCTTCCAACTCCGTGATCCTTCAAGCCCAATGAGGGATTTCTGGTGGAGAATGCGCTGGATTATTGGAGTTTTTTTCACTAGGTCAAATGGGCCTTCTTGGAGCAGGGCCACGTATTTTTGCTTCCTCACCGTTTAGTGTTGTGGTGATAAGAACTTAGAACAGCCTTGAATAGTTCCCCCTTGTCTGTTTTGCATGTTTCAAAACGCAGTGTGAGACAATAGGCATTACTTACCCTGCAGGCTCTGCGGTGGCCTCTTTGAGGACTGTCCTGCGTTGAGCTGCCTTGCCGGTCAGTGAGGATCAGTCTTCAGAGCACCCAAACCACGGGTTCTTTCTGTTTGTGCCTCTCGCTTGTGACTTACACACATTCGGTTCAGTGCCCGGCAACTGTTCTGCGTCCGCACATCCAGCCAAGTGAACACATGCTGGAATTCTCCATTGTCTCTACCCCTGCAGGCAATCCTCCAGCACCTTCTGCTGGCTTGACCTCCTCTAAAATCTCTCTTTTCTCCTCCTACCCCCACATGGAAGCCCCGTCCCTGCCTTTCCATCCTTTCACTTTGCCATCTCTAGTGCAGCAGCCAGAATTAATATCTTTAAACTTGTAAATTAAAGCATTCCACAGTGCTGCCAAAACCCTCCAAATGCTTTCCTGTTGCACTTAGAAGATGCCGCATGATCCGGTTCTGTCCAGTCTTTGAATTTCTCTCTTACTGTTTCTTTCTTTTTTTTTTTTTTTAAGATTTATTTGTTTATTTGTCCGAGAGAGAGAGAGAGAGAAAGAGAGAGAAAGAGCACAAGCAGGGGGAGCAGCAGGCAGAGGGAGAAGCAGGCTTCCTGCTGAGCAGGGAGCCCGATACGGGGCTTGATCCCAGGACCCTGGGATCATGACCTGAGCCGAAGGCAGATGCTTCACCGACTGAGCCACCCCATCTCTCACTGCTCTTGTTCAGACATGCTGGCCTTCCTTCTGTTCCGCAGGCACACTCTGTCTGAGGCTCTTTGTTCTAGCTCTTCCTACTACTTGGAACGCTCTTTCTCAGGATCCTCACGTGGCTGGTGCACCAGCCACTGTCATCTCCTCCCTCCAGCCAATCTAAAGGTGCCTCTCATTCTCTCTGTCATCACACTGCTTTATTTTCTTCAGCGACCTCATCCTTCTGCCTTTTGTCTACTCCACTTATGTCCATGTTTATCGTTTGTCTCAGGGGTCGGCAAATGACCATGTGTCAAATCAAACCTGCCTATTCTTGTAAATAAACTTTGATTGGAACACAGCCATGCCCATTTGTGTATGTATTCCCAGTGGCCACTTTGGCTCTGTAAGTGCACAGCTGACTAGTTGTGACAGAGGCAGTTTGGCCTGCAAAGCCTAAAATATGTACTTTCTGGCCCTTCACAGAAAATGTTTGCAGACCCCTGCTCTCTCTTTCTCCACTGCCTGCTGTCTCTTTCACTGCCGATTTCCCAGTTGTTCTCTGCATGTGACGGTGCTCCGTGAATGTAATGAATGTGGGAACATAGGACATTGTGTGTTTTTTACTCTGAGTGTATCTATCTTTTAGAGCCCTCGCAGACAAAAGAGAACTAGTAAGGGCCACATCTGTGTTTATGCTCACAGGCATATTGCTCTGTCTGGAAGGGAGAAGACAGTGAGGCAAAAAGGACATCATGCAGCTTTTGCGTCCCCTCAGAGCGGCATTCCAGATCCGGTCCTGTCACTTGGTGTCTGTATGACCCTGGAAAAAACCCTCAACCTCTTATGCTTCAGTCTCTTCATAAAAAAGGGAAAGTGATACCTATTTTCCTGGTTCTGTGAAGGCTGTGGAGTGCTTAGCAGACTGTGCTTAGCTTTCTTGCCCTCGTTTAAAGAAATGCGGTGTTGCGGAGTTCCAAGTACAGACCCCGCCATTCTGGTGATGCAGTTCAGTTCAGTGAGCTGACCCAGTGAGACGTTCAGTGAGTGCCTACTGCCCTCCAGGCACTATGGTACATTCCAGGAGTGTGGAAGCTATCCAAGGAGAGAACTTACCAGCTCTCCAATTCCGGGGTCCCTCCTGTGCACAAAGTTGAGTGCGACATGCTGGGGCATGCAGAGACAAACAAGACATGGTCCCACCCATGCAGGCCTTCCGAGGTTACAGAAGAGATCAGAGCAGCTCACCTGCTACACCTTAGCAATGGAAGGTTGTTAAGAACCACAAGAGACATGCAGGCACCAAAGAAGATCTAACGAAGGAGATAGGACCACATCAAGTTTATTTTTAGGTTCGAATAGAAAGACCTACAGTATTGTAAGCCTTTTTTGTTTGTTTATTTTAAATAGTATCTCCAGTCCCCTCTCATTTTATTTTTAAAGGGCTTCTATTTATTTATCGGTTATTCTGATATCCCTAATCTTGTTTTATTCCTAAGTAGGTGAGCCATATATAGTACATTAAAAAGTAATAATACAAAAGCCTAACTTATTGTAGCTTGAGGCCAAGATAGGCAAATGTGATTATGGGTAACACACCAACTTTTTTTCTTATATAGGAAGAAATCCGTGGAGTTGGCTTTTGGTGTTAGTTGGGTTAGTTACACATGGCTCAGTTAGGCAGGCACATCTCTGTCTGTGTCTTTCACTTCAGGTTTTATGTATTAACTGAAGTACTGGTATGATCTTGGACATGGACACTTCTCAAGAAAACTCTTTATTCAGTGCCTTTCTTTTGAGAACATAGCTAATAGCTTGTAGGCATAGTGCCAGGACCTGAAGATACAGAGATGAACAGTCAGTATTTTAAAACTCTTTGAGTTCTAAGCTCATTACATGCTGTCTACCTTCCTTGTAAATAAAAAATTAAGAAAACCAAGAAAGCTGAGCAGTTCTTATCTCTCACCCATTCGTTGAGCACAAACTTTGCGTGAGACACGAGGTGTTGGAGAAACAATCAAACAGGGTCCCTGCCCTCTGGGAACTTAGCGTTTTGAGGGGACATTAATTGGGGAATAGTCAATCGCTGCAGAGTTTTTAAAGTTCTCTGACTGAAGTTTTATGATTGAGCGTCAGTATATGGTAGTTCCTGGGTTCAGTACCTGGGTTCACCCCTGACAGACTGACCATTGACCAATTATTTAATCTTTCAGTAATCTGTTTCTTCATCTGTAGCATGGAGATAGTAATAATTCTAACTCATAGTCTTGTTTAGTGGTTTGCATGAGAACACCGTGCTTGGTACTCGGTACGTGATCTATAGATGCTACTGATCATGGTAGGAGTTGTATGGAGCTCAAGGAATATAATGTAGCGGATGGGGTGCACAAAGGCGGGTTCGCCCTTTTTCAGAAAGGATCTTTCCTAAAAATTTCCCTTGAGCTGTTCCCTTGAGAATGATGTTTGCCTCTTCTGTCTTGGATCGATTCTTTGTGACACCCATTCCCTCATTGTCCTTGTGCTTTGTTTCTTTATTTCTCTCTCTGCCTGGATTTCTCAGGGAGTCTAATGAGTCCAGCAGATTCCTGATTTTGCCTCATGGCACACATCTACGACACTGAGATGGCAGCAGCTATTTCAAATGTTGAGTGGTCACTGTGTCATTCAATTTCCGTTAACAGTCATTTGAAACATTAATATTCTTTAGATGGGGAGAGGTTGCAGGAAGCATACTGTATTCGCTTTGTATGCAACAGAGAGTAACCGTAAAGTATGTTAGCTTCAGTCATAGTTTATTAAAGTCACAGGAAGACACGCTGTTTTTTATATCCTATGCAATTGAGTACAATATATTTCTAGCAAGCTATGGACAGAGAAGAGAAAATGTATTCGTTCACCAGTTTGTACCTGTGTGCAGGAGGCCTGTGGAAGGCACTGAGGATCATGTAGTAATGAGATGTGTTATGTCTCCTGCCCTGAAGGTAACAGAGAAGTCTAGTTTATGTTGGTGGGTAAGAAAAAAGATGTTCATTTAATACCTCCTGTGTCGAACTCATAGGTAATTTTTTAATTCAGTTCCATCCAGTTCAACTGATATCAGTTTGGTTTAACTCACTATTGATCACTAACCTAACCTGATCCACTCAGAGAGTGGTCCAGTTAGAGGCCAGGTGACTGTGCCTCTGGGGCCTTCCCAGGGACTTGAATCAGGTAGGGGAGTCTCCTTCTTGGATTACAAGAGACAGAAGCCCAACTCCCAACAATTTTAGGCCAAAAGGGGAGTTTTAGGCAAGACTTATGTAACTGAGGGGAGGGCAGCATGTATGCAGGCCAAGGATAAGTGGAATGTCACCAGGATTTTCTCTCCTTCTGTGTTCTCTCTTCTCTCTGCATTCTGGCCTCATCCTCTCCTCCCTAGTCTGGTTCTTCCACCTGGTAAAGGAACACAGCGCTGGAATCTCACTTCCCATCACTGGAGAGCACTTGAGGCTTTGTCTCTTAAGTCTCTCTGGTCATCGGATACCAGGGAAAGGCTCTGATTGTCACAGCTTAGGTCATCTGCAGCCAACTATCCAGTTCATCAGATGGCTGAATTGACTTGCTTTTACAGTTATCTTATAGACTCCTGCTGGCACTCACACAGGACACTGAAATGTGGGAAAGAAGAGGTTCCCAATTAACTTCTGATTATGTAATGAACTGCTTATCTGATTTAAAAAACAATGCATATTGACTCTAGAAAATTTAGAGAAAGAAGATTTAAAAGCACAAAGAAGCACACCGTCCAGAAACAGCTGCAAAGGTAGTTTAAAAAAAAACTTTTAATTTTGGAATAATTTTAGATTTACAGAAAAGTTGCAAAGATAATATGGAACATTTCCATATACATTTCACCCAACTTCCTCTAAGGTTAGCATCTTGCATAATCATGGTGCATTTGTCAAACTAAGAAATTAAAATAGTACCCTACTCTTAACAAACTCAAGACTTTATTTAGATTTCAACAGTTTTCCCACTGATGTCCTTTCTCTGTCTCGGGGTTTAGCTCGGGACACGTTACATACAGTCGTCATGTCTCCTTCATCTCCCTTGATGTGTGACAGCTTCTCCATCTTTCCTTGTTTTTCATGACCATGACAGATGTGAGGAGTGAGAGTAAGGTCTTTTGATGAATGTCCCTCAGTTTGGATTTGTCTGATGTTTTTCTCATGAGGAGATTGGGGTTATAGGTTTTGGGGAAGAATACCACAAAGCCGAAATGCCCTTTGCATCGCAGTATTTCAGGGGTACATGCAATCCACATGATTTATTCTCGATTGAAAAGTTCTCCCCTGGAGACTAAATCTCTCTTTCTAGGGGCGCCTGGGTGACTCAGTCGGTTAAGCGTCTGCCTTTGGCTCAGGTTGTGATCTCAGGATCCGGGATTGAGCCCTGCATCAGGCTCTCTACTCAGTGGAGAGCCTACTTCTCCTTCTGCCCCTCACCCTGCTCGTGCTCTCTCTCTCAAATAAATAAAAAAAATCTGTCTTTCCATATGCTGTTCTTTGGAAGTGAACCACGAAGCCCAGCTCACACTCAAGGAGAGGGCAGTTAAGCTCCTTCTCCTAGAGGGGGGGGATGACTATGTATATTAACAAAGGTAGTTTTTAATATAAATTTTTTAAAAAGATTTTATTTGTTTATTTGACAGAGAGAGACAGCCACCGAGAGAGGGAACACAAGCAGGGGGAGTGGGAGAGGAAGAAGCAGGCTCCTAGCGGAGAAGCCTGATGTGGGGCCAGATCCCAGAACGCTGGGATCACGCCCTGAGCCGAAGGCAGACACTTAACGACTGCGCCACCTAAGCGCCCCTAATATAAAATTTTTTGACCAAAAAAGAATTATAGTGCACATGCTTCTCTGTTATCTGCTGTTTTCCTCTCAATGATATAGCGTGAATGGTTTTCCACATCAAATATTCTTTTATAATGTGATTTTTAATAGCTAGTCAGTATTTAGCTGTCTGGATATATCAGAATTTAACCCATTTATTAGTTTGGACATTTAAATAGTTTCCAATTATTTTTTCTGGATATTATGAAAATCATTATGATTAAGACCCTTCTAGCTAAATCTTTGTACATTTATTTATTTCAAGGTAAAAATTTGAATAAAATAGATGTATCAAAGCATATGCATGTTTAAAAATTTGCAGGTGTAGATTGCCTCCTGACAATTACCTCTACCTGGTTTCTGCTGGTTTCTCACAGGCATCCCTGGTGGGAGCTAGGCAGGGAGAAGGTGATGAGCAAATGTGGACAGGGTTGCCATTATTCAGGGGCAGCTTGAAAGAGAAGAGGTGAAGATGAGGGCTGAACTCTGTTCCTCATTTACCAAGCTCGAAATCATTTATTAATACTAAGGATGGCACCTCCTTAATGAGGACAGCCACACAATTTATTTTGCCATTTAAAAACATTTTATTAAAATACGTATAATATTGCAAGGAAAAACAAACATTTGAAAAAAGTGTATAGAACAAACTGAACTATTATAAGTGGACATACATATATCTCCGTCCATGCTTACGGTTGTTGGGAATGGGAAAATCAGTTTCTTTTGCTGAGGATCTGTGCCCAAACATTCCATTATTAATGTCCTAGTCTTCCCTGAGTCCCTTCCAGATCCTCTCTTTCCCCCCACCCCATGTAACCATTATCCTGTGTTTAGTGGTAATCGCTTCCTTGTTGTTCTTTATTTTTAAAGTTATAAATAAGTTACAGACTCATGGCAAAATTAGCAAACAATATGGAAATTTACAAAGTAAACATTGAAAATGTCTCCTAACACCCGTCTTCTCCCCAAGAGTATCTGTTACTAACCGGGGGGTATGTACTCTCCTGGGTTGGTGCTCTCCAATGGAACTTTATGCAATGATGACGCGTTCTGTTTCAGCACTGTTGAACACAGTAGGAACTAAGTACATTTTAATATTGAGCAGTCTAAATGTGGCCAGCGTGACTAAATAACTGAATTTTAAATTTTATTAAATTTTAATTAATTTAAGGTTTGGTAGGCTCATGTAGCTAGTGGCTACCATATTGGACAACACAGCTGTAAGTTTTTGAAACCCTTTCTTTCATGCTGGCTTGTGGGATCTTCACAGCATTGTATGTGTAAGGAAACGTACCTTTTGGCAAGATGAAGGTGTCCTGGCTAGCAGTGGCAGAGACCCCTTCTTGACGTCATGTCCTCCACTCTTTCCGTACTGCCCCTCTAGACATAATCTACACCACTACAAAGGTCAGCTGGGCTTGAGGTTTTTTTTTTTTTTTTTTTTTGGTTTGTTTGTTTTTAAGCATTTGTCTCAGCCTACAGTCTCAGCTGCAATTTGAGCAGCCCACTCAGGGTGCTGTGTGGTGTGGTTTCAGAAAGGATGGGTAAAGGTGAAGTCCCCCTTCCCCCAGTGACCTTTTTTTTCTGGGTCTACGTTTCCAGGTAGCTATTTTTGAAAGCTGAATTTTGTGGCTCTGTAAACTCATGTTATCACCAAAATGATCTTACTTTAAAAATAATTGTTATCTCTTTTGTTTTTCTTTTGAGACAGAAAAATAAAAACAAAAAAGGAGGATAGTTCCTGTTTGAACATGAATTAAATAACATCTTCTTAAATCGTGGCTCATGACCTAATTTTCTGTCATCAGGCGCGTATTGCAAGAGCCTAGACCCGGAGTTGCCAGACATGAGTCTGGTCCCAGCTCTGCCCTGGTGGCTTGGGGTCATCTCAGTAAAAACAGTGAATTATAGACTTGGACTGCTTAGGAGAGCCCCAGAGGCTCATCTAAAACACTTACAGTGAAGGCACTTAATATTTATAGATCCCTATTCTGTGCATAATTTCATCCTATGCCCAGGTTTTCTCACACAACTGAACTGCCTCTTCATTGGACAAGAGAGCAGAAGGGAATAATACTTTCCTTGGCAACCTAAGCTTTTGGCAAATTTACCTGGACACAGCAGGTACTGAAGTGTGTATTCTATTGAAAACAAGAAGAAAGGAAGGGAGGGAGGAAAGAAGGAAGTAAGATAGGGAGGAAGCGAAGGGGAGGAAGGCAGGCAGGGAGGAAACAAGCACCCTCATTACCAATGAATCACTTTTCATACCTTATCTCATACTTATTCCTTCCTACAGTTGTAGGAGAGATAGGAAGCTCTGAGGTCCAGTAACATGTTGAAGGCCACACAGCCACCAAGGAGTAGAGTCTTTGTTCGCATGGCAACTCACAAAGTTAGAATCCAGATTCCCAGAGCTTTGCCCTCATTCCCCAGGTTGTTAAGAATGGTGAAATTGGTGTCTTTGAGGAGTACCTGCACCCCTGCGAAGCCCCGCGGGTGACTTGAGAAAGACAAAGGTTTTAGATCAGTTCTTGCCTGCAGCCCTTTCTCTTTCTGACATTAAGCATATCTTAAACGAGGTTCCTGGGCTGACATTCTCATGCATATGGATTTAGGAGGGAAGCAGCTTTCTCAGCAGGCCTGGGGAAGTATATTAATTTCACAGAGCCCCCATCCCCCTTCCCCCCAGCAACTCGGAGGGGCCCTCCTCTGGACCATTTAATCTCATCTTTTGTCTGCATGGAGACTGGGCATTTCCCCCTCTTTAAATATCATCCCCCCCATCCTTCTGCCCCTCACCAAACTCTTTGTTGTAGATGATCAGGCCAGGAGGGGAGAAGGCACTGGCCCACCAAGCTTGGGAAAGGCCAAAAAGGAAGGCTTGGCAGGAGGTGACCCAGCCTTGGGGTCTCCTGAACTCTGAGGCCTAATCCTCTGTAATGGCCTGTGTTGGAGAGTCTTTGTGAAGCCATTGAAAAGAGGTGGGCATGGGAGGGGACTTGCCCCTCTTACTCACGGTTCTCAGAGGGGCTTGGGTTGCTTCTAATGAGTGGGTGGGGAGAGGACACACCTAGCTGGAAAGCTGCTGTCTGCCACAAAAATGGGGTGCCAGGAGAGGCTGCAGGATTCCGGATGTTTCAGTTTTTGCCCCTACTCCCCTCCCCTTTGGGGCACCCCCAGGCCCCCACCCTCGTCCTTTGTAGGAGCCATGGGAACCGACACCTAGATTCCCAAGCCTGTAACCTGGCCCAGACATCACAATCCAGGTCTAGCAGGGATCAGAAATAAGTGACTTATTAAAAAAAATTTCGAAAAATGATAAGCTGGAAAAGAACAGTTGTTTCCAGATAGTAACATTTTAGGGGGCAATATACTGTCACACAGACTGGGGTTTGAATCCAGACTTCATCCAGCAGAGACTTGGGTCTCTCAGTTTGTAGTGAGAGTGGGAGCTAAACATTGCTGGCAAAGTGTAGGTTCTTACCAAATGGTGGCTACGTAATCACATAGCCCTCATTTTCTTGGGTGAAGAAAGCGAGTCCCAGAGAAGGGAAGTAACTTGGGTAAGGTTGCACAGCAAGTTTAGAGCAGGGCTCAAATTAAAACCCTTTGCTCTGGCCACTCGATCAGAGCACCATCAGAGGAGCTCTGTAAGCAAAGTCCATCTTTATTTTAAAAGCCGGATTTGTGGTGTGCACAAACTGGGAGATGGTTATCTATCACACGTGCCTGAGAGATGAAAAAAATGACTGCATGTTCCCTTTGGAATATTGTGATCATATTTCTGGATGGTGTTTTCTGTGGAGCAGAAATGAAAAACCATAATTTCTAACCCAAGAGCTGACATGCTGGGTGGTTATTACTGCTTCAGCATGGAGTGGTATAGAGACAAACTCTGTTTCTGGAAAGAATTAATTGGAATGGGAAGAAAGCTCGAATGAGGGCTAGAAAGGAGCTCTCTGTTCTTGGAGTCCGAGGCCACCAAAGTCAAGGATCTCCATTTTGATTACAAATGAATCTGATAGGGGTGCCTGGGGGGCTTAGTCGTTAAGCATCTGCCTTCGCTCGGGTCATGATCCCAATGCTCTGGGATCAAGCCCCGCATCGGGCTCCCGGCTCAGAAGGAAGCCTGCTTCTCCCTCTCCTACTCCCCCTGCTTGTGTTCCCTCTCTCACTGCCTCTCTCTCTGTCAAATAAATAAATAAAATCTTAAAAAAAAAAAGAAATGAATCTGATAGGTTTTCTTTAATTGAATTCTTGACTGGTTGGATTTTGAGGGAGTGTCTTCCATTTTGTATGATGAGTCAGAAACTTTGATCATTTGGAGGTCATGAGAGACTTTTCTAGAGTTTAGATGACTATTGATATGACCATTAAGTAATATATATTAATATAGCCATTAATAAAATTGACAATGCCTAGCCCTTGCATGATCTCCTGTAAATCTTGTGAAGATTTGAAGAGAGAGGTATTTTTATCACTTGTATTTTTCAGATGAAGAAATAACGGCTCAAAGGTGACTTGCCAGGTGTCATTAGCCCAGGAAGTGCTATGGTGGACACTGGACATAAGTCTGAGATGTGAAGCAGTCTCTGAACTCACCTCAAGAACGCTCGAGCATGGAGTCGGTCCACCCGCTGCTTGCCGCTTTGGGGGTTAGGAGAGTAGAGTTCACCCTGTGCTTCTCGGTAATAACTCAGGTGGCAGCTGACTGGTCGTTCTCTTGTGCAAGCAGCCTGGCCCCCCTTCTGCCACTCCTCCCTCATTCAACACGGGGCAGGTGTGTCTGCACATTGTGATCTACACATTCCCCTCCCGTAACCCTTTGTGAACCTGATATCCCCCTAATTTAGCTACCATCCTGGAAATTTTTCTTTGCTGCCGATTCCTGGGGTTTTGGTTCTTGCTGTGTCCCGTTCCTATCATTGAGGTTAAGCTTTGCTCCAGTCATTGTTGGATGCCATTACCCAAAGGCTGTTACGCTTTCTTCCTTGCTAACAGAACTCTGATTTTCCTCCGGTGTCCACCATCTACGGCCATCAAGGAAGGTTGGCCCCAGACTCAGAGTGGCTGACTTCTCATTGGTCTAAGCCAGTTATCATGGGACCAGTCCACTTCACAATGACTGGGTTAGGCATGGGCTTGTAACTCATTTTGGCTAATGGGACCTGAGCAAATGCTGGCTCCGGGCCTCGTGGAAAAGGTTTTCCTCATATTCAGAAGGGAACTTCAGGTACTGTGTTGCTGCTTCTGGATGTTGGTGTGCCTACCTATGATGGCTGGAACTGCAGCCACTGTTTTAGGGACCACAAACAGTCTGAGCCTGAGAACACACGGAGCATGGCAGCGTGGAAGGTCAGAGTAAGCTGAATACTTCATGAAGGCCCCACGGAATCAACCAACCCTGTTAACATCCCTCTTTCAAGCATTCCCTTAGTGTTCAAGCCACTTGGATTTTTTTCCCCTATAACTTGCAGCCAAAAGCATTGTCACCTATAAAGTACGACATCTCAATAATCTATCTAGTTCCCCAATCCCTTCCTAGGATTTTGCTTTCAACCCCTCTGAACGCCCCATTTCCTGAGACCCCCTCTTCTCAGAAGCTTAACCCCATTCAACATCCCAGGGAAAGGAGCTGGGAGTCGGACGGGTCACCAAAAAAATGCTGCCCTTCTGCCACTTTCTCTTGTGTCTCATAGTCTGTTTACCCACAACACTTTCTTGAATGTCTTTTAATTTTAAAAAGTGCTACTTTTGGGGGTGCCTCGGTGGTTCTGTTCGGTTAAGGATCTGACTCTTGGTTTCAGCTCAGTCATGATCTCATGGGTTGTGGGATTGAGCCCCATGTTGGGCTCTGCACACAGTGTGGAGTCGGCTTGAAAGATTCTCTCTCTCTCTCTGCCCCTACCCCCGGCGCGCTCTTACTCTGTCTCAAAAAAAGAAAAAAAAATGCTACTTTGGAGAATGGACCTTGGGCAGAAAACACCACTGCCCCTGTTATTTCTACCTACTGTTTTTTCAAGGAAAAAACATCCTGTTATAATGCAGTACCTTCTCCCCACCTCCGTGTATCTTACTGCCTTCTCACTATTGCTGGTTACACGGACAGAGTGGCCCACCCTCTGACGCACGTCCTCTCCTTCCTGATGGACCCTCCACTGTTCACCTCTGTGCTGAGGCTGCTCTCGCTGCCCAGCGTCTGGGGACTGATGCCAGGTATCTCCCCATCTCCCCCTTCTGACTGAATAGGCTCAGTCATGGACTTGTGGGCTCATGGATTCAGTCTAATTCATGCTCATATAGCGAAGCCCTGACCCCCCAGGGTGACTGTATATGCAGATAGGGCCTTTACAGAGGTAACTAAGGTTAAATGCAGTCATAAGCATGGGGGCCCTAATCCAGTACAATCGATGTCCTCATAAGAAAGTGACACCACAGATGCACGCACAGAGAGAAAAGGCTGTGTGAGGACACAGCAAGAAGATGGCCATTTGCAAGCCAAAGAGAGAGGCCTGGAAGAAGTCAACCCTGCTGACACCTTGATATTGGTCTTCCAGTTTCCAGAACTGTGAGACAATTAACTTCTGCTGTTTAAGCCACTGAGTCTGGCATTTTGTTCTGGTAGCCCCAGCAAACTCATGTATTGGTCATGCCTCATATTCCGGATCTGATCCCTGGGGTTTGTTGTTAGACATCATTCAGTTCATTCCTTCATTCATACTTTTTTATTGTGTTTTTAAAAGATTTTATTTATTTATTTGACAAAGACATAGTGAGAGAGAGTACAGGGGGGCGGGGGAGGGACAAGCAGGCTCCCCACTAAGCAGGGAGCCCGATGTGGGGCTCAGTCCCAGGACCCTGGGATCATGACCTAAGCCGAAGGCAGATGCTTCACCAACTAAGCCACACAGGCGCTCCTCGTTCATTCGTACTCTCATTTTCAGTCAGAAAGGTAGTATAACATGGTATGGAATTGCCCAATATGTGTGCCACTGAATCCTAGTCCCGCAGACCCTCTGTGAAGAATGGCCTCTGAGGTCGTACAGTGTATCACACCCCTATTTGCAGGTTCACAGTGTTCACTTTGATATTAAAGATTCTGAGAAGTGGTGCAGGAGAGACATTTGTGTAAGGTTGTTTAGTGGTCATTTACAGCATTGAGATTAGACTCTTTATCCCTTTATTGACTAACATCTATTAATATCCATGAAGCTTGTGGGGAGAAATACGGGTCTTGTTTTTCAAAGCAAAGTTGAGGTCAGATGGTTCTGCCACGTAATTTGTGAAACTTAGTGTTCCCGTCTGCTAGGTGAGGCTAATAGTCACTATCTAGGATATTGCTTTGAGGATCCAGTAAGAGAATCTATGTAAAGGGCCAACACAGTACCGTTCCATTTCTGTTCCTTCATCCTCTTCATTTATTCAGAAATTCAGTAATTACATGCTTATTGAGTGTGAAAGTGCACAACTCCTGCTGGATGGAAATACTCTCAGTGTCTTCCTTTTCTTTCTGCTCTGAGCTGTGCTGAGTCAGCCTTACAGATTTGGGAAAACTCAAGTCACACGTCCTATAGCTTTTTTCCCCTGTTCTGTTTTCATAAATGATGACACGATTCCAGGACTTCTCTGCCTTCATGCTGGCCACTGGGAAGGCAGGCTAGCTTCATGCCTAGAGTGTTTCGGTGCTGGGAGTGTACCTGGCTTTGTGGAGTGTGAAACTCAAAGCTTTCAGGGGTGCATCTGGGACCAAGGAGCAACTTGCCACGTTAACCCACAGCATCATCCGTGTCAGCACCAGACCAGCTCTGCTGTGGGTCTCTTGGCTTGAAAGTACTGAAAACCCAAGGCCTTTTTAGCTTTCACTTGGCCGTAAGCAGAATTAACTCCCTATGAGTAGATAATGTTCCAATTGAATCGTAATGCAGAGAAAATTCCACTAAGTCAGAATTTACCAAGAGAGTCAGTTCTGCCAAGTGTATTCTGTGTGAGAGGCTCTGTGTTTAAACTTTTACTTACCTTGTCTCATTTAATATTCACAAATCACCCAATTATTATCCTCATTTTACAGATGAGGAAAAAGAAGAAACTGAGGCACAGGGAGGTTACTTTGCTCAATCCACACAGCTATAAAGTCCTGGAGCCAGCATTTGGCTGTGGGCAATCTTCANGGAAGAAGCAGGCTCATAGCGGAGGAGCCTGATGTGGGACTCGATCCCACAACGCCAGGATCATGCCCTGAGCAGAAGGCAGATGCTTAACCGCTGTGCCACCCAGGCGCCCCTAATTCAGTTTTTAACCTATAGCTAAAAATGGTAGTTATTACTCTATGTAAGAGCTATATCTGTGTCTATGTGTATGTTTACATATATACATATGTGTATATATACACACACATATATACACACACACATATATACGCACATATATATAAATACACACATATTTAAACGACACTTANAGAGAGTCAGTTCTGCCAAGTGTATTCTGTGTGAGAGGCTCTGTGTTTAAACTTTTACTTACCTTGTCTCATTTAATATTCACAAATCACCCAATTATTATCCTCATTTTACAGATGAGGAAAAAGAAGAAACTGAGGCACAGGGAGGTTACTTTGCTCAATCCACACAGCTATAAAGTCCTGGAGCCAGCATTTGGCTGTGGGCAATCTGACTGCAGAGTGCAGGCTCTTCTTCGCCACTGTGGTCTTCTCCATCCAATTAATTACTACCTTCAGTTGACAGATGTGGAAACTGAGGCTCAGCAGTGAAATTATTTGACCAAGCCACACAGCTAGTAAATGCCAGAGTCAAAACCTGATCCCAATCTCTCTGGCTCCACAGTGTTCACACTTTTTATAGGAGAACAGTTCCTCCCTGCTTTGCGGCTCCACACGTGGCACGGCATGTGTAACATGTAGGAGCTGGTGCTACGGTCCTGTGCACGGTGATTCGCTAGTCCCCCACCTACAGGGGATCTGAATGGAGTTAAAGTAACTGCCACCAGCACATTCCGGGGCTCGTCTCATGGTTGGCCTGTAGCCTGAAAAACTCTTCTCTCCTTCTCACTAAATTCTTCTCATATCTCAGATCAAGTGCCACTCTCTTGGGGTGGCTTCTCTGACCCTCCAAATGAATTCAGTATCCCCTTGGGGAGATCTGTAGAGCATCCCTTTGTTTTCTGTCTCACTTTTAAATTATCTGCTTGTGGGATTATTTTGTTAGTACCTGCCTTCCCCTAGATTGTCCACACTATGAGGCCAGAGCCCACATCAATGTGGTATCAGTGTTTAATTCAGTTTTTTTTAAAGATTTTATTTATTTATTCGACAGAGATAGAGACAGCCAGCGAGAGAGGGAACACAAGCAGGGGGAGTGGGNGGGGAGTGGGAGAGGAAGAAGCAGGCTCATAGCGGAGGAGCCTGATGTGGGACTCGATCCCACAATGCCAGGATCACGCCCTGAGCAGAAGGCAGACGCTTAACCGCTGTGCCACCCAGGCGCCCCTAATTCAGTTTTTAACCTATAGCTAAAAATGGTAGTTATTACTCTATGTAAGAGCTATATCTGTGTCTATGTGTATGTTTACATATATACATATGTGTATATATACACACACATATATACACACACACATATATACGCACATATATATAAATACACACATATTTAAACGACACTTACGTCATTAGGTCCATCCCCTTCCTCCTCCTAATGCATCAATCACAGAAAGGTATGGGATTGTTTCAGCTCCCTGATTACTTGCTCTTGCAGACGTTGCTAATCAATCACCATTCTCTCTTCTTCTGAGTATCTGGGTAGCCTCAAAACCCCTCTCAAGGCATTGCTCCAGGCAGCCACAGTTGATTAATGGGATTTGGCCCCCAAAATGAAACTTGCCTATCATGGGGAGGGGGAACTATTCTCATATATTCCATTTCATCATCTAATCCTAGTTTTCAGCAATTGAAATCACCTGAAGAATTAGAAAAAATATTGATGTTTGAGGTCCTGTTCTAGAGGGTCTGATCAACTGGGCCAAGAACCACTGGCTGACCAAATAGTGTCGATTCTGGCCAGTTTTGTTTGGATTCCGTTTTCCCTTATGTCGTTTATTTACTTTTACGTGTAGTATATAACTCCACAGTGGCAGATACAGAATTGAGGGCATTGAGGATACGGACATGATGGAAAGATCGGTCTCAGTTCTCAGTAGCCCTCACGCTAACACAGGAAACAGATCGGCATGAAGAACTCTTAAACGAGGCAGATTGTTAGGAGTTCATTTATAGGCGCCTGAAAGCACAAGGAGTAGGTGGCAGAGGAAGACAGAACTTCTATGTGGGAGGATCTGGAAAAATGTTCTGAAGGAGGTTGGAGTTGCACTAATTCTTGAGGAACAGGTGGGCTGGGAAACCCATGGTGAATCCAAATCGTGGAAGACTTTGAATGCCAGACAGAGCCATGTGGAGTCAATGACGTAAGGAAAATGATTTTTAGAGTTGATCTTCAGGAAATAAACTTTGGCAGCAAGATGGGGGATGCTTGGAGAAGGATGGAAGGTGGGGCTTGGTGCGAAGTCTCTAGTCTTAATTCATGGTGGTGGCGGAAGTTATGTAAGTGAATCAGAGATGGAATGAGATTTTGGTGATATGAGAAAAATACTGAGTATGACTTAAGGGAAATCTGTGAAAATTAGTAGTATACTTGCTCTTATTGCTTTGCATTACATTGTGAGCTCTTTGGAAAAAGATTTGCATTCCTAATCTGGACCAGGTACTGTGTCAAGTATTTTACATAGAACTTCTGATTAATCCTCATAACAATTCCACAGAGTTATTTTCATTATCTGGGTGAGGATCCTGAAGTTAGAAATATATTAAATCACTTTCCCAGTGTTACACAGCCAGTAAGTTGCAGAGTCAGGATTCAAATACAGATAGTTTAACCCTGGAGCACATGCCTTGAACTGTGGGATGATTCTGTCTTGATTATTGCTCTATTCCGTGGTTTACAGCCAGGGAGGATTCTGTGTACCTCACTCAGGGGAGACATTTAGCAATTTCTGTAGACAGTTTTGGTTGTCTCAACCAGAGTGGAGGGATTGCTACTGCATTTAGCGGGTAGAGGTCAAATATGCCGCTAAAAATGCTACAACATGCAGGACGGTCTCCACACCAACTCCTCTCCCTGCAAGAGGGAATTACCCAGTCCCAAATGTCAGTGGTGCTGAGGTCGAGAAACCCTGTTCTATTTCTAGGCCCTAACTCAGTGCCATCGTTAGTTGAATGTTTGTTGAATTAAAGAGAACTACTGAGAATACGCATTCATACTTCCGTAGTTATATAAATTTAAATTTATGTGAATATAGCTCCTTACAAATATATACATTCTTTAATCTCAATGTATTCTCCTGATCACAGAAATTTCACTGTGTGTGTCATCTTTATTTCCTCTCAAATCTGTAACTTTGGGGAAATGTTTCTAATTTATCCTGTTTCAAGTCTTATCTCCTGTAATTATGGTGTCTCCTGGCTTGGCCATCATCCCATGGATTGGAATTTCATTTTAAATCCTGCAGTTGCTGTGCTGACTTAGAAAAGATTTGGAGGTTTTTGTGTGTTTTTCTTTCTTATTCCTGCCCCCTCCTGTTGGAATTCATTGCATCACCCTATACTTTCCTAGCAAGGGGCTTAGCAACTACTTCAGGGGGTGGGCTGCCAGCGAAACTCCCTGAATAATCAGATCCATGTTCCAGCTCAGTGAATGAAGTGGTTGTGGCTGGCAACCTCAGTTCCCATCCAGAAGGCGACATAGTCCTGAACTTGGGTGATGTGGGCTTGGAAAGTTCCATCCCTTGTTGTAAACCAGCTGAGCTTTTTGTAAATCCATCCATGATTACGTTGCCCTGTATCTAATTTCCAGCTGACAGCTGTTCCTCAGTCTTCTCCTATCCCCATCCCCTGATACACTCTGGGGTTTTCTTTTTTCTTTTCTTCTTTCCTTTTCTTTTTTCTTTTCCTTTCTTTTTTTAAATGATAGCCACTTAAGAGCTTTTCTCATTTCCCCAATTCCTAAATTCCACATTATCAGTCCATTCTGTGATAGTTGTTTTTGGTGCCACTACTATTAGGGAGAGGGATACCCAGTTGCATTGCCTGTCTTAGCAACAGGGTCATGATTAGGAAAGAGCTGGGGAGTAAGGGAGTCCTCTAGAGATGCCTCTCAATGAGAGGAATTAGTGTCTCCAGTAACCCTAAAATCTGGTTGTAGGGGTGCCTGTGTTTGGTCCAGCCAGACTCTTCAAAGAGGCACAAGAACAAACAAGTGAGCAGAGTCCCTACAGTTGCTTTACTTCCATTTGACCTTCAGGATCGTTTATGTTGTTGACTACTGTTGTGTGTTATATGTCTACTGACCCCCAAAGGCAAGTGTGATCACTGGCTGAAGTTGAGGTGATCCCTCAGGACCAGTCTCCCACTTATTGCTCCAGATGTGATTTTGTTTGATAAGTGATGATGGTGTCAGTTAGGAAGCATTACATTATAAATATTAGGAAAACAACTGGCTGAAAAGCTCAGAGACAAAGCTTCAGGGTCAGAGAATGCTCTCATTAAAGACTTGATTTTTCTTCTCACCTTTCCTCCTGACTTCACACTAAGTCTGGTTCTTTCTTTATTCCCCAAGATGCATACCAACAGCTCCTGGAGTAACATGTCTTCTTGCCTCATCCAGCAGATGTGAAAACTTCTTTCCCTGAGATTTCTCAGCGTAAGTCTGGAGATTCATTTTGAATTGGCTAAGGTTATAGAACTGCCCCGAATCAACTTTCTGGCTAGGGGGTGGACCAGGCTGAGTGGCACAGCCTAACATATGAACTCTGCACCAGGAGAGTAGGTGGAAGTCAGGCCATTAGCAAAGAGGGTGGTGGATGGCAAAGAGATAGCCAAGCAGTGTCCATTATGAGATTTATTCTCGGTCTCCTTGACATTCGAATATCAGCAATGTATTAAAATAATACTTTGACCAATTGCCTTCCTTTGTATTTGAGGAGTCCCCTCCACCAAATGCCTGACCCTGTGAAACCCAATCACTATCACTGCATGGCTGCTGTCCCCAAATCTAGGCCCAGTTCTTTCCAACAGGGCATGGTTTTGAAAACAATCTTGACTTTAAAGCACCTACTATTTGGAGAAATACCGTTAATGCAAATGTATTTGTAAGTGCAACAGTTCATATTCATTCCTTTATTTATTCTAATATCTTTTTACTCTTAACTCTTTTGTCTATCCATCCATCCATCCCATTGGAAAATATATATTAAATATCTGCCATGTGTCAATCACTGTACAAGATCCTAAGGTCCAAGGATAAACAGCATACTAAATGCAAGGAGTTCAAAACAATGTAAGAGAGATGGGCACATAAATAATTAATAGTCATAAAGGATTTTTTTGGGTAAAATTATGAATAAGTATTTAAAAACAGCTACTTCCTTCAACTCCAAACCATTGTGGGGTGTGTGTGTGTGTGTGTGTGTGTGTGTGTGTGTGTGTATTGCTAGTCAATTTCTATTTCCTACCTACTTTCCTGGTCTAAATGTTCTCAACGTGTCACAAGTCCTCACCCTGTTTGTGACTGCTATATTTCTTTTACTTGTTGAGGTCATCCTATCCTCACTCCTAGGACTCCACAAACAGCAGCAGAACCAGATGATGTCAAGTACACCTGTGGTTGCCTGAACAAATACATGGTCGATGACCAGAAGAACACTGGTGCTTTCTAGATAGTTGCTCAGTTTCACTTGGGCATAGACTTCTTACACGAGGAATTTTTGATTCTACGGTTGCTAGGAAAGGGAGACCTATATTTTTCTTTAATTGAATTTAGATTTTTGAAAGTAAGCTCTTTGCTTCTTTTCTTTTAGTGAAAAATGTTTCCCACATGCTTTAAGGGCCTTAAGAATCCCATAGGAACAGCCATGTGGTGAGAAGGGAGAGAGATTTGGTGTCAGACCAGCCTAACTTTGGCCCGCCGATATGCCATTCACTGGCTCTGCTACCTTGGGTCTTAATCTCTGTGAGCCGTAGACTGTGTTCCTGTCGCATAGGAGCACAATTCCTACAGCACGGACAGTGGAGAGTTTCACCTTAGGTGTGTGTGAGAGCACGTAGCACAGCTTTTGGGGTGTAGCCAGCTTGCTTATGGTTCATTTCCTCTCTCTGTTTCTCCTGTCCTATTTTTCTTCCTTTTGACCTGAACAGTCTACTGTCTGTGTAAGAATGGGTCACAGGGTCATGGAGGGGGGAGATGAGAAAGCTTTGGGCAGGGACTTTTAACATGTTTTTAATGCTGCCATTTGTCTTATGATGTCAATGACTATATGGCTTTTTAAAAAAAAGTTCTAAAAAATATGCTGCCAATATAAATTTTATCATTAATCCAGTATGTTGTCATGAAAATGAATACAGCAAATGATGGACTATTGTCATCCCAAGCAAAGTGACATATCCTGAACATCTGTAGCTAATGAAGCTCTCAGTGTCCTAGTGTGTACTTGAGTGGCTTATAATGTCAGCACACCCACGAAGAAGTAACTATTGTCATCAAATGTAATGAAAGAAAACAACATTTATGCAGCCTCCATGAGCTAGGGACTGTGCTCTGTGCTTTCTGCCTTCACATATATTTTTTGATCCTCCTTAATCAAATACCCCAGATTCTTGGGCTTCAGTGTCAAGGGAAGAATGAGATATTGCTGTTGCCATTGCAAGCTTTCTGTTTCATCACTGCTCTCTTTAGCAGTTGTGGGAAATCTGTCCAAAAAGCCAGGCATAACAATTAGTAATGCTTCACACACAATGGGCCTATTTGCAGTTAAGGTTACAGTTTGCTACTCCCATCCGTCCCAAGAAATGCAAACTTTTACATTGCCTGTTGACTTATCTGGACTTTCACTTCCATGTTCATTATACAAAATCTGAATTCATAACAATTTCCAAAAAACCACTCTGTTTACAAGGTACTATACTCTCATCAATTATGTTTTTGACATCTTTTCTACTACTTTCTGACAAATAAGACAAATTCTATGAATTTAGCTGATGTGAAAGTTCTGTGGTTTTGCCACCAAAAAAGTCTCCTAAATTCACCCACATGTCTCTGTCTTCTCTGCTGTAGTTCTGCTCACTGTGATTTCTCATGCTGTATTGCTACAGTAGCAAGAGATTGCTTTTGAGTCCTTGCCAGGTACCAGACGCTGAGGTGCTTTATACAGATGATTGCACTTAATTGCTCCTGAGAACATCTTTGGAGGTAGGAAGTGTTTGTGAACCTGTCTTTAGATGTGGAAACTGAGGCAGCAAGAAGTTCAATGTTTTTCCCACAGCGTGTAAGTGACATAGCTAAGATTCACATCCAGGCAGTTGGACTCTAAGAGCTCATGCTTTGGACCACTACCCCCTTTTATCACCCCAACATTTATGCAAGAGTTTCCTCATTGGTTTCACTGCATCCACTCTCGACCTTTTAGGAATCTCCACCCTGCAGTTTGCTCTGAGCTCATCCTCATCATATCCTCTTCCTTGAAACTCCCGGTGCCTTTCCCCTGCCTTAGGTATATAGTCCAGGCTCATCATGGCCCACAAGGCTGTGTGTGTGGTCTGGCCTCACCTTCTCTCCAGCCTCATCTTGCTAGGGTCAATCTTCCTTTTTTAGGCCCATCAGCTATATGGTTATGTAATGGATTATGTAGTGCTCTGCCCTCCCACAAGGGCCCTGGCAAAAGAAGCCTTCTACCTGGGTTTCTCTCCTTGTATTCTTGAATTCTGAGATTTAGATATTACTGCCAACAGATTCTTTCCAAGTCTTGAACCTCGATGACTCCACCCCTTGTTTTCTTCCTGCCTCCCTGATTCTTCCTTTTCATCTCCTTATGGGCTTCTTTCCTACTTGCCCTGTACCTCAGGGGTCTACCTCCAGTTCCTGGTTCCCCTGCAGCCCTCCCCCCACCCATTCTCAACACACAGACTTTTCCATGGTTAAGCAAACATGGCATAAACTAACACTGCTGTAGACTGTTGCCAAATACTATTCTCAAACTCCATGCCAGGATTTAGATTCTTATATTTAGGTGATTTCTAGATGTCTCTTCTAGAAGTAGGCACAAGGGCTTCGAATTCAACAGGTCCAAAGCTGTGTTCATTATCTTCTCTTGAAAGCTGCCAACTGCTCTCGTATTTCCACAGTAAATGGCTTTTCCATCCACCCAGTCATCTGTACCAGAAACCTCAGGGTCATCCCTCACATTTCCCTTTCATTTTCCAGGTTGGGTCCTTAAGTGCTGTCAGTTCAATCTTTGGAATATCTATCGAGGGTGCTTTGTCTTCTTCATTCCTGTTTTCTCTGACCTGGTTTAGACATATATTATCTCTTATCTGAAATATTGCAAAAACCACTCTAATGGTTTACCTTCTTGTTCATTCTCCATACTATTCCTTGCAGGAGGAATCACATCAAAGGGCTTAATTTAGTGTCATCAGTGTCTCTGAGAAGTAGGAACCCCACTAAACTAGAATTGACATTGACAGACCATCAGTGACGTGGTGATACAAATCCCCTGACCTAGTCCTGGCTACTTCACAGAACACTAGCAATTTCCAGGTCAAGACTGATAACAGCAGTGGAAAAAGCAGGACACTAGCTGCCACCACCACCTTCCTACAGCTACCTCCAAAGTTTATGACACTTTGACCATGAATTGGACCCAATTCAAACTTGATGCACATCTTATTTAATCTATTCATTCATCTGAAAGTGACCTTTGATGTAGCAGTGGATTTATAAAGAACTCTATACTATTCTTTTTAAAGATGTCTTTTAATATTTGACACACAGAGAGAGTGAGCGCAAGCAGGGGGAGGGGCAGGCAGAGGGAGAAGCAGGTTCCCACTGAGCAGGGAGCCCGGTGCGTGTCTCAATCTCAGGACCCTGCGGTCATGACCTGAGCCAAAGGCAGATGCTTAACCAATGAAGCCACTCAGGCGCCCAAGAACCTCTGTACCTTCTTAGCAAGACTCAGATTCTCTTTGGAAATCCAACCCCATTGGTGGGTGCAATATTGGTGGGATTTTAAATCAGGTGCTCTACCCTCCCCTGGCAAGGCCAATGTACTTTCCACTGGGACTTTAAATATTAAAGGATGACATAGAATGGAACAAATTTTGGGCGCTCTATTACTTTCATAGTGGCACCTCTATGAGATAGTTTAGTAGTCTTTTCCACTAGACCCTAAATGCTAGGCTGATTTCTGTCCTGATACATGTTCTGTTTCCAAGTCTGGCTCTCCAGCCTCTAGCCCTCTGCCCATTCTGTGCACAGATTAGATATCTTGCTAATTTCCTTGTTTTTCTTGCTCTTCCTTCTTTAACTTCACTTAGCCAAAGTGGGTTTCAATTGCCGGCAACCAGAGAAACCCAAGTGATGCCAAAATCATCCCATGGAAAACCTGTTGTGTTAGAAGTAGGAAAACTGAGGTATCTCTCTAACTTGCCTCAGGTCACATGGGGAGTTAATGGCAGAATCTGAACTCAAAGGATATTTTATCATTCCTGGTCTAGTATTCTTTAGAGAGCACAGTGGAGCAAGAATGATCCTTGGGCCCAGAATTCCTTGTGTTTGAATACTTGGTTCTGTGACATACGTTTCTGTGTGACCAATCGCTTTCTCTCTCTTTCTTTCCTTCCTTCTTTTTTTTTTTTAATATTTTTATTTATTTATTTGACAGAGAGAGACAGCAAGAGAGGGAACACAAGCAAGGGGAGTGTGAGAGGGAGAAGCAAGCTTCCCGCCGAGCAGGGAGCCTGATGCGGGGCTCGATCCCAGGACTCTGGGATCATGACCTGAGCCGAAGGCAGACACTTAACGGCTGAGCCACCCAGGTGCACCCCAATTTCTTTCTGCCTAGGTTTTCTTACTTGTAAAACGGGGAGAAAAATACCACCTACTGTTGGGTTGTTGTATGGATTATATCACTTAATACTATACTACATGCTATGAAGTATGAATGGACAGTACCTGGTACATAGTAGGAGGGATATAAATGTAATTACTGTGTTGTAACTTTCACTGTACCCACTGGCCACTTCAGGAATATTGTTGTTGTTTTAAATAGTTTGTTTTGCAGCACTGGTAAAGGATGTTTTAGCTGCATTATCCAAGTCTTTCTTAGTTAGGAAAGTCTAATTCATCTATCCAGAGTGCCCCTCCAGAGATCACCAGGAAGGGTGCTGGTGGCTTGGTAGCTGAGAGTTTATTCTGTCTCTTTTTACTCTGAAAATAATATCATTAAAAAGGACTGTTATTTTCTTCTTCTTTTTTCTAACCAATGAAATGGACATCAAAGTACAGAGTGTTTGACAAGAGGACCAGTTGGTTCCATTCAGGGGCACATTATGAATTGTTCGTTTCTGACAAGGGGAACAATTCATTACATTTTGTTTATGTAGCACCTCCCGAGGGTCCGTTTCTAAGTGGTTCACAGAAAGGCTTGTTCTCACTGGAACACACTTGTCCTTCAGTGTTCCCAGGGATTGAAGATCATGTGTGCAAATAAAATAAACTCACCCTGAAGGCCAGTAATTTAGATTAATAAAGAGCTATGTTTATACAACTCCATTAACAAATTTCTACATGGCAAGTTGAACCCAATTTTCTCAGGCAGCACAACCATTTCTAAATAAGACTTGATGAAGAATGGCTAGTTTCTGGGTATACAAAATAAGGAGAAAGTCTTTTCATTGTCCTCAGCCCCTGAGATGATTTCTGTGACCCCTGTTTCTCGGGAGACCACTCAGAAGTTGAGGCAGCTTGAATGTGGAAGAGTCTGTATCCGTCGGAATTAAGTCAGACCCCTCGGTCCATCCACTCCTCTTCACCTTGTAGCTTACATGCGCTTATTTTAAAGAAACCTCTCACGTACATGTTAGGAGTAGCATCTCGACTCTTTTGCCTGTTTCTGGGTCCTCCAACAGGAGAACCAGGTGGGGAAAAAGCACATCGGTGGGAGAGATTCATTATAAAACACCCAGTAGATTTTAATAATTACCATGGGAGATAGGTAGTACTTTGTTTCATTCTCTCTGCCTTCTAAAAACATGAAGACCCAGAGCTGTTCCAAGGCTTTGCCCAGAGGAAAGGAAGCTCCCATTTACTGGGGACCTGTTATGTACCAGACATGGTGTGAGGGGTTTCCACATTCATAGTTTCATTGCATTGTCTAGAGAACAATGTGAAATGTGTGTGCGTGTGTGTGCATTTGATAGATGTGGAAACAGAGGCACAGATAAGTTACAGAATCGCTGGTGTCCCTAGGAAGGGGGAGGCTGAAGAGTCTCTGGTCTTCCTGTGGGCTCCTGGGGCCTCTGGGGAGGCCACCTAGGGTCAAGGCCCTCGTCCTCTGCCAACTCCAGTCCTTCTGTGACATCCTGGCCTTCTTCCCCTTTTCTTCCAAAGTTTCAGTAAGAAGGGTCAGAAAGGAAAACCACAGCGTCCACACAAATAGCTGAGGAAGGGCTAGGATGGGAGAGGGGTCCGTGGGAGTGTGTGGTCCTATGAAGATAACATTTTCCACCAAGTCTGGGAGCCCAGGGAACATGTGCCTCCTCCAGAGCTGCCTTTCACACTCGTGTTTCCTGACCCCGTGGTTGATCAGCCTTTCCCTCCTTTTCTGCGCCTCAGCTCACTAGTGATGGAGCAAACGCATCCGGAAACTGTTCTCTCCTGGTTCCGGTGCTGGCTCTCGGCCTTTCCTTTCTCTTCTGGATGCTTGCCTCCCTTGACTTCAGGTCAGTACCTGACTCCCAGACCTGTACCTATAGCCTCGGTTTGTGTCTGAGTCCCACCCCTCCGGTTCATGAATGATCGATGGCCCTCTGCATCTGGGTGTAGCCTCGGACGTGTGCTACTCTTGCACTCTGTTGCAGATAACAGTCGTGGGCCATGGCTAACGTCTTCTAGGCAAAATGGATTAGGCTAGTGATCAATTTACTTAGCCCACAGTCTACTTTTTTTTTTTTTTTTTGAGTACCTACTTGAGTATCAGGCAGTGTGTTCAGGGCTAGCATGAAATGTAGAAAACAACGTCCTAATCTTCAGGAAGCTTCCAGTCCTTGATGGTACATTGTTAGGCGTATTTGGGGGGTGGGGCAGAGGGCTCCTGATGGAATCAGTCAGACTACTGTTTGTGTTGTGCTTATTCTCTGTTTTAACTCTGCTTTCTTCTGCCTGTTGTGTGGTCTTTTTCCACACATTTGTCACCCCCTTTCAGGTCGGAGCCCTCAGATACTTTCTTATTCGTTTCTGTGGCCCTCCCTGCTTTGGCCTGCTGGTGCAGCACTGAGTGGGTGCTCCAGAAATGCACTGGTATTAACGAATGAATTTCGAGGTCAAGACGCGGATGAGTAGAAAACCTATCCCTTGCTAACTGCTAGAGTAGAAAAGCCTCTCCCTTGCTCACTAGTACTATTAGTACTATTAGTACTATTAGTAGTGCTGCCTAAATCTTGGTTGTACTTTATTATTTTTTTTTATTATGTTCAGTTAGCCACTGTCTAGTGCGTCATTAGTTTTTGATGTAGTGTTCAGTGATTCGTTAGTTGAGTGTAACACCCGGTGCTCATCACAGCACGTGCCCTCCTCAATACCCATCACCCTGTGACCCCCTCCCTCTACCCCCTCCCCTCTAAAATCCTCAGTTTGTTCCCCAGGGTCCATAGTCTCTCATGGTTTGTCTCCTTCTCTGATTTCTCCCCCTTCAGATTTCCTTCCTTTCCCTTATGGTCCTCCATGCTATTGCTTATGTTCCACATATGAGAGAAACCATATGATAATTGTCTTTCTGTGCTTGACTTACTTCACTTAGCATTATCTCCTCCAGTTCCGTCCATGTTGATGCAAATGGTGGGTATTCATCCTTTCTGATGGCTGAGTAATAAGACATGCTGTATATTTGAAACCAGTGCCTTGGAATAAAGGGAGAACTGGTAATCTATTTCAAGGGTTTACCCTTATGCGAGGCATTGTCTGAACACTCTTTTGTAATCTGATTTCATCTTCCCATAGGTCCCGGGAGGTAGTATTATTATCCTTGCTTTAGAAGCAAAAGTACTGGCGCTTAGAGAGGTTAAGGTGCTTACCGAAGGTTGTATGGTTAGTACGCAGCCGAGCTGGAGTTTGAGGTATGGCCTGTCTTAATCCAATGCCTGTGTTTTCAGAGCCCACCCTATAATATTTCCAGTTCATTAAAAGCTGAAATAGATATCTGGCTGAAGGGTCAGTCGTCACTTCATTTAATGTCGTTCAATTTTTGATCATCCCCGGTTCTCCAAAACCCTTGAATTGTCACAGTGAAAGGAATCTCCAACCTGTTTGACATGAGCATATTCTTTCTATATTTTGACATATTTAGGAAACAAATTACCCAAGGAAGAAGGTGGGCTTTTCAGCTCTTCCTGGCAGAGCTGAGCGTCAGTCAGGATAGTGCCGCTCAGTGAGCGCCCATGCATTGTCAGCTCTCTCCACAGTCTCCTATCTGTCTGCGGCCGCCATCAATAAGGCCCTGTAAACAGATCTGTACATTCGGGGCCCGGCTGGCAAGGCACGTGCCATGAAGCACCCCCTCCCCAATAATCGAACTCTTGTAAGCCGCATTGAATGAGATTCTTTCTCCCAGGAGAAGTATATGTTTGTTTGTTGGCATGGTCCTAAATGACTTAAAGAAAAATGCCGGAAACCAGTACCGCGCTCTTCCCTGAAAGGAACATTGGCCCTTTGTTCCAGAAATGCCTTTGCAGAACGGCTTCTGAGTAAGTCCTTGGAATTCCTCATGGTTTATATGTCTTTGTAAGCTCCTGGCATTGAGGAACTGAGGTTTTTCTTTTGCTTTTTTCTCCCCAATGAATCCAACATTGTATTGAACACACTCTCACTCAATTTCGATAAAACCAACAACTCACAAAGGCAACTTGAGTGCAAAGAGCAGGATCCGGAGTAAAATTCACTATCGTTGGAGGCTGTTTAGTGTTAAAAAGTTAGAAATGTGGGTATTGAGGCTGGAGTCCCAATATTTTCCTATACTCTCTTTGTTCAGAAATAGCATCACATTTGTTTTAGCAACTGCAATGCTGTTCAGAAGTACAGTGTTTAAAAATGTTTCTTGTGGCATCTGTACATCATTTACCTTTTGATTTTCTCAACAGGGCTGTGGGCTGACTTGGAGAGAGTCAGTGTGGAGCTTAGGGCTTTATGGTACATGGAAGTAGTTATAAACTGGCTCCCTTGGCGTCTCTTTTTGACTGTGCTCTAGGGGAAGTTCATCTCTCTGATCCTCATTTTCCTCTATCTGCAAAATGGAAATACTGTACCTGTTTATTCTACATGGTTGTGACGAGGATAAATCAGATTAGGTGAGTTGCCAACCAGAGTCACACCAGAGGCAAGTAACAAACATCTGCCTGCCACCTCCCTCACCTGCTTTGAAAGGTAAGGATACTGAGTGTGAATGAAGTTAATAGACAAGGGGTATTCTGCTCCGGCTGCCGTAACAGAGTGCTACAGACCGTGTTGCTGAATTTACAGGAATTTGTTTCTTTACAGTTCTGGATGTGCAAGTCCACGGTTAAGGTGTTGTAGCGTTGCTTTCTTCTGGGGCCTCTCTCCTTGGCTTGTAGTTGGCTGCCTTCTTCCCTCTATCCTCGCATGGTTTCCCCTCTACGTGTGTTTGTGTCCTGCTCTGGTCTTATAAGGACCCCAGTTATATTGGATTAGGGGCTACTCTAATCACCTCATTTTATTTAAGTAGCTCTTTAAAGACCCCATCTCCATATACGGTCACATTCTGTGGTCTTGGGGGTGATGACTTCAACATATGAATTTTATAGGGACACAATTCAGCTCGTAACACAAGAGGAACCTGGTTGGTACCAGTGAAACTATATGGCTGCTTCTGCATATAGAAGAAGCGTTAGTCCCCCCATTCTCCCTTTTCCAGATTCTCTGAGTAAGTTGCATGCAAGATGGCCCCTGACTATTCTCCCCCACTTTTTATTTGCTCTGAGTCCCATTCTAAGTCTTATTATCCCAACCAGGTAGAAACCCTCTTGAGGCCAGAATGTTTCTGCCACTTTGTGACTCCCAGCTCATGTTTCACCATGGTGGGTACGTGGCAAATACTTTAGAATTTGTTTATTGCATTTACCATGTATCCTGGAATACACAGCATCGTTTGCCTAGAGTATGGCTAGGTTCTCAGGCAATGTTCCTGTGTTTTTTCAGCAAACATGTATCGAGCGTGAATAATACAGTGAGGAGCTTACTCCACTCCACTTATAGAACAGACTAATAAATGTCATTTCAGCTTAATAAGCCTAATTTCATTGAAGTGGGACAAAGCTAGAAGACAGCACCTATAGGAGCATAGATAGGATGGGGGGTGGAGTTTGGGAAGAGAGGCAGGTGGTCTAAGAAGTCTAGCATTCTAGAAGCATATTCCACAGATCGGCATCGTGGCATCACCCGGAATCTTATTACAAATGCAGAGTCTCAGGTCCACCCTCTGACTATGGAATCAGAATCTGCTCAGATGTGCAGCCCAGACAGTAGGAACGAAAGTGCCCATAAGGGGTAGAACATAAATGAGTGCAATAGGTGAGTGTAAGAAAAATCACATAGCTCTTCATCTGTATTTTACTTTCCCACACTTTCCCTAGAGCTATGGTGTGGCAGAGACTGATGGCAGAAAACTGAGTGCCCCCTTCCATACTGTAGAGTTATTGTCAGAGGTGGCTTTATATTTCCCTGACCACCTGACATCTCGTGGGGCCATGTGACTCGTTCTTACCAATAAGAACATGCCAGTGAAGTGTGTGAGGAAGTGACCAAGGTCCCTTCTAAGCTGGAGCTTTTAGTGAACAGATAGGGTTTTTCTGCTCCCCTTTTGCCCATTCTCTGGCTGAAGACCAAATATCAGAGCCCAAAACCTACGAGATGGAAGGAGCTTGGATCCCTAAATCACCATCTAGTGGAAAGCCATCACCACTGATTGTTACAAGACCATGAAATGAATGTTTATTGCATGAAGTCACACACATTTGGGGTTTATTGGTTATAGCAGCTAGAGTTACTCTAAAAAATATGGACAGAATGTTTACTATCAGGACAACAGCCATCTACTGACAATCTAATGACGCCGAGCTGCAGTGTTCAAGAAGCCGCAGGGAGCAGTGGAGACCATGGTGAACTGGAGCCTGCTCGCCCTGTAGAAGGAGGAAGTCTCTACCCAGCTCTACTCGATTGCTCCCTTGTACAGCTATAGCTTCCATATTATCAGAACTTACAATCTTAAAATCCTGGCTCACTTTTTTAAAGCTGTGTGCCAAATAAAACATACCGGTGGGCTCCATCTCAATCTGGTGTGTTGATGGTCAGATGGCATACTCTGCCCCAACTGGTAGATGCCAACTGGGTGGCCTCCCATCTCCCTGCTGACACCACCAATCCTTCTGCAGATGTGGAAGCTGTGAAGGTTTCTAGGAGAATGTGTCATTTTGGTAAAACACGTGGAACACTGGTTGTACAATTGACCAAGTAAAGGACTACCGCTCAGGCCACCAGGGTGGTAGTAAGATCACCATCATTCCCACTGTCGCTGTCCCTCCTACCAGGATTTATGCAGCTCTGCTGCTCCAGTGTCACTGGAATTACTGCTGTGCCCCCCCAAAGCCATTTTTTTGGTTTTGTTTTGTTTTCATTTAATCCTTCCAACACCCTGTGAGGTATTACCAGCATCTCCATTCTACCGAAGAAAAAATAAAGCACAGAGACGTGGCTTGCTCAAGGTCACTTGGGTGGTCATTCCAGGTCTGCATTGCTCCCTGAGCCTGGGGATATTCCTAGGCCCCCTAACGTTGTCCAGCCAAGGCCAAGAGGAATGCATTGGAGATGCTTAGGTCCAGACTGTTATAGTGAAGAAGGCCAGGGTCAGCTGGGTGACAAACTCCGTTTTTTTATGTGAAAGGGCCTTCGGATATTGAGTGTGAGAAGGAGGGATGTGGAGCGAGGGTGAGGAGAATCATGATTTCCTCCTTTTCCTTACGTGTGGGGGGAAGGGGGTATGGCACGCAGCCGCTAGGCTGGTGGGCCTTATGTTCCTGCTCTCTTGCTTCGCAGAGGAGAAGATGTCTCTGAGGAGGCAGCATCTCCGACACTGCTGATGCTTGAGCTCTGGCACTTTTCAGCCGCGTGGCTGTGTGCAAGTCACCTGGCTTTTTCGAGACTCGGTTTCCTCAGTTGTCAAATGAAGACACTAGAATGATCCCCACGGTGGAGCCTGATCTTCAGGCTCAAGGAGCTCACAGTTGGCGAGGGCCGTGCCAGGCGCAGAGTGGGTCCGCTGTCAGTGGTAAATGAAGGAGCCAGCAGCTCTGAGAGCATTTTGTAGATGGACTTGAATGAGCTGCACACACACGAGTGATAATAATTCTCCATGGGCCGGGGCATCTGCCAGCTCGCCCATGAATCTGTCCCCAAACTACCAGGCCTGGGCTGTGGATGCATTTCTGGATGTCCAGAGGCCGGCTTTGCAAAGAGGAGCAAACAACACCATCTATTCACAGTCTCGCGGGCTCCTCCTGCCAGAGCCCACGAGGGGTTTGGATTCAGACAGCTATTGAAGGGAAGCCACAAAGACACGTTTTCTCCCCTGCGGCCTGGAGTGAAGACAGAGCGGCCCAGGCACAAGAAGATGGTTGTTTCGCATCAGCCGGCAGCCGGCAAATTCTGTCAAAGCAGCTGAAGGAGAGAAGTCGTCAAAACACCCAGGAAAAACAAGAGCTCTGGCACAGGCAGGAGATAAAAGACAAGGAGGGCAGCCGCCGCGGCACACAGGCCCCCTTCACGCCGCGCTGGCAGCCATGCTCCTGCCATTGTCTGCCACCATGGGCTCTGAGATGGAGGCTTTCTTATTTCTCCTCTTAAAGAAAGAATTTATTTCAGGGAAAAGAGAGTTTGTGTTGCATGAACAGTGGCTGCCAAATGAAATCTTTAGTTGTTAAAATGGGGAGGCACAGATTCAAACTGGCCCTTTGTCCCTCCTGGTAGAGAAGGCGGGTGGAGGGCCTCCTCCGTTCCAGAGCTGGCTCCCCTCTTGGCTTTGCGGCTATCCCATGTCCCTCGCGCTGCTGCTCTTGCTGTTACAAAATGGAGGCCAAATGCTTCTATGGCAGTCCCTGCTCTCACACAGACTCTGCTCCTGTCCCCAGGGCTTGTAGTCACCCACCTCTCCATATGCCCAGTCATCTTCCTTGCCTTTGTTTTTAGTGTCCCTTTGCCCCTGCCTGGAGGGAGTCACCTTCTCCTACCCTCCCCTGGCATGTCCAAGGGCACCTCAAGTCAACATGTGCCCAATGGATCTTGGTGTCTTAAACCCCTTGTGGTGCATCAGAAGCATTCTCTGAGTTTCTTCCTCGGAAAGGATGAAAGGAGGTGGTCCAGGTTAGTGAAGAGGGAGCTAAGGAACCAGGGGTCTATCTTAAATGTGAATGTGCTCATTGCTCTACAATTGTCCCTATCAAGGCTTTGCAGAAGGGCTGATGAGAATCACAGGGAGAAGTTTTTGGGGGATGATCTTCTGTCCCCATCGTTGCTCCTCCCATGCTGGTCGCCAGTGTTGGTTTGGCTGGGATTTGTGCAGAGGTGGTATTGTTTAAAATAGCTCAGTCCCGTTGCTTTGCGGTAAGCATTTAATGAAGGCATGCTGTGTGCAGCCTCATCAGCCAGGTGAGACACAGCCAGCTGCTAACACACTGCAGAGAACTGGAGCTGGAGCCAGCCCTGTAGACCCATAAACAGCACCTCCACCCTCATAGACCGAGGCCCACTCAGCTGCCAAGAGGGGCTGGTAGAAACGAACCAGCTGCGCATTCAGAGGCAGTAAGAAGGTTCCCTTCCCAGGAAGCAAGGAGTCCTGGTGGCTCCATCCTGTTTCTCAGTTTATGGAGAGCCAACGTCCTCAGACTGACTTACCTAAAGTCACTAATACTCCCAGGATACGGATGCTGGAATTGTCCATCCAGGCTGAAATAAAGCTCTTACTTTAAATCAATAAACAGGACTTGTTTTGAGACTGTCACTGTGCGAGTATTTAGTATTTAGTATTCTATGTAATCCTCAGCATAAATTTTCCAAATAGGCATTATGATCTTCATTTAGCAGATGAGGAAATCGAGTCTCAAAGAAGCTAAATAACCTGCCTTAGGGGCACTTGGGTTGCTCAGTCCATTAAGCATCTGCCCTCAACTCAGGTCATGATCTTGGGGTCCTGAGATCGAGCCCGAGCCCCATGTCAGGCTCTGCTCAGCAGGGACTCTGTTTCTCCCTCTGTGCCTGTGCATGCTCTCTCTATCAAATAAAGAAATAAATTCTTTAAAAAAAAAAAAACTGCCATAGGGTCATAGGGACACCAAATGGCTCAGTCAGGATTTGAACCCAATTCTTTTCACTTCCAAGTCCCATGTTCTTCTTCCTTCTTTAAGACAAAATCCGTTAATGCAACATACTTACATATTATTTGTAAAGCTGTATACTAAATTTATTATTTATATTCCAGCTCTTTCATTTTCAATTTTGCCCAGAGATTCCCCCCTCACACAGAATCTGGCTTTGTTCATCAGGTCGAGGTCGAGTAAGTCAGGCAGAAGTTAGAATGGTTTAACTTTTGTGCTCGGAAGGCTCTAGAATAGCTAGTTGTAAATTTCTTCCCATCCCTTTCCCCTCAGCCCTCTTTGGCAAATAAAAGGATTGCAACCTGATCCTGCCTCTTGCGCTTTGATTCTCATTGCATTCTTTTTGGATTAAGAGTGTCCGGTTTCCTTGGGAGGGATAAAATATGGCCATCTAAGTGAGGCAAGTACATGCCCCGTCAGTAAACTCCTCCGTGGGAGTTTTATGGGATGCATTTTCACCTCGTTGAGCTTTGTATTTCACTAAGATTCTTTCATCCACCCAAGCAGGTGAAGAAAATGGGAAAATGATGGCAGAGAATAGAAGAGCTTTAGGAACTTGAAAAGGAAGAGTAAACCAAAAGACGCTGTCCCCACATTGTTGGCTTATAATGTCTGATAAGCCAGCAGACCAGTAATAGAAGGGTAGAAATCTTTATCCTTGATTAGCGATGTGCCTCGAAGATAGGTCGTTTATTAGGAGAACTGGCTGATTAATTAGCCACTCATTTTATCATTTGTTTATACGTCACTACGCATTCATTCATTCGTTCATTCATTCATTTAAAAATGTGAGCATCCATTTTAGAAGTCCTGTCTTTAACATGAGCAGAACCTGTATTTGACCAGTTAATCAAAAAGATTTTAAAAGAAGGGAATGACTTAAATACATGTGTCATTAATTTTTGTTTGTTTTGACTTTAAACTTACACCTGCATATGCATTCATCTGTCTGTTGCTACAAGGCATTCATGTGTTGGTTTTCATCTTTCCTGCAAAAAAAAAAAAAAAAAAAAAAGCTCAAGCCACGCCCATAATGCCTCAATCATATTTTGAGTTCTAATTTCTTTAAAGTGGATCAGGAGCTTAGAGATATCTTAGAAGCAATTCGATGTCAGACTGCTACAGTTTTTCCCCCCAGTATTTTATGGTTGTTTTGTCCATAATTAATTTCAACAAAGAATTCTTAATACCAGCCACCTTTATCATTTTTTTCCCAAGAATTCAATTTAGTTTTCATAGAAACAGTAATTTTTTAATACTTGGTTTGCCCAAGATTGTAGATTATTTCACCAAATGACATGCATATTGTTAACTGCCTTAGAGGGCTCATGCTTTCCAGTTACTGTTCAGTGCTTGACCTGAATTCACTAATTAATCATTATAACCAGCCTGAAAGGCCAGTAATATAATTATCCCCATTTCCCGGGGGAGATAATGACATGAACTGGTTTGAGAAAAATACACCAATGGCTCCTGATGAGCTTATAGCTCGGCAAACGGGTTCAGAGGTGTGTGATACAATAGCAGGTGGCCTACTAGCTGTAGCTCTCAGGTTGTGAGCGTCAGCCACCATGTGTGCACCAGCTAAGGGGAAGCCAGTTCATCTGAACTACGAAAGTGCAGTTAAAAGGACTCCTACTATAATGGTGGGGAGGGTGGAGTAATGGAAAGAACATGCATTTTGAGATCAAACCAATTTGAGTTTGAATGATAGTGCTGGCATTACTAGCTACTTAACTCCCAAAACCTCATCCTCCATCCATAAAATGGGAATAACTATAATTTATTGGAATGTTTTTCTTTTATTGATTTATTCAACAAGCTTTTCTTTTTTCTTTCTCGTTTTTAAGAGGCCTTTCCTAATTTCCGTCAGAAAATCTTTTTTTTGGTTTCTTTTTCTCTTTTTAATTTTAATTCCAGTAGAGTTAATATATTGTTTTCAGGTGTACAATGTAGTGATTAAACCGTTCTGTATGTGACTCAGGCTCATCATCATAAGTGTACTCTTAATCCCCATCACCTGTTGCACCCATCCCCCCCTTCTGGTGACCATTACTTTGTTCTCAATAGTTAAGAATCTGTTTCTTGGTTTGTCTCTCTTTTTTTCCCCTTTGTTGTTTTTTCCCCCTCAAATTCCACATGTGAGTGAAATCATGTGGTATTTGTCTTTCTCTGACTGACTTATTTCACTTAGCATTATACTCTCTAGCTCCATCCATGTCATTGCTAATGGCAAGATTTCACTCTTTTTCATGGCAGAGTAATATTCCTCTGTGTGTGTGTGTGTGTGTGTGTGTGTGTGTGTGTGTGTGTGTATTCTTTATCCATTCATCTACCAATGGACACTTGGGCTGCTTCCATAGCGTGGCTATTTAAATAATGCCACAATAAACATAGGGGTGCATACATCTTTTTGAATTAGTGTTTTAGTATCTTTGGGTAAATAGTAGTGGAATTAAGGATCATAGGGTAATTCTATTTTTAATTTTTGAGGAACTTCCATTCTGTTTGCCACCATGGCTGCACCAGTTTACATTCCCACCAGCAGTGTATGAGGGCTCGTTTTTCTCCACATCCTCACCAACGCTTGTTTCTTGTGTTTTTGAATTAAGCCATTCTGACAGGTATATCTGATATCTCATTGTAGTTTTGATTTGTATTTTCCTGATGATGAATGATGTTGAGCATCTTTTCATGTATCTGTTGGCCACCTGGATGGCTTCTTTGGAGAAATGTCTGTTCATGTCTTCTGCTCATTTTAAAATTGGATTGTTTTTCAGATGTTGAGTTGTATAAGTTCTTTATAGATTTTGGATACTAAACCTTTATCAGGTATGTCATTTGCAAATATTTTTTCCCATTTGGTAGGTTGCCTTTTAGTTTTGTTGATTGTTTCTTTCCATGTGCAGAAGCTTTTTATTTTGATGTGGTCCAAATAGTTTATATTTGCTGTTGTTTCGCTTGCCTCAGGAGACATATCTAGAAAAATGTTGCTATGGCTGATGTCAGAGACAGAGACATTACTGCCTGTGCTCTCTTCTAGGATTTTTATGATTTCTGGTCTCACATTTAGGCCCATAATCCATTTTGAGTTTATTTTTGAGTAAGGTATGAGAAAGTGGTTCAGTTTCATTCTTTCGCATGTAGCTGTCCAGTTTTCCAACATTATTTGTTGAAGAGACTGTCTTTCCCATTGCATATTCTTGCCTCCTTTGTCAAAGATGAATTGATCGTATAGTTGTGGTTTTATTTCTGGGCTCTCTGTTCTGTTCATCTATATGTCTGTTTTTGTGCCAGTACCATACTGTTTTGATTACTACAGCTTGGTAGTATATCCTGATATCTGTGATTGTGAAATTTCCAGTTTTGTTCTTCTTTGTCAGGTAGCTTGGGCTATTTGGGGTCTTTTCTGGTTCCAGACAATTTTAGGATTGTTTGTTCTAGTTCTGTGAAAAATGCTGTTGGTATTTCAATAGGGCCTGCATTAAATTTGTAGCTTGCTTTAGATAATATGGATATTTTAACAATACTTGTTCTTCTTATCCATGGAATGTCTTTCCATTTGCTTGTGTCATCTTCAATTTCTTTCATCAGTGTTTTATAGTTTTGAGAGTGCAGGTCTTTCACCTTCTTGTTTAAGTTTATTCCTACATTTAAAAAAAAATTTTGGTGGAATTATAAATGTATTGTATTCTTAATTTCTGTTACTGCTACTTTAATATTAGTGTATAGAAATGCAACAGATTTATGTATTTTGATTTTGTATCTTGTGACCTTACTGAATTCATATATCAGTTTTAGTTTTTTGGTGGCGTCTTTAGGTTTTTCTATGTATAGTATCATGTCATCTGCAAATAGTGAAAGTTTTACGTCTTCCTTACTGATTTAGATGCCTTTTCTTTCTTTTTGTTGTCTGATTTTTGTGGTGAGGACTTCCAATATTATGTTGAATAAAAGTGGTGAGAGTGGACATCCTTGTCTTGTTCCTGGTCTAAGGGGGAAAGCTCACAGTTTTTTGCCATTGAGTATAATGTTGACCGTGGTGTTTTTTTTTTTTTTTTAAATATATGGCCTTTGTTATGTTGAATTATGTTCCCTTTAAACCTTCTTTGTTGAGGGCTTTTATCATGAACGGATGTGGTACTTTGTTAAATGCTTTTTCTACATCTATTGAAGTGATCCTATGGTTTTTATCCTTTCTCTTGTTGATGTGATGTGTCACATTGATTTGCTTATGAATATTGAACCACCTTTGCATCCCAGGAATAAATCCCACTTGATCATGATGAACGATTTTTAAAATTTATTGTTGGATTTGGTTTGCTAATATTTTGTTGAGGATTTTTCCATCTATGTTCATCATACCTGTAGTTCTCTTTTTTTGTAGTGTCTTTATCTGGTTTTGGTATCAGGGTAATGCTGGCCTCATAGAATGAATTTGGAAGTTTTCCTTCCATTTCTATTTTTTGGAATAGTTAGGAGTAGGTATTCACTCTTCTTTTGATGTTTGGTAGAATTCACCTGTGAAGTCAACTGGTCCTGGACTTTTGTTTGTTGGGAGTTTTCTGATTACTGATTCAACTTCATTCCTGGTAGTTGGTCTGTTCAAATTTTCTGGTTTTTCCTGATTCAGTTTTAGGAGGTCATATGTTTCTAGGAATTTATCCATTTTTTCTAGGTTGTCCAATTTGTTGGCATATATATATTTTTAATATGCTGTTATAATCCCGTGTATCTCTGTGGTGTTGGTTGTTATTTCTCCTCTTTTTCAAAAAGCTTTTCTTAAGCATCTTCTAATGTGGCAGGTACTGAATAAGGTTTTGCTAATTAATAAACAGAAGGTTCCCTACCCCCGTGGAACATACATCTATGGTACAGGGAATAACTATGAACAATCAAAAGTGCTAGGAAGGAAGACAGGGTAGCATGATAGAGACATAGAGCCTATGAGGATTCATATGTTCATTCATTCATTTTACTCATTCTCATATGTTGTCAAATAATATTTACTGAAGTCCTGCTATGGCCCAGGCATCATGCAGTGATGAGCAGGATAACATGGGCAATTAGACAAGATAATATAGCACCAGGGATTTAAAGATGAAGAGTCGATACTGTAGTACCTCCCAGAATCTGTCTAGCTAGTAAAGTCACTGATTAAATCTTAGACTACAGTAAGTGCTCTTGTATCAAAGGAAGTACAAAAGCTATGGGAACTCAGTGTAGGGAGAGATGGGTATATCCGGAACAGAAACAAAACAGTTGAGCATTTCATGTCAGATGAAAAAGCAGACTCTAATGGCTATGTTAGATGTCACAGGTCTGCACAGCACAACTCCAGGAGGTGGCTTTCAAGGAGGCTGTGATATAAATGGTGGTCCCTAGAATTGTGCAGTGTGCAACTTTCAAGTCCATACTCCGAGGTCCTATCAGAAGCTTTGGAAATATTGATTTTGCTTAATATTGTTTTACATTGAATTATCAAAGGGAGGAATCATGGCCAGAAACATGATCTCTTTGGAGTTAAGGACCTCTAGAGGAATAATTCTGGTCCATTAAAGTAGACGGCAAAGGAAAAAATTATAACTGGACCAATAATTGCTATCACAAAGGAAAGTGTGTGATGCCATATAGGAGGGGACTCAGTTTTAAGGGGCCTAAAGCTTTATATATATTTGGGGCATTCATTAAAAAAAGAAAAACAGAATTATTTATGAAACCAAATATTCATTTAACATGAGAAGAAATACTACAACAAATTACAATTGTTCAATTGTAGCACACACTCTTAGTGACCTGGCCACGTTATCTTGGCACTCGCTATTCCAGCAAATGCCTCAGGTTCCCACTGCAAGCACCCGCAACCCTCCTCCCAAGTCCCATGATTTGGGTAGTAGGGATGAAGTGTGGAAAAGTTACTGCCTCCAGGAGCCAGCTACCCTTAGATGGTAGAGGATGAGTACCTTGTTGGAGAAGAAAGAAACACTTTGTTGGGTGGGATAACTCCCAAGATATTTCCCACACAAACTCCCAGAGTTGCTGGAGGGATTGAGCCTTACCCATGGCAGTAACTTGTCCAATAACACAACCTGTATCAGCTTTTTCCCCTTCTTTCCCACTTCCTCATTCCCCTGTGGGTACTGCATGGTCAGGCCCAGCTACATAATTTGTGAGGTCAGGTGCAAACCGAAATTTCAGAGCTCTTTGTTGAAAAATTGCTACAGTTTCAAGATGGTGATAGCAGTTAAATCAAGTAGAAGACCCTTTAGAACACAAGCCCTGTGCGATCAAACAGATGGTAGGATTATAAAGCCGGTCCGGTCTTTGGCAGGATCCACTCCCAAATGAACTGCTTGCACTTTTCCCTCCTTAGGATTTGCATCTGGGAAACCCAAACTATGACACAGAGACATTCCAGAAATATCTGAGAAGGAAGACAACAGCTACATTTTTATTCATTAAATGCCTAACCCACCTTTAATATTTTTCCTCATTTTTGGCTACATATTTTTCTTATTACTTCTACATGGCAATGGTTTTGTGACATTTTTCTATAAGGAGATTCGAAAGATAATTCAGTCGTCTTCTTTTTTTATTTTAATGTTTTATTTATTATGTTAGTCACCATACAGTACATCCCTGGTTTCTGATGTAAAGTTCCATGATTCATTAGTTGCGTT